>NC_030678.2:130644144-130964905 GCF_000004195.4 Xenopus tropicalis | reverse complement strand
GTTGCTGAACCTGATTCACACAGTACATTTGTAATGAATGCTGTACAAGCCTACAACATAAGCAAAGTGCAGTATCAATGTCCTTGCACCTCGCTGTTGCCCATCTCTGAAGTGCCCTCCCTGGCCCTGAAGTTAGTGTTAAGTGCACGGCTCTTGTACAAGCTCAGCCGGAAAAGTTTGGCACCTTAGCAGGGATTGAGCATGTATTAGTCCTCAAACAGAATCTTTACAGAAACTGTAAGATTATCTGAATATTAGTTGGGACAATAACTTTTGAATCATAAAGCTAATGTGCCTGTTGGGATGTACACAATTATAGTGGCACAAGTGGCACTGTGCAGTTTGGAATGCAAATAGTCATGTGTAAATTTTATACTAGGGCACAATTTGTACTATTTCCTCAGAATTCTAGTTCCAGACTTCCCTGTAAATAATGTATGTACTTCCATCAGAACATACTGAGTGGACACACTGGTACTTGCAACATGCAAGTACCTTTCCTCTAAATTTTGAACTTAGGCCCATATATGAGCCCTGCAAAGTAATCTTTCAGTAGTAAATGGTCTCAGCTGTAATTATTACGAAAGTAGGGACAAAATTTCCATAATTTTATTGTGACTAATACCTAGGAGATTATAATTTATTTTGAAGAAAAGCACACTTTTCCCACATGCAGTGTTTTCAGTGCAAAGGCAAGTAAAGATGATACTTTCTATGAACTTTCTAGCTGGATTTAACACACTATTCCTTATACAAAGTATACTTGGCCAGCATAATTAATGGGTCAGCTAATCCAGATCATCCTCAGTGCTAACCTTCTTGGCCTTGTCTTGGGGCACATCCAGAGGGATGCACTACAGGACATATGTTACAACAGCCTTAGGCATTGATATGCTCAGACTCATAAATTACTTAAGTACCACAGTTGCCTGTGTGTGTAGTTACATATATACTATATATATGAAAATAGAAATAGAATAAAACTGCAAGTAATAATAGATGTATGTATATATATATATATATAAATATGAATACAGTGTAGTATATTCTAGAAAAATAACTGCGCAAAGCCTTGAGTACCGAACAAAGCACGTTATCATAAAACATGCTTTCATTCACAGGTTAACCTACATAATAGGGCAGGGGGCTCATGCTTTTACTTTAAAGTTTTACTATAAAGTTACCTTTCTTTGGAAGGCATAGATAGGAAGGGAAAAGTGCAATTAGGGTTTTCAATCCAAATATTTTGTTTTTTTCCAGAGCTGTTCGGGTCTAAACTCTATGTTCAGGTTTAAGCCTTGTGAAACCTAACTAGGTAATACAAAAAACATTTAAATATTAATATACTTACCATGATTTTTTCTATCAATATGGCAGACATTCCAGTTTTTCAAAGGACTGTCTGGTTCAAAACTTCCTGTGTGGTTTAAGCCATTAAGAAAACTGACAGAAATCCATTTAACTGGGTTACTGCTTCACTTAGAAACAACCCTGGTGTCATAACCCCACATGACGTCATCGTTCCCTCATCATGCCCACCCACAGCGTCACTGCCCCCCCCTTGATGTCATCAGCGCACTCCCTTTGTTTGAGTTAAGCCACCAGCAAAGGTGGTACTCTAAGTTCAACTTAGAAGTAATAGTGCACGGATGTAAGGAGTTAACCTCTGGAGGAAAGTGTTTCCATTCCCTAGTCTATATATAGGAACAGAGCATGTGTTTCTCTCTCTTTTAGGTCTCTACTCCAGTAGGCCTCAATAAAAAAATTTGGAACTGTAAAGAAACTTGATCCTTACTGAAGTTGGGGTAATCTCCTGTTATAGGAGTGTTAGATAGACAATATGAGCTAGTAAGAGCAGCTTTATGCTTCACTTAGATAGCTTAGTGCGGGGTAGTTCCCCTGGTGAAACTCATTTATTTGGTAGGATTAAGGTAAGTCTTTGTAATGCTACAGAGCGCCCTTTGGGACAAACTGGCACACCTGTGGCAGGAGCAATACCTATTGTGAACTTGGAGTGGAAGTACCTCTCACCTATGTTATTGCTTCAGTAAATCAAGTGCTACAATAGCTTATTTGTTTTTCAGGTTTTTTGTTGTTTATGTGGGGGATTGTTCCAGGATTACTTTAAATCTCTTTAATTCATATTCATTTTGTTTTATAATGTTTAATGTTATAGACCAGATTTTTGTACATTTGCAGTTTTTTTTTTAATTTTTTTACTATATGGTCTTGGTATTGAAGAAGTTCACAGAAACAGCACTTTGTACTGTATTGAAAGCACGATAATACAATCTAATTGTACATCCTTTCTCAGATCTACATAATAGCTGTTTGGTCAGATGTCAGGAGAGAATTAAATTAAAAGCGTGTATAATCCCTAAGGAAGAGTCTGTTTATCTTTAGTTTATTCCCAAAAGACAGTGACTCTTGTGATGTGTGTGTGATATATGGAAGAGGTTATTTAAAGCCTGGGTGTGTACAATTAGTTATTTGTTTAAAAGAGATGCACACCCGCAAGCTTTGTTCACTTTACAAGCCGCAATACAGGTATGGGATCCTTTCTGAAAACCCATTATCCAGAAAGCTCCAAATTATGGGAAGGCCATCTCCCATAGACTCTATTTTAAGCAAATAATTCTAGTTTTTAAAAATGATTTCCTATTTCTCTGTAATAATAAAACTGTACCTTGTACTTTATCCTAGCTAAGATAAAATTAATTCTTATTGGAGGTAAAACAATCCTATTTGGTTTATTTAACACTGAAATGATTTTTAGTAGACAAAGTATGGGAATCTACATTATGGAAAGCTCCCTTATCTGGAATACCCTAGATCCCAAGCATTTTCAATAACAGGTCCCATACCTGTACTGAATGTCTATCATTGTCTTAGTTTTAAAAAAGTCATATGTGTTTAAAGCAGTGCCTATAAGAAGTATATAACCCTGGTTCTTAGTCAGCCCTCCATTGCAGGTAGTAAGCCTAATAGCATCCCCACCCACGTCTGCTGATAAATCAGCTTTCATCAAAAAATCTATTATGTGCATGGCTGCATTTTTGTTTCTGCTTTGTTTCTTCTTTTCTGTAGATCATGTAAACAAATCACTACACCCCTGGGGCTGCTATAGCAACAGGGCAAAGTCATTGCTCTCAAATCGTCCTCTGTTGGCAAAGTTGCTACAGGTGGGTGCCAAGCCTCCACCCAATCTTTTCTGCTTATGTCTGTACAGTGTACAAAAATCTGTAGAATTGTATCAGCATCCACAAGTAATTCCTTGCAAAATAATGAGCGGATATTGCATAATTTATTGCAGTGCATTGTTTGTCTGATTTTAATTAACCTTAAACCTCCTGAAAAATAGCAGCAATTCACACAGCACCCACACAGGGCATTAATATTTGATTTATTCTCTGAAAGATATTTCACAACTTGATGAATTATAAAATTCAGGAGACAGTATTACATGTAATATGACATAGGATACAGTTTCTGAATTAAGCAATGCCCTTTCCCAGAATGCCATATCTAAACAAACTCCTCATATTTGACTGATTTGCTTTTCTCTCTTATACACATCTACACATTGGTAACAACATATTAAGTAGCTTCAAATCATCATCATGCTCCGCTTTGGGAAAATATCAATTTTTCAGAAAACCCCAAATTCCCAAGTATATTTAATAAAATAACATATGCCATAACAGATCCCATCCCTGTATGATCTCCAGAATACACAATGTGTTCACACGATTTATATGTTAGGTAGATTCAGACTGAAACCATTATTTTGCAAACATTACCAAAAATATTTTTCTTATGAACAAATTTACCTCAGCAGTCTGAAATGTGTCTGTGCCACTACAGGAGTCTTTCTCCTTCAGGATTTTGTGTAGCTTTATTCAAATGTATTGTTTTGAAAGTGATGGCATTGTGTATGAATGTGGCAAAATTAGATTTTAATTGCATGCCAAATATATTTCATGATTCAACATTTATAGCTATATTCCTCATTGAATGTATTTGTCTCTATAAATTCCAGAAAATAGAGTTTTGTTGTTAATACAACATTTTGTCAACATGCAATCAATATTATCTAGGTCAAATTAGCCATTATTGTTTTTCCTGTTCATTTCAAAGTCATTGAGAGCTGTAATGCTTAGTGGTGGGGCTTAGTGGTGATATAATAGAGAACAGCAACAAATACAGTTGACAGCTATGACTTCCCCAAAGGAGGGGCCCGAAGCTTTTTTTGTGAGCAACATTTAAATATAAAAAATGTTGGGGAGCACTGCAAGCATAAAAAGTTCCTAGGGAAGGGCTGTGATTGGTTGTTTGGTATCCCAATGTGGACTACATGAAGCTCTGTTTAGCAGTACAGATAGTTACATAGGGTTGAAAAAAGACCAGAGTCCATCAAATTCAACCCTTTCAAGTAAACCCACCACACAGATGGTCTTCTTCATGCCTCCTAGTCAGAAATTTAAAAATGAGCAGCTGCTTTGAGGCCACTGAGAGGAGCATCCAAGGGGTTGGTGAGCAACATGGACGTTATGCCTTTTAAGAGTGCAAAGACCTGCAGAATGCCCTGTGGATCCAGCTCTGACTGCAACAGGGGCAACATGTAGGCATTCTCCCACCTGCCCTCTGTCCACCACCAATTTGTGTGTCACATACACATCCTTACAGACAGAAACAAGAGATCCTCAGCATCTATTATCAATATATATAGGGCTTTTAGACACTCTGCACACCAAGCTACTAGGAAATGCACTTGCCTTTAAGCAAAACAGGGATTGTTTGTCCATATATTGCAATATACTTCAAGCTGTCCAACTACGCCCAGTCATACCCCGTCTGGCCAGTCCTACACTCACTTTCATCTGATTCATTATACATTTTTCACAGGGTCTGAGTTTAACCTGCAATTTGCTTGCTATTAAGTTTAAAACTCCCAAATGTTTTTTATTGGCCACCATTGGATCATTTTGTGGTCACAGCCTCATTGCACCCCCCCACTTAATGGTATAAAATTTAGTGGTGAGCACAACCTCCCCTTTTTTGCCCTGTCCTAATAGGGCTGAGCTGCATCTTCTGATGCTGCTCTCTGCACTGAGTGCTGGATTTTTGATCTGGTGCTTAGTGTAGAGGCCAGCAACCCTGGGGGTGCAAGTGATATACTGTATATGAAAGGGTGTGCTCTGGTTCCCCTTAGCGCTCCTGCACTTCTTCCCCCAGGGTAAGTAAATTACCCCTATAATGTTTGTTGTATTCTGGTAAGTCTTGTACATTTTTCCTAATTATAAGAGTCAAATAGAAAGTGCAAAGTAAAATGATCAATGGGAAATTAACATAATCCAGTAATTAATAAGCGCCAACGTTCCAACACATCTTCATTTAGTATGGAATAAACTCCAAAATTCACAAAATCATATATTTCAGCATCTTTCCTATTTTTAACTTATGGTTCATTAGTCTCCGATTTATAAAAATCTGTTTAAAATGCAGCTTTGGTCTCTGTTGTGTTCTTCTCACTATAAATATTCTGTTGTGTTAACCCCCTCCCTCAGCTTTGCATATACGCACAACACTGATGAGTCCCAGCTAGTGTGAAACTGATATGTGGCTGGGATGTTATCCGCACCTACATTAGCTGTGCTTTAAAATCCCAGTGGGTGAGTATCAGCTTATATGTAATCAGCTATAGCTTAATTTCATAAATATTAAGTGCTTTGAAGCAAAACTGAACCTTTTGCCACAGTCTCAGTTATTGAGTATACAAAAGGATATGCAGCACTGGTTTTAGACCTTTACAGCTATAAATATTGGTAAAAAAAATATGTTGGCATACGTTTCATTAAAGCTATACAGTTGTTTGATAACTGACAGTCAGAACTGTATGACTTGAATAGAAGTCATTTTTAAATGCTATTAGTTAGGGTTCCTGGATCAGAATACATTGAATCCAATTCCATGTGTTACAAATAATTTGAAATTCAGATTTGATAGCTGACATTCAAAATGGATTGGGTTAGGATGCAGTTCATTCTGAATGTGCCATGCTGTCTCTATGAATGGTTATACTTTACAATTTGCATGCAGTTTGCAATAGAAATTTTCTATAGATTTTTGGATAAATGGATAAGCCACATCTCATAGGCACAGATGCCTATTGTGATAAAAACTCATGGGGAATCTTGGGGATTTAGCATATAAAAATATGGGAAAATTCATGAACACCATGGTTGTTGATGTAAATAATAAACACAATTCACTAATTGGACAGGTAAGGACGGTTAAACCTTACATTTTCCTACCATGTATATAAGTTGGGCACATATCCCCCACCCAACCACAACATTTGCACTTCATATATCCACTCTGTTCGCCAGCACATTTTCCTAAAACAAACAGCAGTTTTTTCACATCATTGTTGACATTTACATCGGCAAACAGCCCTGTAAAGTTCATGCAGTCAAGAATGCAGGCTTACACAGGCAGAACTTACTTTGATTGCTTGGATTGAGCACTGTAATGGCTAAACTGAGCTAAAGACAGGAGGTTAGGAGAAAAAAAACACGTTTCTCCAGCAGAGTGCACAGCTAGAGTAGAGTTTCCATAGCAATCAGCATTGGCACTTCTTCATTGGTTGCTGCCCTGGAGGGCATATTTAGTAATCTGAGCTGAAAAGAACTGCGTGTGCTAAGTTTGCCAAGAGCCAAAGTCAATTCCTAAGGGAGTGGGCTGAGTGGGATAGAAGAGGAGAAGGAAGTCATTAAGGGGATGCTGCAGCCTTACTATATCAACCTTTTCACAACAGGAAAGACAGATTTTAAAGATTTCAAAGAAGTTGTTCACTAATTATAGTGAATTTTGTGTCTTTTGAGAAAAACAAATCTACTTAACATAAACACAATAATTTGGGATTATGTTAAAAAAATGTAAACAAAGAAACTGCCAAAAATAAATATACAGTTATGGGATCCTTTATCTGGAAAACTGTTATCCAGAAAGCTCTGAAATTAATGGAAGGCTACCTTCCATAGACTCAATTTTAATTAAATCATTCATTTTTTTTCTATATAATAAAGAAGTGCCTTGTACTTGATCCTAACTAAGATATAAATAATCCATACTGGATGCAAAACAATCCTATCGGGTTTATTTATGTTAAAAGGATTTTTTAGTAGACTTAAGGTATGGCAATCAAAATTACAAAAAGATCCCTTATACAGAAAGCCCCAGGTCCCGAGGATTCTTGATAATTGGTCCCAAATCTTTATATTTTTCATTAAACATACATGATTCTCTGTTTAGGATAAAACCATGATAGCCTGCACAGGGACCATTCGCCCAGCTCCTTAGGCTGGCAATAGAGATGTAGCGAACATCGCCGAAAATGTTCGCGAATATTCGCGAACTTTGCGAACCCCATAGACTTCAATGGGAAGGCGAACTTTAAAACCTAGAAAAGCCATTTCTGGCCAGAAAACTGATTTTAAAGTTGTTTAAAGGGTGCCACGACCTGGACAGTGGCATGCAGGAGGGGGATCAAGCAAAAATTTCTCTGAAAAATACTTTGTAAAAAAAACGCCAAAAAAAAACGCAAAAAAAAAAAACGCAAAAAAATAACGCCAAAAAAAACCGCCAAAAAAAAAACGCAAGCTATTCCTATGTATATGCATAGGCGATAAAACGCGGCGGAAAACCAAGGCGAAAAAACGCGGCGCCAAAAAAAAAACGCGGCGAACCCAAAGTGGCGAACATCGGCAAAAGTCCGCGAATTTTGGCGTTCGCGCGAATTAGTTCGCCGGCGAACAGTTCGCTACATCTCTAGCTGGCAATGTCATTGACTGCTCCCTCACCTTGTTCTATGTTAAAGTAATGGATTCTGGGTCTTGAAGCCCCTCGGCTTTCCATGGTAGGCAGTGGACAGTATCTCTGGAGTGATTTCTGGTTCCAGCATTTTATTGACCAGAATACCACTGGGTGTCTTTGAGATTATCTGAAAAGACAATTGTTAATAACATGACTTTGTTACCAGCCATAGCATTCATAATAGATTAATGAAAAAGGATTTTAGATCTGTACAGCTATGTCTTCTGATCTAAAGAGAACCCCTTACTTATTCATTTGTATATGTCTAATGATCAAATGATGTCAAAAAGACTAAAATTGTTATTGTAATAATATAATTTCCCTATTTCTGTCCCTAGAACTGTACATAAATGATTATTCCATACATTAAGCCCTACTTTCTAATGTGCACAGAGTTAAAGGCACTTGTAATAACAACAAGAAAGAGCTTTTTTTTTTTTTTTGAAGGCTGTTTACGATCAATATTATTGTATTATTATGAGTTGTTTTTTGATGTCCCTGCATTAAAGGATGGTTCAATATGGAGAAAATGTGTATACATGAATCTCACTTTACCCAGCTCTGACACTTTGGATTAGCAAATCCTCAAGATGATAGTTTTAATATAAATATGAATCCTTAGAGACATTACAGTACTTTTCCGATCAAGAAGGTAAATCGAGTACAGGAATATAATATAGATGTAATCATGGCTAGTATGAGCGTCGTATTCTCTGAAGCATTCTAAAGCCTTTTATTAGGATATTTACTGAAACTGCAATGGCAAATAGAATGAGTCTATTTAGCTTCGCTATTTTTTACCTTTGCAGTCATGCAGTGTTTAAGATACACAAATCAATGTACTGCTTTCATAGTATAACTTTATTACAGTGTATGTGTCTTGCTTTCTGTTCTGCTACTGTACATGTCTTGTCTCTTTGTTCTGTGCATTTTATACTTGGCTTTAACCAGCTTTTTATTACAGTATTTTACCACTAACACAATTTCCACCCTGAATTTTTACAGCACATGTATCATCTAGAAAGACAGACATTAGTTGTAGTTATATGATTGCAAGCTATGGTACTTTTTGTAATAGTCATATTAGATTTAAACATAACAATGTAATAACTTAAAATGCCACATTCCAACTATATACTGGTATATATTCATTTACAGATGGACACTGAGTGTGTTTATGTGTTTTTTCAATGCATTTTGTCAGTGATCCCTGAATGTTTTAGACACTGCTCTGCAAGTCCATTGTTTTGCTGCTAGTACTTCTCTTGCGTATTTATTGCTTCTCCTGCATTGCAGATATTAGATTATGCCTCCCTGCCTGGAGTACTGCTGGATTACAGAAAAGCAGGAAACCTCTTTGCTTTTATATATGATAAACATCTCCTAAAGTTTTGGAAATACTCACATACACTGTGTCTACTACTACTACAGGGGATTTGTGAATTTTCCGACTGTATTTAAAGCAGCATCTTTGTTGGTGTCCAATTCCCTGTATATACCACTTGATTTTATAACCTTTGCTTATTAGCCCTGTGCCCTTATTTTTTTAATAATTATTTTATTCCATTTATTAGATTATGCAAAATAACATGGGTAGAACAAGTTAAAGAAATATAATTATCAGTGTATAAAAGTGCTTATTTACAACCAAAACTACTGGGCACATGAAAACATTTTAAATTTAGGACTCCAAATATGCCTTGCAAGCAAGGGTTGCTCCAGGGAATGTCCACATCCTTCCCACATGCTCCCCCATGATGGGCTTAACTTACAGACCAGGGGCGTTTCAGCCTTTAGTGCCATCCTGAGGTGGCCTAGGGCAGGGGACCCCAACCACCGGCCTGCGGACCAGTGCCGGGCTGTGGCCTGTGTTACAATGGGTCGCCTCTGATCCCTGCTTACAAAGTGGCATTTGGAAGATGTGTTGCGTATGACATGATGATATGCCAATGCGTATAGCGCTGATGCGTATGACTCGTCGACAAGCATAACACCATATCAGTGAATCATATGTGTCATACAGTGATTGCTTTGCATGCTTATTATAATTGAAATGCTTGCCCCACCCCCCACTGGTCCGTGGGAATTTTTTTTTAAATTAAGGACGGTCCGTGGTGGGGGGAAAAAAAGGTTGGGGACCACTGGCTTGGAAATGCTTCCCCCCTTGCAGAAAGGAGAAGGGCAGGGTGCATCGCAAAAAAAGAACTTGACAGTTTTTCAACACTGGGAACCTTCATATATTAGCCTTAATGTGTGGAATTTACTACATATACTATTATGTAATAATGTATTTTTCTAAAAAGAAAAGTTATGTTATTTCTTGAAAAGCTGTCCCTTTTTTATACTTTAATACACTGCTGCTTGGAATGCCTGCCGCTAATTTAACAAGGAGGCAAAGTAAACAGATACATTGAACTTAAAACTTCACTGTTAAAATACATATAGGTGAACTGCTTTAACAAACAATTGCACATTTAGATGATTAAAACATATCCAAGCACCAAACAAAAATATTTTTACTGTATTAAATCATATCTTATTTATTTTATAAATATAATGTACACATAAAGTAACTACAGATATGGGGTCCCTTATTCAGTAGTATGTGAAGGTCCTCTTTTAAAAATGATTTCCTTTCTCTCTGAAATAATAAAAAAATGACCTTATACTTGATGGTAAGTCAGCTGTGTAAATCCATATTAATGTAAAAACAATCACATTGGGTTTATTTAATGTTTAAATGTTTTTTTTAGTAGACTTAAGAAATGGCAATCCAAATTATAAAAAGATCCAATATCTGGAAAACCCCCGGTCACAAGCATTCTGGATAATAGATCCCACACTTGTATTACTTTATTCATATATCATATGATATACAGATACATATAAAATATATGTACACATAAATGGTCGCAATATAGAATATAGGGGCACTGGATAAAAAGAGAACTACTAAGGTAAAGATATATGTATATAAATCATACAGAACCTGGGAAGGTATAACCCAAAGTAGCATATGCATTAGAGTGTCTATTGCTGTTTCACATGTAGACCCATCTAAATAAAGGTTTAATGGGGAGGAAAGGGCTTTGCAATACTTTCTGGCAAGCCTCTCCTCCTCTTATGATGTCAAGCATCAGTAAGAAAAGGAAAATTAAATGGATATTAATAAAAATAAGGATTCTATATAAAACTAAAATGTGCTATCATCAGAGGCAAATATACCACTCTAAAATGGCAAATGTTCTGACTGGAAAAGGTGCATTTATTATAACAAAAGACCATATGAAGAATCCCTGTAAGCTAAAACATTCTGGCACTTTTCAAAGCATTTTGTGGCACATTTTGCAAAACACACAGTTTTTTCATTAGCAAATTTACAAATGTATTCAGAGGTGGCAAATGACTTAAAAAGCGTAAAATTGATGTTTTAGTTGTTGTAGTTCTCTTGCTTATCATTAAAACTAGAGGAAAGCATTAACCTCATTATTAACTCAATACAAGTCCAAGCTTTCCTTGCTGCATGTATAATCAGTTAGACATGGTAATCTCACCTGTAACTAAATAGTTTATGAATTAATGGAGCTCCCACACTAGGCTGGGGGCATTTACTAACCTTCATTTTTTTACAGGATTTGGGGGGGGGGGGGGGTTTGCACTAAAACTAGATTTTGGGGCAGATTTATTAAAATGTGAGTTTAGAGCTATTCATTCTATTTATATTCTATTCATTCCTATAAGATTTATAGAAGCATATTTATCAAATAGTGAACTCTAACTTTCACCCATTGATAAATACACTTCTAAAAATCCCATACGAATTAACAGAACATGAGTTTTTATGTTTTAAACTCTAAACTCACATTTTGATAAATATGCCCCTTTATGGGAAAATAAACAAAATTTTCACCATTTATTAAGAGTCAAAACCATTAAAAATGCAAATGTAAAAATATGCTATCTAAAAGCTGTGAATATCATGTAGAAGTCAATGGGAACTGTTCTAGGCAACTTGTAACAATCTTTATTAATTTGTTTTCATTCCCCATTTTAATTTGTTCCTGCTTTTTCAATTCAGATCTTTTAATCAATGACTAGACATTGGTGGTTTTAGTGGAAATGAGATTATTTGTGGTTTCGAAAAAAAATCTCAAAAATCACGCTGAATGTTGATAAACCTGAGAATTTCTGATGTGAAACTAGTATTTTGTATGCCTTTCAGTTCTAAGCAAAATAAGGGTATTTCCATGTATTTTATTTTTAATACATTATTATACACTTAAGATACAGTAGGGACACTGTTTATACAAAATTTGTTAATATTACCTTATATGCATGGCAGCTTCCAATATACAAATTAATAAGGCTTTGTAACAATAAACAGTACAAATGAAAAAAGAAAAAAAAGATAGTCGTTTATGAAACCACCCACATGTTGCTTAAGGCTTGCTTTGTGCCCCCCCCCCCCCAAATATAGTGGGGTCAAAACAAGTTGGGTTTTTGTATTTATTACTTAAAAGGAGTGCATCACCAACTGTATTCTAGACAGTAGCTGATGGCAGCTAAAGTACCTTCAGCTTATTTAATTAATAAGGATTTCATCCTTAGTTTATATTCAAATATTAAATTAAATTAATGTTTCTTTACTTCTCCTCCATTTTAACTATGAAATAAGATTTGTCTGTCTATAAAATGGTGCTTCAACCATTTCTTTCATTTAAGCAATGTCATATAGAATAAAAGATCTATTTGAAAATTCAAGATAACTTCCTTTATATTGTAAAAAGGCAGCTAATGCAAAGCATGAAATTTTCAGTGCTTTACATTATTACTCCTAAAGCATGAACCGAGACTTCAGAATGCACCCACAATTTTCTTGTTATTCATGAGTCACAGAACTGCGAACAGTTTTTGTGTCTTTAAAAATAATGTTAAGAGGCACTCAAGTGAAAATGAAAGAAGAAGAATAATTTCATAAGGTAAAATCCATTTTTCATAATTATAAGCAGCTTAAATCTGGCAGGAACTGCTTTCTTGTGATTACCAATCATCATGACATATGGCTTCAATTTGCACTTCATGCAGAGAGTAGGTGTGATCCACTGCTTGGAGTCACAAGACTGAATTTATACCCTGGTTTACTGGCCCTGATTAATATTTCAGGGCCACTAAGTCAGAATTTATTCAAGGTTGTTCAGACCGAGTAAAATTTCATTTACTTTGTATATGAGAAATCTATACTTACCTTTCAAGATTTCAAAATTACTGTACTGTTGTGTACAGAGGAAAGAGGCTGTGTTATAAATGCCACTTTTTTACATTATTTTAGCAATGAAATAATTGCAGTAAAAACTGAAATATATTAATGTCCAGATATTTGTGTGCAAGAAGTAGGAAATATGTTTGCAATATTAAATATATTTCTCAATGTTATACATTACAATATATATATATATATATATATATATATATATATATATATATATATACAGTATATATATAGTTTCGCTAATTTGTTCTGACATCACATGACATATTAAGCAAAGGGTTCTTCAAAGAGTCTTTATGTTCTCCCCACATCTCCATGATTTTCCTCGCACACTTGCAAAACATATATACACCCTAACTGACTCCTGGTGGTTGAATTACCCTTACTATATTAACGCTCTTATATGCAAGCAGGGGCAGGGGTTGATATTAATGATGAACAATCTTTGTAAAGCCTTCTTTAAATATCCATAAAATAATCTGAACAAAGGTCTAGATAAAGTTTGCAGCCACCATATATTCTTTCTAGGAATAATATATTAAGAAATACCATTTTGAATTTTCATTGTTAATCATTCTATGAAATTTCCTTTCAGTGTTTTAAAATATATTGTGCAGTCTGGCCACTTAATGTTATTAGACCTTATTACTCTGTAACCGTTGCAATCACAGTCCTAGTTAAAACTAGTTTCCTGTATATACTAAAGGTTTCAATGAAAAACGTAAGAGTTATATTCTGTGATCTACATACAAATTGTTTCTTTAAAACAAATCATATTCTAAGCCAATAAAACTTGGTGGGCATTGCCCACCATGTGTGGTATAACATTTTTATTACCCCTAAAAAAAAAAATACCACTCCAAACATCCTGAGAGGTTAAAATAATAGGGATTGTTACAATGACCTGGGGAAGAAGTGCAGGGGCACTATTAAGCTGGCCATACACTGATGGGGCCTAGTGATGAGCACATTTTTTCACCGGGCATGGATTCGTTGTAAAAATTCTGCGAAACTGCTGCAAAAAAATTGGCACAACAAAAATTTGCTGAGTGAGGGAAAAGTTGTGGTTGCATAAAAAAAAATCACAGTTGTGTCATATAAGTTATGGTTGTGTCCAAAAAAGTTGTGCAAGTGAAAAAAAGTTGCACAAAAAAAAAATCATGCAGCAGCTTCATTTCACAAATTGAGGTGCAGACCATAGAGATAGGTGGCACATGGCATTCCTATCCTGTGCCATAGGACAGTCAGAAGTGATGCAACCCTTTGCGGTTTGTATCTTCTGATGCTCCCTAATCTTTGTTTCTGCATTTTGAACAACCTAGGAGATGGGTGGGTGGTGGGAGATGGATGCCTATGTGGCTCCTTCAACTCACCCCTCCTGAATAAAGGGCTACCACAGGCCTTTGAAATGGAGCTCCAAGACCTACAACAAAAAAAGGATGGCAGTGTGCCAATTGCAAAAAAATGGCCTCTTACAGCTATTTTGTCTTAAATTATACCAATTAGTCTAGCATCCATTTTGGATTAGGTCTATAGAGTCATAGATGAGGCCAGAAGATGCCCCAGTACCCAATATTCTTATACAGGTATAGGACCCATTATCCAGAATGCTCGGGACCAAGGCTATTCCAGATAAGGGGTATTCCCGTAATTTGGATCTCCATACCTTAAGTCTACTAAAAAATCAGTAAAATATTGTTTAAACTCAATAGGATGGTTTTGCATTCAAAAAGGATTAATTATATCTTAGTTGGTATCGATTACAAGGTACTGTTATTACTAGAGAGAAAAAGCAAATCAGTTTTAAAATTCTGAACCATTTGATTAAAATGGAGTCCATGGGAGACAAGCTTTCCGTAATTTGGAGCTTTCTGGATAACGGGTTTCCGGATAATGGATCCCATACCTGTAGTTGCATGTGTCACTGCTTAGGCATATAATACAGGTTTGCTTTACACTCTGCAAATGTGGAATTCTAGGAAAAAAACCCACTGTATTTTGGACAAAAACAAAAGAATTGTTATGAATTTTTTGCACTTAGCGGCCATTAGTAAACAAACTCATGGTGACAGCCTGGTGTGATAATGTTACTGGAAAGCTGCTTGGAGCTGACTATCTCTTTGATTCACCCAATTATATTATAATGCATATGAAATTGTTTTATAATGGTTCTAGTCATTATATTCAATACTAGCAAACTTTAAAATGCTATCACTGGCAAAGGAGTACTATAAATACATAAGAAGCTGAAAGGGCTGAATTGAGCACACTGGGCTTTGTGCTAATTTGTTTTCTTGATGTTCTAAGTGTATAGGCATTTGTGATAACTGGATCACCAACATTTCTATACAAAAAGTTCCATTATTTCCATCTTTTTGTAGATGTTTATTTTGCTTCAGTAATTTTTCTTAAAAAAAAAAAGACAAATCAATTTGCCTTCAGGTCTTTTTTCCACCCACTGAGCATTCTACTAGCTGCCAATATTTTCCTCACACCATGCTGTTATCATTAGTCTTAGTATTCTAACCATAGAATCCGCTGGGCTCCGAGACATTCCCTAAAGGTGCACAGGTGCATTGAATAGCTAGAATTGTTGTAAAGATGTTAGCATCCAGCTGCCTGGAAATTTGTTTGAATTCTGTGTGCACCGAAAGATTTTATAGAATATATGCAGCTGTGAAAGTTATCCTTTCAGTGTATTTCAATACAGGTATGGGAATTAGAACCCAGCTACCTGGCACCTAGAGTTCTCTGAAAAACAGCAATGTCATTCCTTAGAGAATCATGGGTTAAATGAAGATTTTTATTACATTTCCTGATTTGCTCGTCAATAAGATAAGTCCATGTAATTGATAATTACTCAATATACTTGGCATAGATTCCCAGTCATAGCAAAACAGCAAAACTTCCATTTGTACCAATAATGCATTCATACTTTGTGTAAAAGGTTTGTTCAAAACCAAATTGTTTTATGAGCTCAGTTTTAAGTAACAACCGCCTATTAGAGCACAATTGACTTGTGCTGGGAGCTTTCATTGGTGTCTTGTTTTATGGACTATGTGCGTATTTCTAATTTTGTTCCCCTCTGAATTTACATGCTTGCTTTTTGCTTCTTCTGGCAAAACACCAAGATTTTGTTGCTATATGTTAACTAAATGTTTTGAAATAAATAATTAGTTTCTCCTCTCACTTTAGCAGAAGGGTAATTAATTAAAAGAAGAAAATGATTGTGTTTTTTTTTATAGTTGCCTTTGTACGAGGTAGAAATATATGTGTGGTGGGTGTTAAAATCCCAAGAGTAGAGGGGCACTTTCCATTTTCTGTGAACTGTCACTATGATGAAATATCTTGAGCCACTTCCACATTTAGGTATTTATCTTTCTGCCAAAGCACAGTCCTTAATATTCGCTTACTATAGTATCTAGCCCTGAGTGGCACATAATTGGTTTGTTCCATCATCACATTCAGGAGTTGACACCAGCATTGCTGAGATGTTTATGTCCCTTTAAAACTAGTATAAAAACTTTTTAGCAGAGTTTGTGCTGCCTTAATTGCACCCTAAGGCAAACCTATGTGATTCACTGCCTTTATCATCTTATTTATACCCATGACCACCCACAGACTCCAATAACTGTTAGTAGCAGCATACGGAAAAGTGCTTTTTTTGCAGAGCATCTGCATCATTTGTCTCAATATTTGCTTTATCATGTTTATAAATTACATCCATTTTCTTTTATTATAACTTTGTATTATTGAGATAGTTTTAATAGGCAAATTATAAGCCAAAAACTATGCAAAAGTATTGAATTTAACCAAATGGGTTTTTTTTTTAGTCTTTATTTATTTTGTATTAGCCTGATTCAAATTCTTAGAAATTTGTGCTAGAATTTCACCAAGCATTTTTTTTAAAAATAAAAAATCACCACCTAGAAAAAAAGCAAATCACCACCTAGTGAAACAATGGCATTTTCCATGTTTTTTTGTTTCACCGGGAAATAATCCAAGTTTTTGTGTTAGAAAAAAAACACCAACAACATTCTTATATGTTATCCATGCATTTTTGTTGCCAGGAAAAAGCACATTGCTGCAATGCTTTTGGCAAAATGTGGGAAATTTTTCTGTGGTTTCGTAAATTTTTCAGTGAAGCAAATGCAGCAGTTTCCCTCATCACTATTCATTTATTATCTTTGAGTTTAAAGTGTAAGAAGTCTATAAAACAAAATGCTCATAGACTTGCACGCTGTGAAATGAATGCAGTTTTTTTAAGGGAGCGTTTGATAGGGTGTTATAGTTCTCTGCTTCCACTATAACACCGTTTGAAAAGAATTATTTTGACTGCTTAAAAAACATTTGTCTCAGTAGAAAATATTTTGATACATGTGCCAATTCATTAAAACATCTAGGGGCTGATTTACTAATCCCCAAATCCGAATCCCGAATGGGAAAAAATCTGATTGGAAACGAACATTTAGCGACTTTTTCGTATTTTTTGCGATTTTTTTTTTTTGTCGCCGTCACAACTTTTTTGTGAATTGTCGCAACTTTTTCATAGCCGTTACGACTTGTGCGAATTGTCGCAACTTTTTCATAGCCGTTACGACTTGCACGATTTGTCGCAACTTTTTCGTATTGAGTGCTAGTAAACGGCGGGCAAACCTTTCCGATTTTTGCGCGACTGCTACGAAAAAGTCGCGACAATTCGCGCAAGTCATAACGGCTACGAAAAAGTCACGACAATTTACGGAAAAGTTGCGATGGCGACGAAAAAAAAATCGCAAAATACCGATCATTACGGAAAAAACGAATTCGGACGCTTTCGTAAATCGGCCCCCTAGTATTACACTTATATGTAAATCTTCAGCACTTAAACATCTATAAGTATACACATTGCTTGTTTGTTTTACTTTAATTTTTATTGATTTTCAAAAACAAAAAAAGGTCCATGTTTAGAATTCATTTCAATCAGTAACATGACATATTATATCATAAGCAATATTCTATAATACAGGCTAAGATGATAAGCAAAGAAACAAAGAAAAGGGAAAAGGGGAAAAATGTAAAGAAAGATAACTTCTTCTTGTCTTCTTTTTATTTTATGTTTCCATGTGCATTTTCCACAGTTTATAAGCCTTTTGTATATGGCTTTTTGCAACTAGGCCTCTTGGTATAGCTGATTCATACTCCAAATTGTTGATAACCTCTTGTTTACAGTTGAGCGATATTTGGTGCTTCCTGTTTTTTCTTGCAGTTAACAGTCTGCATACATTTAAGATTTGAAAGATAAGTATTTCCAAAGGTTTTGTTGATAGGTTATTGTATAAATTTAGAAGCATTGCTTAAATTATATATAAACTGTACTTTGGCCAGAAAATAAAATGGTCATTCTAAATATGTTACAATATAAGGCGTAATTCTTGTCCTGCTTCATACATAAACCAGCATACTGTCATTGCACAATAACTTTTTAGAGCAATAATTAGGTCTGTAGGTGCATGAGATCTTAATTTATTTAACTTGTGCACTGGAAAAAATGTCAAGTTGCTTAACTGAAGCCATTCTGAAGCTACACCAGCATGGAAAGAGGCCCTTGAACTACTTTGTAAATATCAGCTTTCTGCTGAGACACAGAAGTGGGATTCTGAAAATGATCATCAGCTCTCAGCATCTGTTACTGCCATGACAAATCTTCAAGAGCTTTTTAATTGGTTGTTCCCAAGATTTTCAAAAAAGGTTTCTAATGGTTGCTAAAATAATAATCAAGCATTTCTACTTTTTATTCAAGAAAAGTGTGTATGTGACTGGTAAAGACTCATACTTAGAAAATTCGATTTGTGTTATTTCCTTTTGGTCTGTTTCCTTTTGAGAAATGCATACATATTTCTCTGAAATTCTTTGAAAGAGATATAAAGCTATATAAAAATGCTATAAAATATCCATAAAATAGCTTGCATGAGAAAAGTTACATACCTTCAACACACACAATATGCTTTCTAAAGTCTACTTGATTGAATGTAAAGTCCACTTGGAACAGTCTTTTTTCCACCGTGCCCTTCACATTAATATACTTTCTCATACATAGCGTTTAGCTGTAAGGAGAATAAAAGTAAGGAACCCTCACCCCATATGATGTAGTATTCACTATACAGGGGAGAAAATGCACTTCTAACACATTATTGTAGCTATTTATTGTAACTACTGCTACAGTTTCTTTCTGTTCTATCCACTGACATCATAATGACATTAAGTTTCATAGTGAGACATGACTTGCCATCGTCAGTAAGGAGAGGAGATGTAGTTATCAGCTCCTGCCTTACCTATAATGTCCTTTCTCTTATCAGCCCATTGATAATGGTTACCCTTTACATAATGACACAGGGAATCAGGTTTTTGAGATTAGAAGGCCACAGCTTTAATAAAATTTTGTACCTCATCCAGCTGTGGGCCTGTCATGCCAGCTACCCAATAGGAGGGTTAGGTGGGCAAGTGATTAACAGGAAACCAGTCATCATCACCTTGTTGCCCACCGAACACATATTTGCTACCAGTTGACAAACTCAATGTAAATAATGCAGGTAATTCTGTTTGTTTTACTAGGGTTGTAACTAATATTCAAACAACATTTTTTATGTTAATCAACATGCTAGATTAGAAAGAAGAATGCATATGTACCAATTCTCTTTTTGGCACAGGCATGGCATTCTCACCAATTCTCATCATTGTACAAATTCTCTCTCTGGCATTCTCACTATTGTACTAATTCTCTCTCAGGCATTCTCACTATTGTACCAATTATTCTCTGGCATTCTCACTATTGTACCAATTATTTCTCTGGCATTCTCACTATTGTACCAATTCTCTCTCTCTGGCATCCTCACTATTATACCATTTCTCTCTCTGACATTCTCACTATTGTACCAATTCTCTCTCTGCCACAAGCATGGTATTCTCACCAATTCTCACTATTGTACTAATTCTCTCTCAGGCATTCTCACTATTGTACCAATTATTCTCTGTCATTCTCACTATTGTACCAATTCTTTCTCTGGCATTCTCACTATTGTACCAATTCTCTCTCTCTGGCATCCTCACTATTATACCATTTCTCTCTCTGACATTCTCACTATTGTACCAATTCTCTCTCTGCCACAGGCATGGCATTCTCACCAATTCTCCCTCTGGCATTCTCACTATTGTACCAATTCTCTTTCTGGCATTCCCTCCATTATACCATTTCTCTCTCTGGCACAGGCATGGCATTCTCACCAATTCTCACTATTGTACTAATTCTCTCTCAGGCATTCTCACTATTGTACCAATTATTCTCTGTCATTCTCACTATTGTACCAATTCTTTCTCTGGCATTCTCACTATTGTACCAATTCTCTCTCTCTGGCATCCTCACTATTATACCATTTCTCTCTCTGACATTCTCACTATTGTACCAATTCTCTCTCTGCCACAGGCATGGCATTCTCACCAATTCTCCCTCTGCCATTCTTACCATTGTACCAATTCTCTCTCTGGCACAGGCATGGCATTCTCACCAATTCTCTCTCTGCCATTCTTACCATTGTACCAATTCTCTCTCTGGTATAGGCATGGCATTCTCACCAATTCTGTAACTGGCATTCTTACCATTGTACTAATCTCTTTCTAGCAAGGACATGGCATTCTCACTATTTTACCAATTCCCTCTCTGGCATTCTCACCATTGTACCAATTCTCTCTCTGGCACAGGCATGCATTCTCACCAATTCTGTCTCTGGCATTCTCACCATTGTACCAATCTCTTTCTAGCAAGGGCAAGGCATTCTCACTATTTTACCAATTCCCTCTCGGGCACAGACATGGCATTCTCACTTTTGAAGGTCTTTGTTATAATTTAATAAACCCTGCACAACAAAAAGATGTCCAAAAATCTCCACAATATGTGTGTGTATAAGCTGTTTTCATAAGTTTGCAGTTTGTCAAAGAGACAAAAATATAAATTTAACTTTGGTCTTTAAGAGTGTCTTATACTGGATGTACACTTACAATTCTCTAAACAATATAGCTACTGATTTTGAATGTTTTCCATTCTTTATACAGTGATATTTTTAGCTCTCACAGTCTAAAGTCAATTAACTAAATTGTAGATTTAAAAACAAATAAGATATTTGTTTGGCTTGAATTGTATTACGTTCCTCTAAATTCCTGTAAATGTCATGTAACAAAAAGGATCTTTTACACAACTCTCTTTTAGACTAGACAATAAATATTGTTATACATGATACTTAGATTTGGAAAGAAGGGAATGGGACCTTAAATATTTCATATCTCATGCTGTGAACAATAACAAATGGGGCATTTTACAGAAAGATTGTTCACATTTTAGTCATTCTGGCTTTGCAGCAACTTTATTCTTTTTATAGTGCTGAACAGCTCAGCAAAGACATTTTCTGGTTATGTTAGCGTTGTTGGATTTGTTTATCTAGTAAGTGTGAAACAGTTTTAAAAATGCTATTTATAAATATTTATGTAACTGATTATTATGATTACTTTTGTTAAAAAAAAGTGTAAAACTAAAACATTGCCTAAACATTCTGTTTAATTATCATACTTTTTAATTTAAATGAATGTTTTAAACTAGTGATGCAGGCTTATGCCATCATGCTGCATGATATCATGGAAAGGTACTATGTTCTATGTTGAACTAAAAACAAAGATGTTTTATTAAAAGTTAAAGGGGACCCATCACCCTAAGCAATAATTAAAAAATCCTTTTCCATCAAGTTAGTTGAGCAAAATAAACTTTAATTACAATATATAGCATTTCACTGTTGTTTCCTTCATTGTTGGAATTCCCAATCACAGCAAGCAGGCAAGAGCCATTTTGGGGACACTGTTATTAAGGCAAGCTTTGTCACCCCAGAATTCTGTGTTTGCTCCAGAGTGTGGGACTAGTGATGAGCGAATCTGTCCCAGTTTCACGGTAAAAAATCCGCGAATCGCATTAGTCACACAATTCTTTTGTTGCCCGTGCCCAATTTTGACTTGACAGCTCCCATTTTTGACACGACCGCTCCTAATTTGACACGACTGCAATTTTTTTTTGACGTGCAGCAAACTTTTCTGTGGCGAATTTTCACAAGTTTCGCAAAACAATTTGCCAATGGCAAAATGTTGAAATTTGCTGCGAATCCATGCCTGGTGAAAAAATTTGCTCATCACTATGTGGGATATAATGGCTACCATGGGTAGGGAGGGGAATGCGAGCAGAGCAGTTACATATAGGATGTGCTGAATAGAAAGCAAAAGTAATTGACTGTCCTCTATGTCTGATTCAAAGAGACAGGGCAGGATATATCTATATGATTTATGGTTTAGATTTTCAAATACATTTATAACAGGTATGCATTTTCTAAAATTAAAATAGAATTAGGATTTCATGTTTAATTAGCAAATAACTATAAACCCATAACATTGTTTGACTATGAAATGCTGGACAACTGTACATAGCACAGACAATGCAGTTTTATACATCAAGACAACTAGGTATAAATGACACAACTAGGTATAAATGACATAACAGTACAAATAAGACTAATACAGCCAGAATAATGAAAAGGCACCCAGTGCTGCAGCAAGAGATCCATTATGCAAACAACTGTTACAATGGTTGAGTTGTGCTATACTTAAAAATGTTAAGCGTAACTGCACGCTATCGGTGCTTGCAATCTGTGTGACATAACAGCAGACAGATAGGGTTCAGGTGCACAACATACCCTCCCAATGGTATAATGACAGATGCAGAGCATTAGAAGCAGGTAAATAGACAGGTTGGTTTGTTATTACTAAAGAAGGTGGGGGGGTGCAGAACTAGGTATGCTCTATTTGTTGGAAGTTTTATTCATTTAAATAATGCATCAGTGGTTTTGCAGGCATTAAAAAGACTAGGTGGAGTCATCACATTATCACATAGATTTTGTTGTGTGCATATATAGATTATTGCTTACAATACTCCCCCAATAATAAGTTAAGGTAATAATTATACATTTGAAAAATAATTTCCCCTTTCTCTGTAATAATAAAACAGTACCTTGTACTTGGTAACTACGCCTCATAAATCCATACTGATGGCAAAACATTCCTGTTGGGTTTATTTAATGTTTCATGTTTTTTTTTTTGTTTTTTTTTTAGCAACTACTTACTTAAGGTATGGTGAGCCAGATAACAGAAAGATCCCTCATCCGCAAAAGCCCAGGTCCCAAACATTCTGTATAATAGATCCTATACGTGTGTATAAAGATAAGGTTTTTACTTCACCACAATTGTGCTGCTCCTTTCAGTTCAAGTGCTTCAAACTATTTTGCTATTTTTCACAATATCCTGACCACTGAGATTTAGCACTACAACAGAACAATTATGTGTGTTTAACAGAGTCAGATATTATTCAGTGGTAACTCTAGAAACATACCCAAGACATTAGTTTTACAAATACATCTGGTTCCCCTGGTGCTAGAAAATACAAGCTTTGGGGAGTGCATCTTTTTATGTTTCACATTTCCCTGTGCAACAAATTAACTGTCTTGCATCTGTCTCCCTGCAGAAGTTGCAGAGAAGAAAATAATTCCACAAATAATGATTTGTCAGTTTATCAGCCCTTTGTTATACTTACATTCATTTATGTGAATTTATAATGAACCCAGCTTAATGGGTTCATTATAATGTAACATTCCAAAATAATTTGTGAAACGTGGGTGTGCTTGGAAAAAAAGTGCTTTGTACAAATATATACATTTTTAGTTAATTTTATTTTAAGGCTAAGCAATGCATGTCAATTCTTAATATGATTATACATAATGTGTACATTTAAATAATATATCCTTTGCAAACAAATGTATTTTGCAAGCTAGAGCAGATTTTCTATGTTATAATATATTCATTTTAGTTAACATTCTAATGCCGATCAGACTTTCTACTGCCCTCCGCTCGCCACCACTGTTAAAGTATGGATACAAATTTTATCAAGATAAAGTGGTGTTACTGCCCTTTTATACTCCTGAGATTTTGCTATATTAAAACAGATGACAAGGCAGTAAAACAGGTAGGAGAATCACTTTGTGTAACCTTGAACTTCTGTTGCTTCAAGATGAGCACAAAGAAGTTCCTGTGACTTGATATCCAATGCAGACTTTTTAGTAAGAAATATTTCTGGTGATTTTGTCCAAGCGAGGGTTTTATGAAACTGTAGTTTATGACAATGGCTCAGAAATGAAATGAGCATTAAGTCTTAACATGTACAGGTTCATTTTGTTTTATTGCCAATCAGTATGCTAATGCAGGTAATTTAATAGCGTTGACAACCTGAATTAAAAACAATAAATAGTCGTCCCAACAGCCTGCATATTGCAGATGTCTTTGTAATAACTGCAGACAAGTGCAGAATACTATGTATTTAGTTCACATTATTTATGTCAAATCAATGGTTATTAACTAGGTGCCTGAAATCCGATACAACTCTTTAGTTTATTGTTCTCATCCAAAGTGCTGCACATTACTTAATGCTTGCAACAAAGGGCCAAGCTATTTTATTTCCCTGTATGCCATACCTACTGGTAAATACCATTTTTACTTTAGGACAATTTTCAGTCATGACAGGTGTTTTTGTACAGATAAGAGGCACAACACAAAGGCAATGAAATGTGTGTATTTCATTGATAGCATGACAATTCTATAACATTTCATTAGCCTTTACCATAGTGGTCTTTCTTGGCTGACCACGCCTCATATAATTGTTTGTTTTGTGTGAACAAACCTCCCATATACAATATACTAAGTTTGCCCAGGAGCGGTAAACCATAACAAACAATAATATTTTTGATTTAAAAAAACAGGTGACAAGTAAATTCTACCTCCTGATTGTTATGGGTTACTGTTTCTGGGCAAACTTAGTGCTTTTTATTACATAACCCCAGCAGTGGTTATCTGCATATATGGGTTGCACACAGGGAATGTTTGGTGCTACCAACACAGCAGGCAGGGAAAGACAACCAGTAGTACCACACTATGACATGCTGACAGCAACAGTTTAAAAAACTAGATGCCCTTTAACAGAGAATTACTGCATGACATAATGCTGCACAATGGATGAAAAAACATCTGTTGCTTTTTGAGTTCATTTGCAATGCTGACTGGTCCTTGCTGTAGTCTTACTGGTTTTTGGTTGTGTAATAAAAAAATCAAATCTGTCCCATTTCTGCTATCTACTCTAATTTGATGCTTGCCTATTAACTGTTTACAATTGCTTGTTCTGATTATATGTGGGCCATGTCCCTCTCAACATCTTTCCTTGCCTGAGGCTTTATTTGGGTTTTAGTTTAAAAAGCAGTATTCCTCTGGCATGAACACTTATTTATTACATTATTTTGCCCCCTCAAACATTTTTTTAAAAGATGTTTGGAAGTGTTATACCGCCTGTATAACACTTCCAGTAATAAACATATCTTGTTTATCTTGATCCCACTAGATCATCTAGGCTGTAACAGCTATAAAGTATCAATGAAAGATCCAAAAGGGAGTGCACATGGGATCTGCGAGTACTTATGTTCCATCCTTACCTTCTCTAATTCACTCTCCACATTGTGCTTATTTTTTAATTCCTGGTGTTAACACAAGTTTTGGAGGCACAACAACCCAGGTTTAATCCAACAGAGCTTGATTTTGTGGCATTGATTTTATACCATGATATTACTTGAACATGTCCTTAATTATAAGTGCTTCTTGCATCTGCTTAGTTAAGGGCACATCTTGCATTAAAGACTAGAATAGTTCTGTTAAATGAGGGGGAGACCTTTAGGGCAAATTGTTTCTAATATTTGACTGTGAAGCCATCTGGGCCTGGTGTCGTACAGGATATTAACTTCCCTGCCAACAATATTTCTAAATGTGTGGTTCATTTTCATATTCAAATCCTGTTCTTGTTAGAGTAAAAGCTCCTTAATCTGTCAGTAACTTGATCAGTTTACCCTCCTGGCAGTCAAGGTGGCAGGAACTTTCCTGTGGGTCATAGCTAGAGTATGAAATACTGTTTTATCTCTTCTTTACTTTTTTGGTTTTTAGTGGCATGTTGACCGAACAAGCCTCTAAGAGGTTATAAGTGTCCAGTGAGAAGTTAAAATTCAAGTTTAGTGTAAAGTACTTAATGGCTTTGTTGATGTCCAAGTTGATGTTGTATTCTAAAAGTAGAGTCTCATTAACATTCCTAACCTTGTATCATCATACTGTATATATGAAGTTTCTACTATAGCATAATCTGACAATAGGATGCTAAGTCCAGTGAGCTTAACTTTGCTGAACCTATGAATATGTAGCCTATTTTAGAATACAATTTATGGGGTTGAAAGAGTGTAAATCTATATAATAAATGCTTTTATTTGTACAGTTTACCTGCTAGTGCATGTTTAAACAACTAGATCCTTGTTCCTTTTTTTTGATTTGGTGTATCCAGGTTTTTCATATATTGTTGTGTGTTTTCTACCCATGTATAATGACCCTGCAATTATCCCTATGCTATAGGTGTACCAGCAGCTCACCAAGAAAAGAAAAGCAGTGTCAAATATATGCTAGTCAACAAATTTTCTTCATTTGTCATTCATTTGTGAAGTTCCAGTCTTGGTGAATAAAAAGGCAGTTCATATTACTTGAGGCCTCCAATAAAATTGCTTTATATTACCATACTTCTTCTACTGGGCTGCTGTGTGGTTCTCTAAAAATGATTATCTTTTACTGTGGTCTGGTTATGAGAACCTTTGATTTAATCAGATCCCTGAATTCATACCAACTTATGATCTGAAATGCGTGTAACATTTAGGGGCAGATTTATCAAAATGTAAGTTTAGAACTTAATACATAAAAACTCACCATGTTCTATCAAACAGTCGAACATATGCCATTTAAAAGTTTGTTTTAAAGTATACTGAAATACTTTAATAAATAAATAAATAGATAAAAATAGCATTTGTAGTTGACGTCAACTTGTATTTCTTTAGGGGTTTTTTTTTATACTGTACTGCGGCTTGTTTCACTTACCATCTACCAATATAAACATTTGCGATATATGTTAGTCTGTCAACACAAGTGAATAAATCAGTATAATTTTATGTTGTAACGCAGTTCACCACAAGTACTCTCATTACGAAAGCCTGGTCCATTTTTCTAAACCATCTGCCAAATAATTTTTCATCATAGAGTTACCGGCTGTTGAATTCATGCGGCTGTGAAAGAAGGTTGTATATAATAACCTTGATTTTAGATGGCTGTCATATTGGTGAATTTATTTGTTTTCTTTTCATATGATTCATTAGTTGGAAGGTTAGTGTATTGATTGAATAGACATACCTATTCTGAGGCATTTGCCTTATAAAGCATTTTCGGTGTGCTGCCTTATAAATTAGCATTTTGTTTGAAACAAACATTCCTTATGAATGTTTTTGTACCCTTTTCTGTCTGACTACTTTAAATGTTTCCTTTCTGCCATCCAGTTGAGTGGAATGTAATGTATGTCTTGGGAGCTTTTTGGAATGACTGTCATAACCTCATTAAAGATGACCTTTCTGCCTTTTGTTGATTCACGGCCATTGCTTCCTTCCAGTATTAACTACAGACCACTGTGATACATGAACCATGTTGTTTGCCTAACCAAAAACCAAATTGCCCACAATCTAAGAAATATCCCCTTACTATTCATAAAGCAAACCTGTTAAACACTTTTTTCCCTTCCAGCTGTCTGTGTGTGCTAAAACATGTTTAAAACAAAATGTAATGGCCCCCTCAAGCAATAAATGTTATTAATCTTTAAAAAGGTTAGAAATAAAAATTACAGAAGTGGAGAGTCTCATAAATGTATTGGAATGCTTGACTGCCTTGGGCTGCTTTGGGCTGCACTAAGAAAAGTATTCTTCTTTATCAAGATAATAGATGGGAACAAGTATTTTATTCCCTCTAATATGTAAAAAATATGTGAGATATGTGGTTAGATTTAAACCTATAGAGTTTAGTTTGACTACATCACTGATTCTATTATAACTGTATAGATGTCCAATTTTTCAGATATGGAAAATTATATTTATAGGACACTGTAAATGCTCTGGGACTGCAAATGCATGAATAAACTGCCCCTTGGGCCAAACTTCTATATTTTCCCATATTTCTGTGTCTTGTCCCTTTGCTTTGCGTTTATGTGTACTCTGGGAGAAAAATTTGCAGTTTTTAACAATTAACATGGCAATGAATGTTATTCAGGGTTGGGCCTCTTGGAACGTAATATAAGGTGAGAATTTACTATTGTTCAATTTTTCCAGTTCCAGTTTGTTGTTGCCATATGTGTAATCGTGTTGATGGAAGCGCATGGAATTAGAGAAAAACAAAAGCAAAACTAGTGCAATACGTACAAAACTTTCTTTGTGACTAAAACGCTAAAAGATTTTTAGCGTTCTAATTTGGTGCAAAATGTGCAAATATATTAAGTGAATCGGACAATCAAAAGTGCTTATATATCAGCCCAATGCAGTGTATCACACCCACACGATGCTCACCAGATTTAATTAAAATAAGAGCATGTAGAGAAGTCAATTCGGCTATTGATTGCAGTGCATCCTTAGTCCTCAGAGTATATGGAATGAAGAGGAATCGAAAATAGTATGAAATCGTTTAATATGTAAAATAAAGCCCCTGCACAATGCAGGCTACTTACAGTGTGAAGCAGTATATCAGACACAACAAAAAGCCCAACGCGTTTCGCGTGCTCACGGCACGCTTCCTCAGGAGAAAATGAGCCCACCATCAATCCCCCTGGCTATTTATACCCTTCCCACTTTTTTTTTTTTTTTAAAAAGTTGTTGCCATACACTTGATTTTGTTTAAAAAAAAATATATATATTAGTTTCAATTTATTATGTGATAAGTCACGACATTTCGAATGCAAAAATACACCAGCTAAAACTTGTCCAGATCATGTAGAATTCAATGGCAGATATTCCTTTAATAATTGGAAGATCTTTCTTTGCTTCATGGTTTTAGAAGTTTTAAGGGGGGTAGGTTATGGTGACAGTAATAAAAAGCTGTGTTTTTCCTGAAACAAATTGAAAAAGTTGTGGTTATTGTGTTTTTCCTTGACTATTTTTTGTTTGAGCTTTGTTAATCTGGATTTTTTCATACATAACTGCCATTCATGGAAATGAGTTTAGTTGTGGTTTAAAAAATTGTATGAGCATAGAACTTACTGCACAACTTGCAGTTGCATTACAGGTATTAGAAGCAAAGACAAATGAGTATACTGACAAAGCTTTACTTTAATATAAACACTGCATTTGGGCTCACACAGTAGAGCAGGGATCCCCAACCTTTTATACCAATGAGCCACATTTAAATAGAAAAAGTGTTGAGGAGCTACACAAACATGGAAAAGGTTCCTGGGGATGCTAATAAGATCTGTAATTGACTACTTAATATCCCCTATGTGGACTGGCAGCCTACAGAAGGCTTTGTGTTGGCATTACACCTGGTTTTTATGCAACCAAAACTTGCCTCCTTACCAGAAATTAAAAAATAAGCTCCTACTTTCAGCCACTGACATCCAAGGGATTGGTGACTAACATGTTGCTCACTAGCCACTGGTTGGGGAACACTGCAGTAGAGGTTTATCCTCTCATTCCAATGATCAGACCATTCCATAGCAAAGACTGGAACATCCAGGGAATAAGTACATATTTTGTGGTCACAAAGTAGAGTGGCCCTACTCCATTTATATGGCTCCAGTAGAGTTTCACAGCATTTTTCTACAATGTAAGCCTAAGCAAAAAGGCATAAATAAAGCATAAATTACAAGTAAAAGTTTAAACTAGAAACTTGTCATTAATACCTTGCAGTTCTGAGTGCATTGCAGACACTGTCCAAGAAAAGACTCATTATTTTTTTACAAGAACAATTTGAGTGCATACTTGCAATTTCTCCCCTTTTTAGGGATTGTTTTTTTTCTGATTTGCAAGCAGAAATCATGTATGACTGCCCAAATCCCTATCGTGTTCTAATATACATTTTTTTCATATGTATATCGTGCAACAACTTGTGTGGAGTAACTATAAATAGATGCATCAAAAGGTCATGTTTAAGGCTGGACCAATGAACCTTTATGTCCTTATACTAATGAAATGTGACCTCTATGAATTTAAAGTATGTTCTGTTATTGGTGATGGAATGAAGTAAAGAGGATAGGAGGAGTACTATGATTTACTAATGCTTAACTTGTCATTTTCATTTTCAAGTTTTCCTGCCATCTGTGACCTAGTAATAACCCATATGTGTAATATTTAAATATATATATATATATATATATATATATATATATATATATATAATCTATGCATATTTTAATGCTTTCCTGTTGTACATTTACTGTGGTATATTTCTTCAGAATCCTTTTAATTATACAGTATTAATGTAAGTTTAAAATCTCTAGGTAATGTGATTTAAATGTTCATTACATGATGACAACATAAGTACAGACAATGTGTTATGAGATTTTTTTTGTTTGTGTATACATATATTTTTTTTGTGTATGTAGTTACATACATAATATATTCAGGTATAGGACCCATTTTCCAGAATACTTGGGACCTGGGGTTTTCTGGATAAGGGGTCTTTCCGTAATTTGGATCTTTAAACCTTAAGTCTACTTAAAAATCATTAAAACATCAACACAAAAAAGGAAACCACTTTATAAAATCTAAAGGTTTTGGTTAAAATGGAGTCTATGGTAGATAGCCTTCCCCTAGTTCAAAGCCTTCTGCATATATATATACGGTATATATTATATATATATATATATATATATATATATATATATATATATATATATATATATATATATATATATATATATATATATATAAAGATAGAGGATAGATAGATAGATAGGCTTCAATGCATAAGAAAAAATAAACATACTGTACTGTAGTTTGCCCATAAGCTGTTGCTAGCTTTCTACTTGTCTAATTGTAAAGTTGGGTTAAAAATGGTCTTTAAAGTTTTTAACATACCCACAAGTATTTATGATGATCATTGGGATGAATGAACCCAAAGAAATATGTTGATTTCTTTTCTTTTTGTCATTCAGTTTCTGTCACACTATTTTCTATAAGGGTCAGTGACTAGGAAACAAGGATTGATTCCATGCACTAACCTATTTGTAACATATTGATCACACTATTCATTTAATTTTTTATAATCACTTGGCAAAAGATCTCAATAATTATATGGAAAAAGAAGCAGATTTATGTATACTGGTATTGAGTATTTTATTCAGAATGCCTGGGATATTTCCATAATTTGGATCTCCATACCTAAAGTCTAGGTATATATATATATATATATATATATATATATATATATATATATATATGTATATATATATAAAGTATATGCATTGCATTTACTAAAAGAAATTATCCAAGGGCAAGAAAAAAATGTTTAGAACCTTTAATCCCCGATTTGCTGTGGGAATTAATAATTCAGGTGAATGTTACATGCCTGCACTGCTTCTGAGCTTTACGCCCTATAGTGCAGAATGGTGTTCAGCTGCTCAGTGAAGCCAAATGTCTTCTAATGTATTGACCCAGGTATCTTCTTTGACAAATCCTTCCGTGACTGTCAGGAAAATTTGGAATTAGTGAAAACCATGTAATCCTGCAGTCATAAAAAAGTCAAAGCCCACCAATATATTGTGGGGGGTGGGGGCACATGGAGGGGATATATGCCTGATATATTAGCAGGCACTCACAGATTTCATGGACAGGTATCTGTAAATGAAAAGTAACCTTTATTATGAGAAATCTTCAGTTTAATATTTGATAAATTGGCCCTGTAGTTGCTGTTATCATTAAATGTGTACATTGTATGGAAAATATTGTCTTTTTTTCTGTATTATATTCTTCATAATTTGTATGGATCAGTTTGGCTCACAGCTAAGCCGTGCTTCAATTTTTTTTACAATTTTAATTTGCAGCATCCTGAATCTCATTCATTATACTGGATGTATTCTGTGATTCACTGTGGTTGGTAAATCATGCATGAACTCACAGTCAATACTTTCCTTTTTCACTGTGTACATAAAGAAAACCAAGGTGGTTTCAATAAACATATTGTAATGTAAGTGAATTCCAGGCAACAGCCACTTGAATATATATGTACTCAGAAACAAACTAAAGGAAAGATCATTTTAGAGAAACTAAGTACAAAGCTAAAGCTACAGCCTAGGAACGCCAGCATGGCATAAAACAGTGATTATCTTGAGAATAATATAAAGTTATGTATGAAACCACAGAAGAAAGAAGGCTATAAAATGCAAATCATATGGTGAAGGGCATAGGTGCTGACAGTTTGTGAAAAGTGCAGTGTTCAAAAAACATGGCCACTAGTGCCTGTTATTTGCACTTTGCATTCTGTCCCACTGTCAAGGACCTCTTGTACCTTTCCACATATCTAACCAATTAATAGGGCTTTGTGTCAGTTCCAGAACCTGTATTCAAAGGAATCAAAATGTGCATTCTTATCAGCAAGCAGCTCAGCACAACTGGCATTGTGCTGGCTTTCTCTCCACATTTCACCAATATACCCACCTGCTAGGTACAGTAATGTCAGTGTTGATTTCAGACACAGTAGTTTTAGAACATACATGAGTACCAGACAGTTAAGATAAGAAAAAACACAACGTTAATAAGTATGAATGTGTTTAACATATTTCCATGGAGGAAGAGGATCAGTTATGGAAACTGCATTAGGAGGCAATGCATGCTGTGTTTTCATAATCTAATATGTATGTCCCTTCCTTTCACTCTTAAGGATTAGTTTAGAAGTAACAATTATTCATCTATATTAATATAGATATAAAATATTTCTGTATTCGTAAAATCCAAAAACCTACTGGCAATCAAAAGCAAACTGTTATTTGTAGGTGTGATCAACAGACTGGGGGATTAGAAACAGCAACTCAGGGGGGTCCAACCTGATGGCCTGTTAGGTTGAGATGTGGGGTTATGAGTTATGTTTTTATGAACTATGTCTAGGGGCCTGACCAAATGGTCCCCAAAGTGAAGCATAACGCTCAGTAAGACTGAAATTTATGTCTTACAGTATGATTCTTATGACTAATAGGTGTTTGATTCCTGTAGTCCCCCATGGAAAGCTGACCCATTTAAAATGTCTGTCCCTGCTAACAGTCTATTCCCATACATTTCAATAGAAAAATCTTTGCCTGAGGTAGACACTTAACAGAAAATGAATGGTATGGTTAATCAAATGGTGTAGATAAAGTAAAACTGCAATTTTGAAATGTTTATAAATTTTGTCTAATATATGTTTGATAAATACATTATGTTTGAACATGGCACATAAAATTCAGTGGTTTATTTTCTAAACGTTGTACTGTGTAGACAGTCAACCAGTCAAAATATGTTTTAAATCTTTAAATCTTTATATGACACACTTTCAGTAATATTGCTAATTCAGTTTCAAATCATTAAACCTTTCAATAAATGTTGAAATAGTGGAAACATTATTTTAATGCTGAGTGTACTCCCTGAATTGAATAGGTAAAGTAATACACAGTGATACACAGACTGCATCAGTTTCTGTATGGTATTTTAGTGTCTTAATATGTTCTTTAAAGCCCCAGACATGCAAAGATTAAATGTGGTTCTTTTCTTTTACAGAACAAGAAGAGTGTGTAAATTGCACTGATGAATGCAGAGTCCTTGGCCATTCAGACAGGTGTTGGATGCCACAGTTCCCTGCTGCTAACCAGGTGGAAAATGCTGATTATCGCACAAATCTCTTTGTTCCTACTGCTGAAGCTCATGTTGAGACTGAGACTTATGAAACTGTGAATCCCACTGGGAAAAAGACATTTTGTACATTTGGAAAAGACAAAAGAGAGCACACCATTCTCATTGCCAATGTAAAACCATATTTAAAAGCCAAGCGTGCCCTGAGTCCTCTGCTACAAGAGGGTCCCTCTGCATCAAACAGCCCTACCAAGACATGTATTGAGCCTTGTGCCACAACTAAAGGACCATTAAATGGCTGTGAAATAAAATCAGGAGTCTTGGCAGACACAACCAATCAGTACCTATCTACTGAAAGTCAGTACCTAACACCTAGTAAACAGACAAAAGACCCCCAATACGTTGCCTCAGACCCGATGGCTTGCGTATTTGCAGATGTGCATTCTAGAGTGAGCCGAGACTCAAGTGAAATGGACGCTGTTTTAGAGCAACTGGAGCATTCAAACCGTGACTTGGGCCGCGAGTCAGTAGACGCCGAGGAAGTAGTGAGAGAAATTGACAAGCTCTTACAAGACTGTCGAGGAAGTGAACCTGTGGCTGTAAGAAAGTAAATAGCAAAGATGGGCTATTGTGTTTTTGCCTTTTCCTAGTAACATACAGTTACAGCACATTTGCAAGAGAGGTAAAAGTGTGATGCTGCTTACTGGCTGTAAGTGAAGAGTTAAAGTGCCCCGAAATCTTTTTCACTGATTTGTCATTTTCTCAGACAACACACTGGCTTTATTTTGGCTAAATACAGTTGGACAAAGTCAATGGAAAAACACTCTGTGGTTAAGTTTGACAATCTGATACAAAAGGGAAGAGGACTGGAACTCCACCTGGAATTCATTGACTTCTTCAAGTAGTTGATGCTGACTTTTTTGTCTTTTGGTGTAAAACAACCCATTGATTAACAGGGTTAACTAATTTATGTGTGGATTTTAAGCAAGCATCATTAGCTTCTAATTAAAGTCCTAACTAATTTTTCTGTAGTCCTAGCTACACCAAACATCACAACCATTTGTGGTAATCATTTCTATAGAAAGAACAACATTCCAAAACATTTCAGAAAAAGATGTCTGCCATTTACAGCATTTCCATGACACATAGTTATATAGACAATTATATAGTAAGTTGTGTCCTGCACATAAGCTATTTCACTTTATGTAAAATGAAAAGTGTTGATAAATAAGAATTTTAGTGTCCCGCACAAATAAATACAGATATTTACAAGTAATTATATTTCTACCCTATAATATAAAGCGGTTCTAAAAGTTTTTGGCATTTGAGGGTAAACAAAAAAATAAATAAATAAGAAAATCAATTGTTTTTAAACCTCAATAATGTTTTCTATTTGTTGGTGGACACTAAAATTGCTCAGGAAGTGAAGTTGTCCTATTCATTTAAGCAAATTCCACATTACCATTTATATGTGCAAATGTGAGAAGATTTAAATGTTTACATCAAATGACATATTTTTTATGATTTATTTGCAATTTTAGTGCATATGAGCCAAATTGTTCCGTGTATAAGAGCTATATTGTGTATTTTATTAAATTAATATATAGTTGTGTTGCAAAAAAAAAAAAAAAAATATGGGCTTATATTGTAAATGGCAAGTGTTGCCTCAGTAGCTGTCAAACTCTATGAGTTTTGTTTTTTTCTGCTTCCTTTTCCCTGTGGAGTCTGGGAAGCAGCGCCTCAGAGCAAAGTCTCTTGTTAAATGTATGGTCAACAAGCTACAGTGGTACATAATCTGTTCAAAATGTGTTTTTAGCAAACGGATAGAGCAAAATTAGCAGGGGACAAGCTTCATTCATGACACAGTGAAATCTTCTGTTAGACCCTGAGGAGATCAGACACATCTTCAGTTCATGGCAATCCAATGGGGACTACTCTGGCTGTCAAGCTGTTTAATCCCGGTGTTATTTATAGTAAACCAAAAAATAAAATATATATATGTGTGTTTATATGTATCTATATTAATATCTATATATACACACACACACATATATAATCTTTAAAGCCTTACAAACTGTTATTATCCCAAACTGGGAAACATTCTAATTATCATCTAGCAGCTCCTTGTCGCAGTATAAAATACAGTAACTTGTATTTTTAGATTCATGGATAAAGTTCTAAAACTTTACAGGCTCATATTTACTAAGCTATTCCATAGGAACTTTCCAAAAAAAAAACAAAAAAGAACAAAAAACAAAACTTATGGGCCTTAAATATATTGTCTATGAAACACAAGTAGTCTTATGGAAAAAAAGAATCACTTAGCAAATATGTGCCATTGAAAATACTTGTTTGTGTTAGTATATGTGAAGTCACATTGTTCCGTCCAGTAACATTTGTAAAACGTTTAATTTTAATAACAGCACATTTCTTTGACTTTTTTAATACATCTTTGTAAAATTATATACAGAAGCAGAAAGTTGCAGATTTTTATAAATAAAAAGTAGGAAGATGCAGGTTTAGCTTTCCAGACTGTACTATCACCTGTACAGATAATGTGAACTGTAGAACACTTTACAATTAAAAACAAACAAACAAAAAAAGTTGATTCACTTTAATTTGGGGCAACACGTGTTGCGAACTGGGATGAGCCTAACAAATGTACCGAGTAAAAGTCAGAAAATGCACTGTACGGATCTGTGAACAAGAGTTTTATTACTTGTCATTTAGGAAATGTCTTTTGACTGCAGTTCATTGCCAGTTGTCTAATGATCACATTACATTCTTAACTATATTTCATTTCCGTGGTCCAAAAAACGCCATAAACAAGTGACTGTATAAATGCTGCATTGCTCTACATATTTTGGACAATTTATGTATCTATATGTGTTGTCTCTGTGTTTTGCAATGTTAAGTTCATCGGGAGGATATATCTTGATTTTGCTTGATAGCTGAAATTCCACAGTAAAACTGGATTATTTTCATGCCTCCACATAATTGTCTTTCATTAGGCATAAATAGTCAGTGGAAATAGTTACAGTATGTTTTTTAACGCTTCATATGCTAAGTGCATAATATACAATACAACCGATTTACAAACATAAGACTATACGTGTAAATCTCGAATATACAATCAATCGGCTCTTGGCTGGTTATTCAACACAAGATACTTAATAGTTGAAGTTACTAAAGAAAAAAAATGTCATGTTTACAACTAATATTTGTATTTTTATTGCTGTATGTTTCTTTTTCATCTGACTGGAAACTAAAATGTGATGGTATTTTGGAAATCTTTTGTGGTGTGCTTCAAATGGGTTTAACACTGCTTTACTCAGCTATAGCAAAATGGGTACACACTGAAATAATTCTATTAACAGAGTCATACTTAAAGAATCTATTAAACGAGTTTCAACCAAAACACAGTCAATTTTATTCACATACCTTGCTACAAATGTGTCTAAGTGGCAGTCATATATACGCTATGGTCTATGGCAGTGGCCTAACTCGAGAGAAAGCAGACCCCACAGTCTGCTTCCTCTGTAGGTATAAAAAGTCCCTCCTTACCAGCTGCTTTCTTAACTGCTTAGCACAAGCGGCTGGGGAATGGGGTGAGTGGAGGGAGGAAGGGCAGGGAGGTGTTTGCTGTGCCCCTTTTGAAGATTGTTTTTTCTTTATGCTTCTGTTCTACTGGATCCCACCAAATGATTAGGATATGAATGAGTAAATATTTACCACCATGGTTACAGTGACAAGGGATATAAGGAACCTTAGAGCCCTTTACAATGCAAAACATGCAGTGTAAAGCTTTCTTAAAACAGAGGGTATTTACAAGCATCATGCTATATACATAACAACTTAAAGCCAAAAATAACACTTACTTAAAGAACTGGGCAGATACATGCAAATGACTCTATCCCTGTGACCAACTATATATCCATAACAGCTGATTTAATAGCACAGATACTGCCATGTAACCAAACTTTCAGACAGCCTGTTTCTACCTCACTGGATCCCATCAGTGCATTGGCTTCTGACAATGAATAATTACAATCTGACAGTAGGGCAAAGAAAACATAAGTGTGACCTGTCAGCTAAGGTGCTCCATTGTTTAAAATATGGTTGTAACAGACATTTGTGTAACATCTAGCATGCATGCAAACCCTTTCTCCCTCTGGCACCCAAAATAATGCAGGACATGGTAGATGCTGCCATGAGGTCCTTGTCACCTGTAAGCCCATGAGCCAGACAGAGTATTGATCATATTCCAGGGTTTGAAGTAATAGAGTAGGCTTCATTAAATGAATGTAAGTAAATCAGCATGAAATCAAGGACTCAGGCTTTCCAGTTCTCTATAATTCCACTCATGCCTGTGGGTGAGTAAGGCTGTAGAATACTAAAGGCGTCCTTGGAAGATACCTGTCTTCATCACAAAAGGCTAAAGTAATGTATTTACCTGCAGTGAAAGGTCTTTTAAACAAAGTTGTTTCCCTGAGAGGGATCAAAAGATATTGTGTGTGAGTGCCCTTAGGACTTTGCTGTCCTTTCAAAGCTAGCCAGTGTTTGAGTGCGTGCATGCATGTAGCTGGATTTTAAAAAGACAATGATGCCCTATATTTTCTCAAGCTTTTATTCCAAAAGAGAAAGCATAAGCCCCTAGGCTACTACCAGACATGTCATTTTCTCCTCTGGCATTTATAAGCTGCAAGAAAACCAACAGTACCTTATAAGGCCTTACACCTGTAAAGGACAATATACTGCCACAACATACTGAGTTTGCATAAATAAATCATAAACCCTGTTAAGGCTTGGCATGTACGATACATGAGAAAATAAATCAAAAACTGCATCTAGCCTCCAGCCACTACACCAGGTGGAGCAGACCCACATTTTTTGGATGTTTGCCTTCCTCAATTTTAATTATTTTCAAAGGGTATGATTGTCATTTATTACCTACTTTTTAACCGCACCCAAAATGTACCCAAAAATATTAAAACCACTTCAGAGAGGGCTTACCTTAATCATATCGGTGTTGCAAACCAAAGCTTCTGTTTCATTCCTTGGTACCATTGGGGGGTAGGGCAGAGGTGTTCTCAGATAACTTGTTAGGGCTCTGGCACACGGGGAGATTAGTCGCCGGTGACAAAATTCCCTGTTTGCGGGCGACTAATCTCCCCGGCGAAATTGTAAATCGCCAATGGGATGGGATATGCGGCGGCGCGATTTCATTGAAATCTCGCAAGTTGCCTCGAGAGGAAACTTGCGCGATTTCACTGAAACACCTCTGCCCTAATGGTACCAAGGAATGAAACAGAAGCTTTGGTTTGCAACACCGATATGATTATCGGGATGGCATATGCGCCGCCGCATATGCCATCCCACCGGCCATTTACATTTTCGCCGGTGGGATGGCATTTCGGGGAGATTAGTCAACCGAGACACAGGAGATTTGTCGTGTGCGACTAATCTCCCCATGTACCAGAGCCCTTACTCACTGCTAAATGAAAGGAAGACTATCTAGTCTCCCCTAGCTGTGGTTATGTATAGCCTCCCACCTACAAAAACGACTTATAATATATATACTTTTTAGAACTTTGTTCATTCATGGTTGTGGTCAAAGTATGAGGATGTCTTGGAATGGACTTCTTTATGTATACAGTGGTAACATGAAAAAGATCCACTGTTGTTTTTCTACAGAATAAAACAATTTGAATCTGTACTTGGTACATTTTTCCCAATAATAAGATGATTGTTATTAGAAATATGTTCTAGTGATTATCTCAAGGAGTTTTAACTTTTGCTTTAACTTCAGCTTTTGAATAATATTTTTTTGGAATAAAGACATTCTCTGCCACCAAAAAATGCCCAGGTGGTTTGACAGGGCCCTATGTTTTATGTTTAGGTAGTTTTGCGTATTTTGCTTTCACAGCATAAGGTCACCTTGGAAATTTAGCTTTACAAAACTGAAAATAATAAATGATATCCAGAACATGTGCATACAAAGAGGCCATGCAGTTGGCTGATAATTTAACATGCAAAAGGCATCAAAGTATTTCAGTAGCTCTAGGCCAGTATATGAGTAACAGAGCCATCTGGATTGTGCCACAGTAGATAACAACTGAAGTCAACTAAAACCATTAGCTGACCCACTTTTAAAATCATATATAAATATTACTCATACAAGACAATTAAAAAAAACTGTAGCCAATTCAACCTTGTAATCAGTTCATATAGACATTAATTTGTACCATCTCCCATGCTATCTTTGTCAAGAAGTATAAAATGCTACAGACTAAAGCATAACAGTAAGTATGGGGCATTTTGTATGTCATTATGGCAGTGATTGTCTCTTCATACTTGTACAAGCTTAGGTCACATTGGACACAGTCTCTAAGTTGATTTTTTTCTCACAATAGATTTTTGTGCACTTTCTCCTGTATGTAGTTCACCATAACAGTTACTGTTAAGTTGTGGAATTTTCAATGTTAAAGGGCACCTATTATCAACAATTTTCAATTTTAATGGAGCCCCCTGTGAGTGCTTAGTCATTCATATTAGAAGGTATCTTATGTGCATGTCATCACGTCATGTGTATAAGGAATGAAACCCGGGAAAAACTTTGCATGGTGTCACAACATGGCTGCCCACACTGGGAGCTCCCAGGTGGCTTACTGTGTATTTTTCCATTTTCTATTACAGGTATGGGAACTGTTATCCAGAATGCTGAGGACCTGGGGTTTTCCGGATAGGGGATCTCTCTCTGATTAACATCTCCATACTTTGTTTACTAAAAAAAATCATTTAAACATTAAGTAAACCTAGTGGGATGTATTCACCTACAATAAAGAGTATTAGAAGGAATAATAATATCTTAGTTGGGATCAAGTACAAGGTTCTGTTTTATTATTACAGAGAAAAAGGAAATAATTTTTAAAAATGTGAATTATTTGCTTATAATGGAGACTATGTGAGATGGGCTTTCTGTAATTCGGAGTAGTGATGAGCGAATCTGTCCCTGTTCGCTTTGCCGGAAAAATTCGAGAAACTACTGAAAAATTCCAGAAATGGCAAAAGAAAATCTGCGAAACGCGGATGTTGTGTTTATTACATGACCACGCCTATTTTGGCACAACAGCAACTTTTTTTGAAGCGTAAATTTTCACTAAAGCTTCGCAAAACAATGTGTGAATCTATGCCTGGCAAAAAAAAAAAATTCTCATCACTTATTTAGAGCTTTCTGGGTAACATTTGGGTTAAAAATATAAAACACCACCTTATTGTGCAAATAATTTGACCTGGTATCTGTATGAGATGTGGATATTTGTAAAATAAATAAAAACATTCAATATAAATACATCAATATAAGTATATATTTAAAAAGAATAATAATATTTTTCTGTATTATGACAAGAAACATTGCACATGTTTGGGACCTATTATCTGGAAAACCTTTATCCTGAAATCCTACATTTTTTTTTTATATGAACGTCTTACCACTGTAACCCTGGCAACATTTGCTGAAAAAAAAATTGCTTGTGAAAAAAAGACAAAAATTCTGACTCAAAAATGTCAGCTAAATTGCTTTAGAAAATGTATAAATCCCATTCTTGCTCTCTTTTTTTATATCTAGCTTTCTTGCACTTGTATATTACATCTGCCACTGAGTAAGCAGTAAGCACAGGGCATGTTGTGCACAAATGAGGAGTTCATAATTGAACCCTGCCAGGGTAACACCTACATGATTTTTGCCAATGTTTTAACAGTGCTTAGGTTAAGAAGCTCACTCAAAAGGAATAAAAATAACGTTTGGGGGTACAATTAGGTTCAGCTTCTGGGGCAAAACTCTTCATTGTAGGAAAAAAATGTTTTATTTTGCACTTTGTCCCCATGAATAAATAAAGTCCCATAAATAGTAAACCTAGATTTTGTGTATTAAGTTTTGATATACACATGTTTTTGTAACTTTAGCAGATCTATAATGGCCTGATTGTGCATTTTTTTTTTTACCCCATCACTGTTTATATTGAACTCAATTATAATTAAAATGAGAAAAAAATAAAATCTACATTTAGCATTGGTGTGTTATGAATACTTGTTACATAGGGGTGCTGACATAACCAGGTGTGTTGTTACAGTATGGGTAGCCATCTCAGAGATTCAAAACATTGCGTACACTGGATCCAGGTGGTCTTCCAGATCCACCTGACCTAAATATTTGGTCCCCAGTCTTGTGGGGGAACCTGTGCTGACCAATATGTAAAAACAAAAACTGGCATATGTAATCATCAGTTGATGGCATGTTTCCAGCCAGTCCAATTGATATTAGGCTGAGTCCTGAACAAATATTGGTGAGGGTAGATGTTATTTAAGCCCAAACACAAGCAATTATTAACAGGCAATATCAACCTGTTTGCTCAGACTCATTCCAAACTGCCCTCTGAAGAAATATTAACTTAATAGATAGATGAAAACAAATAACAAATAAATATATGCAGATAATAAACTAATAAACTTAATAAAACATATGGTAAACAGATGTTTGCACACAGTCAGTACATATTAGAAAATCATATGCTTTCACACCCACACACAAACAATACACATTATTCTTTGCCCTAAGAAACCTTGCTATTAATGAAGTTATGGACACATAATTCAATATTTATAATTTGTCACTACACCAAGCATGGTGTATAGAGGAACAATTGCAATATGCTTTGAAATTCTAATCTAATTGTAATAGTTACATTCAAAATATTGGTTAGAATCTAGCTTTCCTTAAACTCTGGTCTACTTTTCTTGTCTTCCAGGGTACTTGGCCATATGTACATGGGCAACACTCATTGACTTCCATGTGAATCCCAATTAGATAGGACATACACAAACACACACATTAAACCAATAGTCTTCAGCCATAATTGTGCATATGCATCTCATCAATACACACTTCTTGCCACAAAGAAGCAGTAGAAGTAACCTTCAATTTTTAGAACTGCGTATAAAAGTATTGCCACTCTTGATAACCATGATTGTTAGCTGCTGTTCCTACAGTGAATGAATTGTTTTTTATTGTATTTCAGTTCTTTATTCTTAGTCTCGGTTTCTAAATGAATAATAATTTCTCTTCACACTAGCCTTTTAGCAAAACCACATAGCACGGTGAATCATTTCTCAATTTTCCATTATTCTCCTTAATACATCTACTATAGTATATACAGTACATTATTCATATAGAAATTAGAACTGATTAGCCACTGAAAGAGTGGGGTCCACAATATATTTCCTAATATAAAAATGTGAGAAATCAATATTTGATTTAAAAGGTAATCAAGATTTCGTAATAAAATATGAAAGCAGGACTAGAATGTTCTAGTTTCTCGGAAACACATTTGGCATACTCACCAGGTTTTTTTGTCTAAAATATCCTAGAATTTACTGATTTTAATTATCTACTCAACCTAAAGGTGGCCATACACGAGCAGATCCACTCGCTTGGCGATGTCGCCAAGCAAGAGGATCTTCCCCCGATATCCCCACCTACGGGTGGGCGATATTGGGGAGCATTTAGGTAAAAAAAAAAATAATCCAATCGTTTGGCCCTGGGGCCAAACGATCGGATTATGTGGGCGGCAATGGGGCAGTCGGATCGGGGACCGCATCAACGAGCCGATGCGGTCCCCGATCCGACCGGATTTTCTAACCTGGCAGATCGAGATCTGGCCAATTTCAGGCCAGATATCGGTCGGCCAGGCCACTCTGCTCTCCCCATACACAGGCTGATTAGCTGCCGAATTGGTCCAAGGGACCGGTATCGGCAGCTATAGTCGGCCCGTGTATGGGGACCTTAACCCTAAAAGGAATAAAGAACAACGGCAGAGTTAGGTGTGATTTTTGGATTCAGTACAGATCAACAGCACCATCCCCGTTAGTGTTTTTTAGGGCTATCTGGGTCCTTATTTGGTCAGTTACAGCCAATTGCAGCTACTATGGTTACTTCTTTATAGTTTAACATTAATAGTTATAATATAGTAAATAAAATACTTTAAAACAATACACAAAGACAAACATTGAAAACACATATCTTCTACTCATGTCCTTCTGATCAGTTTACAAGGTCAGCCATGTCCAGCTTTCCATTTGTTGAGCAGTAATGAATAGTACATGTGACAGTTGACATGAGAGTGTAGTGCTTTTTGGTGTATGACAGTAATAAGCTTTATGTACTGATGTAAAGTTGGGATGCGGTATCCCATTGTTCCATTCACTTTTTATCTTACAATCGATTCTTATGCCATCTAGCCTTTAATACATTTTAGCAAAAGTTCATGTTTTATGTCCTTTATATAAAGTTCTTATATTAAGTTCAGAATAGGTTTGGGGTAATAATATAATATAGATAGGCATTACAAATACTGTACAGAGAACTATAGATTTATATAAAAGAAGTATGTAATATGTGTTAAATGTGTTATGTGTTATATTTACAAAAAAATCTTATTTTTTTTTTAGTGTGATCTTGTTATATGCAAAAATTTAAAGAGTAATCTTTACTCCTATGCAATACACATCAATGAAACATAACACTGTAAAATTTCAAAATTCAAAGTGTTGCAAAACACATTGAATTCAATGTAGTATTTTTCCCCCCACAAAATAGATTAACCAGTGTTTTTGTTTTTTTTTTTTTACACAAAATGTATTGGTCAATTGGTGTGTTTTTTTCTTTTATTTGTCTTGAAGCATTGTTTCAAAATGTTCATGCTGAAATTTAGGGAAAAAATTTGGCAATTGGAAAAAGCAGAATAAAAAACAGAATTTTGCCAAAAATCTATGCCTGCTGAAAAATGTTGCTCCCTTTAACCTGTTAAGCTATGAAATCTCAAACTCTTGCTAAACTGTAAGTTAGACAATAAAACATGGGTTAAGTGAAGCTTTTGCCCTGCAGCCACACATTCTTCATAGTGTACACAAATTTCGCCATATTTTCGCCATTGGCGAATTGTTTTGCAAAACTTCTGCGAACATTTGCCGCAAAATAATTGTTTGCGCATCAATAAAAATTGTGGTTGCTTTAAAATAGGTGCGGTTGCATCAAAATGGGCACAGTAGCATCAAATTGGGCATGGCCACGGCAAAATGGGCAGTATCGCATAAAAATGGATGCGGTCATGTCAACATGGGCACAGTCACATACGACATGGCCGTGCGACACTGGCGTTTTGCAAATTACTCTGTAGTTTGCTGAATTTTTCTGTGAAGCAAAACAAGACAGATTCACTCATCACTAATCATGATAAAGGTGGCATTAATAACCATATGAGCTGATTAGTTTGCCAAGGGAGCAATTATAGAGAGAAAATAATAAGGGGCCCAGGACAAAGCCTTGAGGAACCCAACAATAAAATGCAAAGGGAGAAAATGATGCTCCATTGTAAGAGACACTGAAAGAACAATTTGTAAGGTAAGGACACAGCAGTGTCATGAAGGCCAAGAGAGTGGAGGGACTGAATGATGATCAACAGAGCGAATGTGCCAGCCTAGGAAAAAAGTAACACAGTGCCACACCACTATGTTTCTTTCGTTTCACAGTCTTCCTATATCAGACTTAGAAGTGGGCGTGCCACTCAGGACCCCTGCAAAAGGTAAGCAAGATGGGAGTACAGCACTGTTATTTTTTTCCCTGGGGCAGACCCACTTCAGTACAGTAAAAAATGAATCTTTTAACTGAAAATTAACCTTTCAGCAGCCAATAATCAGGAGCACAAGACCATGGTGCAACTATATGTCCTATATTAGCCTTGATTAGTCCCCAACAATTCAGTACAGTGGTTGTTATTCATAAAAATGAGATAATTAAAGTGTTTGAATACTTTTTCAGAGACAGGCAGATAGATAGATAGATAGATAGATAGATAGATAGATAGATAGATAGAGAGCCATCGGTACATCAGATTTAAGATGTTTATGTTTTACAAAATATTCATACATACGTAAGCAGGAAAACACAGCAGCAATGCAAGAACACACTTTGTAAACTGATTTCATTGTTTTAAATTGTAAAGTGATATACCCGCAGGGCATATTTCAGTGCAATAGATTGCAAGGTAACCTAAGCCACAATACAGCTTGCTTATAATTCACTGAATATTATGTTTCTGGGAGAATGTTTTTAGTACATATCCAACAATTGTCTATTGCAGTTGAGAGGTTTCCTAGAACATGCAAATAATGTTGTCCTTTGAAAAGCAGACAGTAAAATACAATATACAAGGAATTACAGCAAGGTCAAAAGAAAGACCATTTGTGTTTTGTACTACTGTTTCAATCAGGTTAGGAGGGAGGAGGCCAACAGCTTGTGTGAGAAGCTGGTAATTATTTTGAGGTGTTAATTTCTATGAAGAGGTGATTTACTTATGTATGTACCTCCCATTATTGTACAAACAACTGTTTCCATATCAAATTTTCACAGAAATATGTCTTTCTATAGCCGTGGCATAGAGATCAAAAAGTAGTTTATTGTTTCCATTAATATACATTGCTCAAATTTGTCCTTAACCCTAACCCATTGATTGCAAAATACTAATTCCTGATTGGTTGCTACTGGTTACTGCCCAGGTGCATATATTCTCAGTGTTGAGAAATGAGCCTTTTCTATACGCTTACAATATTATTGTGTGAAAAGAGCCATCAAAACATAATATCCTTGTGATCACTTATAACAGACCACAAGCATAGCACAAAAATAGTATTACATATGAAAGCAACATGACTCTAGATAGCCCAGAAAGGTAAAACTCCACTTTTGTATTTTAAAGGTCTTAAAACTGTATCAAGCTGATGTCAAATGGCCATCATGTGACATACACAAAAACTGCAGAGAACATATGACTATGTCACATGTAAAGAGGCCCCTGTTGCCGAAACATTCCTTGCAGAAGTTCTACGTATCCAAAAAATGCAAATAAAATGTAAAGCTAATATTTTGATGATCTGCACTAGAATTTCTGTATGCGTTTTGTTTTGTAAAAAAAAAAAATGTTTTTTAAATGGAGAAAAAAAGTAGAAAAAAAATACAGGGGGAAAAATGAGGAATATGCCAATATCATTATTATGATTCACGCATTTTGTTTTACTGGGGAAGAAAATGCAAAAAAGGCAAAAACTTTGCTATTCCATGCTTTTCCCTAGTTTTGCAATTTTTTTTTTATGAAACACACCAGTTTTGCTCATTACTATTCTCAGTGGTTCATATACCATAAACTTAGATTTCTCTTGCACAAACTAACCAAAAACCCAATCTTTGAGGGTAGGCTGCACATTGATAGCTGAAGTGCTTGCCCCTGAAACACCTACATTTAAAATATCCATTTTATAAAGTGATACAGAACTTCTCTTTCTAAAATATGCCACTTAAAGTAACAATTCTAATAAAAAATACACCTTTAGCTGAGTAAGGATTATGAACAGGAATGAAGGGACAGAAGAAAAAGGATTTCATCTGTTAATTTATAGAGTTTTACTGCTGAGTTTATATATATATATAGAGAAGTGAAATGTAAAATCTCTTATAAAAAATATTGTTTTGATATGTTGTAGATCTGTTTATGTTAATTAAATTAAAAATATGCTTTTCCAGTGTAAGCCAATCAGCTTAAAAATTCAACTTTCATCATAAAACTTTCTAAGAGAAATAATTGTGTATTATATAGTGAATGTCATTGAATATGTTACCAAGCAGTTCCATGACCATGTAAAAACATGAGTCGAAGGCCTTGTGCTTTTATACATGTCATGGAACTCTGAGGGTCATACACAGTTGAGCTCCAAACATCTCCGGACACGATATGCTGCTAAAACCAGGTCTTTTTTTCTATTGTTCCATCTAAAAACTAGACGCCTGACGCGTTTCGTGCGCGCACGCACTTACTCATAGACTTACTCATGGAACTCTGAGGGGACTTCTAATATCCTCATATATTACAAAAGGGGGTGCATTATTTATTATAATACAAAGTTCCAGTAAGTCATGTGACAGAAATTACATCTCTAAGCACCAATTCTAACTGATGACATTATTAAGCACTGTTTATAAGGATATCATTTATAGCATATTCATGACTATTGAACTTATTGACTGTGCAATATTAGATTAATTTATTTTAATTTAATTCATCTTTAATTTATTTTATTTGGTTCCATCAACAGCACTCATAGTCCATCCCCATTTCTTATTTTATTATGTATTTATTAACCTCATAACCTTCGGTAACCCCTACTTTTGGGAGAAATAAAAAAAGAAGAAAGGCAGCATCAGTACAAAATATAAAGCCCCAAGTACCATCACAGATAACAGGAAGTCTGTAGTCTGAATCGAAAACAAAGGAGTAAAGGCCCCCATACACGGGCCGACTATAGCTGCCGATATCGGTCCCCCAGGGCCAAAAGATTGGATTATTTTTTTTTTAAGTCCCTTGCTACCCAATATCGCCCACCCGTAGGTGGGGATATCGGGTGAAGATCCGCTCGCTTGGCGACATCGCCAAGCGACAGCGCCAAGCGAGCGGATCTTATGGTGTATGGGCACCTAAAGTGTCAGAGCATCAACCAACAAAAAAATGGACACTAAATAAGGTATTAGACCAGCTAAAGGTGCAGTACATAGGAGAGGGTTTAGGTTATAGGCTTGAATGAAAAGGTGAGTTTTAAGAGACCGTTTAAAAAAACTGGAGACTCTGGCAGTGCCTAATGGGACGGGGCAAAGCGTTCCAGAGGATGGGTGCAACACATGAGAAGTCGTGGATGCGAGAGTGAGAGGAGGTAATTAGTGATGAGCAATTTTTTTCGCCAAGCATGGATCCCCAGAGAAATTCTGCATTTTCCCAGACCAGTAGTGTAGATTTAAAATAGAAGGGGTCCAAGAACAGAGCATTGAGGTACCGCAACTGAGAGAGGCTGAGGTGAGCAGGTGAGGAGGTGGAGGCCGAGTGGGAGACACTGAAGGATCAGTTGGAAAGATAGGGGGAGATCCAAGATAGGGCCTTTTATTGAATCCCTAGTGAGGATAGAATATGAAGCAAGAGAAAATGATCAACAGTATTGAGCTGCAGAAAGTTCAAGCAAGATTAAAAGAAAATAGTAGCCCTTTGCTTTGGCAGCGAGTAAGTCATTTGCTACTTTAGTGAGGGCAGTTTTTCGTGGGGGTGGAAGTCAGACTGAAATGAGTCAAATAGGGAGTTAGATGTTAAACAGTGTGAGAGTTCATTATGTATTGTCTCATGCCAAATACATTGAAGTCAGTGGTCATTTTTTCTCACTCCAAATACATTGAAGTAAATGGAGGGTTTTTTTTTTCCTCCAAATGCTTTACAGCCTACTCAAGTTTTTTCTCATGCCAAAAGTAGTGATGAGTGAATCTGTCCGGCTTTGCTTCACCGAAAAATTTGAGAAACGACAGGAAAATTAACTAAACTTTTTTGTCACCCGCACCTATTTTTGACACAGCTGTGCCTATTTTGCCATGACTACACTCATTTTTATGCAACCACTCCTATTTTGACGCAATTGTGCCCAATGTGACACAACTGCAACTTTTTTTTATGCGTGGTGAATTTTTACACGGCGAATTGTCGCTGAAGTTTCACAAAACAATTCACCAATGGCAAAATGAGGAAATTCGTTGCTAATCCATGCCTGTTGAAAAAATTCACTCATCACTAGCCAAAAGAATTCAGTCAGTGGGTGTGTTCTTTTTTTTAAAAAAACGTTTTTTTCTCACTCCAAATCCAAAGTGATTGACCTTTTATTTAAGGTAAAAAATTTTGCAAGCATTTTTTGCCATGGTTTTATTTGCCATCAATCTATGCCTGTAAAAAAAAAGAAGGCTCATCATTACATATTCGCATTGCTTTATGTAGTTGATAGGAACAGTGGGAATCTCATCCATTCATGCATGGATGACAAGGCATTTAGCTACCTCAAGAGAATCATAATTACTCCCGCAGTTTACCCGCACATTTTGAAATTTAGATCACTGGGCAGAAATTGCATTGTGTCAACACCCACCTCTGGCCTTTGTGGTGCTGCTTTATTTAGTTACCTGAAAGCTATTAAGGTCATATTATAGTTATGAAATGCAATTCCTAATTTTTAAGAAATAAAATAATCCTTATTGGATGTTACATTTATATGAAATCAGGTTATTTTATCTGATTAACTTGTTTATTTCCAAGAGTCCTCTACTAGTAAAACATTTTGAATTTTTATTACAGTGTATTGCTGAAGTTTTATTTCCTAGTCTTGGTCCTGAGTTCAATAATCAATAAGTTCTACCAAAAGTTTTGCTTTCATGGAAGCGCTATTTATGACATTTATTTTGTTGCCTTTTTTCTTGAAATATCTTGATCATAATCCTAAACTCAATTTTTAACTCCTTTCTAACTCCTTTTCTAAAATGCCTCCTTCTTTATCCTCTCAACGTAGAACATAAGATATCTAAATGTTTCTATATTTTCAGTAAAAGGTTGTTCATATTTAAATCAAATTAATTTTAATATGACACAGATTTTGTTTAAATATGATATATAAAATGTTAAATGTAATTTAATTACTAGCCACATTTATAACAAGTTGTGTTACCTGTCAATTAACCAAAACTCCTCAAAATCTGACTTCTATTGTTTAAAGAGCAAATATATTGTATTTGTGTGAGATTTGTATTTCTGTACATTTTTTTTTTCTGTACTTTTTTCTTTGAGACAGAACTTATTTAAAAATAAAATAGAATTCTGGGGGAAAATGCTGCATTGTGAGAAAACACATGCAGATTGCACTCACAATTGCACTTATATTTATTGGAATTTTAATTAGTGATGAGTGAATCTGTCCCATTTCACTTCAGCGAAAAATTTTCAAAACGTCAACGTTGAAAAATCCGCGAAACACGTTTGACTTTTTTGTGGCTCGTATCTTTTTTTACGCTCCTATTTTGACGCAACCTTACCCAATTGGACACGACAGCGGCCAATTTGACTCAACAATTACTTTTTTTGACGCGCAATGAATTTTTCCGTGGCTAATTTGCGTGGAAGTTTCGCTAAATAATTTGCCAGTGGTGAAATGTAGAAATTTGCTGTGAATCCATGCCTTTTTTTCGGTTCTTATACAATCCCTCAACTTTATAAAATAACCTCTCCTTTAAATGGTTGCCACACAGTTATGAACAAAATAACCCACAAACTTAATATGTTTTGTGACAATAATCAATTGAAGAAATTTGGCAACTAAAACCTGGTGAGCTTCTCTAAAAGTCAACATTTAAGCCATCTTGTAGTTTTTACTAAAGTTGTTAAAATGAATATTGTACATTTTGTGGCAATTGTGCTTTTTTTAACATGACTGAGTTTTTCCAATACACAATAAAATATACTAGTGGAAAATAAAAAAATATGATCACAAAAAAATCAATCCAATTTAAAAATGAAGAAAAGAAAGCAAATTCAAAAATAAGTAAATGGCCCTCTAAGGGGTGAATTTATTCATTTTCAAGTTCATAGTCAAAAGAAACACAATAATGTAAAAAAATTCTGTGACAATGTTGTTGTTTTTTATTCTCGAGTACTAGCATATTTTTGTGTAATCATTGTGCAATTCCATTTCTGTAAGATATAGGCTTGTAAATATTTTCCATAATATAAACACATATATCAAAGACATGAATTATTTTATGCATGAGAGCACAACTGATTTGGAAAGTCCCAGGTCTTCTGAATGCGCCAATACCAGATATATATTTTTATGGATAGTGATGAGCGAATCTGTTCCGTTTCGCTTCGCCGAAAAATTCGCGAATCTTTAAGAAGATCCGCGAAACGGCGAAAAATTCGCGAAACGGCGAAAATGTCGTGCAACAAAAAAAATTTAGCCTGCGGCTATTATTTTGTCGCGCGGCTATTGTTTCGTCGCCCGCAGCTATTATTTTGTCGCGCGGCTATTGTTTCGTCACACGCGGCTATTGTTTCATCGCGCGGCTATTGTTTTGTCGCCCGCGGCTATTATTTTGTTGCGCGGCTATTGTTTCGTCGCACGCGGCTATTGTTTCGTCACGCGGCTATTCTTTTGTCGCCCGCGGCTATTATTTTGTCGCACGGCTATTGTTTCGTCGCCCGCGGCTATTATTTTGTCGCGCGGCTATTGTTTCGTCGCACGCGGCTATTCTTTTGTCGCGCGGCTATTCTTTTGACGTGTCGCTATTCTTTTGACGCCCGCGACAATTCTTTTTTGGACGTGCGGCGAATTTTTCCGCCGCAAATTTTTTCATCTGTTTCGTGAAACAATCCACCAATGGCGAAACGCGGAAATTCGCCGCGAATCCATGCCTGGCGAAACATTTCGCCCATCACTATTTATGGAGATTCCATATGGAGATTCTTGATAGGTCAAGAACTCCCAGCAGTACACTACTAACTTTCCAAAGCACTGCTCCAGAAAGCTACATACTGTACATTTTAAGGCCAAATATTCAACTTGGAGTAGGTTTACCCTAGAAAACTATACATTTTTTGAAAGAGCAGATTCTGATGAATCCAGAATAGGTAGAACTGTCTGTCTACTCCAAATTACCAAGTTGCAACACTTTCCTACTGTAGATGTACCAGTTTTTGTAATAATTTGTGGCATTTTTGAATCGTTTCAATTATCATTAGGTACCAAGATAAAACACGGCTTACGGTTCTATTATATCTGAAACAAATATCTAGACACAGTAGACAATTGAAAGCAAGACAAACTATTAGCCCCAATCTGGTATACTACATGGTGGGTTAAAACCTGTCTAGAAGAACTAAATAACCCACCAACTGACCAAATAAATCCTGCCTTCTCCTTTCCACATGTCTAAAGGTCGACAAGCATTTTTGTGAATTTGCATCTGCAAGCACCCAGTTAGAGAAAAGTACCCCTCCTCTAAAATTTCCTCTTAAAGGAACAGTAACACCAAAAAATGAAAGTGTATAAAAGTAACTAAAATATAATGTGCTGCTGCCCTGCACTGGTAAAAGTTGAGTGTTTACTTCAGAAAGTCTACTATAATTTATATAAATAAGCTGCTATGTAGCCATGGAGGCAGCCATTCAAAGGATAAAAAGCCCAGGCACATAGCAGATAACAGATTACTATTGTATTCTACAGAACTTGTCTGTTATCTGCTATGTAACCTATAAATTATAGTAGTGTTACTTTAAAGGAACAGTAACACCAAAAAATGAAAGTGTTTTAAAGTAATTGAAATATAATGCACTGTTGCCCTGCACTGGTAAAACTGGGGTGTTTGCTTCAGGAACACTACTATAGTTTATATAAATAAGCTGCTGTGTAGCCATGGGGGCAGCCATTCAAGCTGGAAAAAAGGAGAAACGGCACAGGTTACATAGCAGATAACAGATAAGACACTATTGTATTCTACAGGTTTTATCTGTTAGCTGCTATATAACCTGTGCCTTTTCTTCTTTGGAATAGCAATAGCAGTATTGGGGAGCTCAACCCTCTGTTAACTTACCCAAACGGGTATCAGGTGCAAATACTGGAAGAACCTCACCTTGCATGGGGGTCAATATCCAACAGCAAAAAAATCCAGTAGCACACTGAAGATGCAAGCCGTGAAAAAATTGTATTTTATTTGCCCAAGTACATATAAACAAGCAAAGAGCAACGTTTCGGGACCCTCCGGACCCTTTCTAATGCTTTTCTTCTTTGGAATGGCTGCCCCCATGGCTACACACCAGGGTTTATATAAACTCTAATACTGTTTCTGAAGCAAACACAAAACTTTTACCAATGCAGGGCAGCAGCACATTATACTTTAATTTCTTTGAAAAATATAATTTTTTTTGGTGTTGCTGTTCCTTTAAGCTTTCTTTCTATCTTTTCTATATTTATATCTCAAGCACATTGGTAAAGATGTCACATTCAATATATACAAAATGCACCCCATCGGGATGCAAATTGAAAACTGTGCTTCACATCTATGCATGATATCCTAAATTGCATGTACTCTACCTCTTTTTTTCATATGAAAATAAATAAAAACAGTTATACAATAAAAGTGCTCCATGACATTAATGCAGGCGGCACATAAATTGATAAACACACTGCACACCTAACTCGGAATGTAATGACAGAAAAAAATAGTAACTGTTCCCATAGTTATTAAACTGAGCCAATATGTTTTCTGCAATCACAAAAAAAATCTCAGCATCTTTTACCTTAGTTTTTCCAAGGTAAATAAAAATGCTGCACCTTTTTTAGAACATGTCGTATGCAGTGAGCTTCTAAACAATCACAGTTATTTCAGTACTGCTATATTCATTCTTAAAAACCTACTACTTTATGTGGTCAGATATCATTCTGCAACACAGAGCAAGTGCCATCTGGCACCACACAGCTATTCTATAATGAAAACATGCAGTGTCTGCCATTACACAGTCCTGTAATAATGAAAACAGTAGGAGGAATTCCATTCCTCTAATGAAAGAGGAAATGACTGGCAGTAGATTTGTATTAAGAAAACAGGAGGAGGCTAGCATTATACTGGCACATTTAATGAATTAGTGATATATATTGTATAACCAGGGATGACCAACCTGTGGCTTCTTGGTTGTTGATAAACTACATCTCCCACATCTTTTTAACAGGAACCGTGTTGCAGCTCAGTATTAAGTAGAGTGCTGAATGTTAGATGTACCTTTAGTCAGATTTTTTTTTAATTAGACTGTGCTGAGCCAAATGTGTTTAACATAATATTGCTGCATAAGAAAAGTCTATTTTCCAGTAGAAGCTGCATACAGTATCTTGCAACAGTATAATTTCATTAATAAAGCAAAACATCTTCTGGAATAATACAAGCAGATTCTAGTCATAGGTGTTAAACAATAAGTATCCTGTCAAATGTATTTAGTTTGTTCTTTTTCTTTTAAAAGGGCTCTTCAACGGCACTTGCAGAAATAAAGTAAGTACATCAAAAAATAAATAACTCGTAAGAGGGGGAAAATCAATCTCCCAGCTAATGGACTTTCTTCTAGTTCATGAATAATAAAAGGTCATGCATTTTTGTTGTGTTTATAAAGATAACCTTTTTAATCTAATTTTTAATTATGGTTTCTGAAGAGGTTTTTTTTTTTTAATAATGCTCGGAGACAAGAGATACGCCGTGCAGTGCTCTTTGCAATCTACTTTATGTGATGACTTTTATAGCTGTCAGATATTGATTGATATTTGCCTCTCTAATTCCGCTGGAATTTGCATGGAAATTTATACAGTGCAAGGCTGGTAATATTAAGACATATATCTGTACCTCTTCAAGTGATTGAATGTTTTCAACATGATCCATGTATGGCTGCAAGGAAACTGTTATTAAAGTCATAAGAATTTAGAAAAAAATAAACTAAAAATACATACATTTCATCTTAGATAGATGTTTGTGTGTATAGTTACATAGTTAAGTTGGGTTGAAAAAAGACAGAAGTCCATCATGTTCAACCCTTGCAAGTAAACCCAGCACACACAAACCTATACTGACCTATCTATACACTCATATACCTGTACATAAACCATACATACCAACATCAATACTAACTGTAGATTTTAGTATCACAATAGCCCTGGATACTATGCTTGTATCTATTTGCAAACATCTGAAATGTCTTGCTCGTATTCCCAACTGTATAGTAAATGTGAGAATAAGCTCTAGGCATTTGCTGAAATTGAATCAGAAAGCCATGACTGATAGGACATGTTTAAGTCCTAAAAAAAAACTCTTGAACTTTTCAAAACACCTCTGTATGAAGAATATGGTAAAATATTTATTCAACAAAGAACTATTGTTAGGGATAGGAAAGAAAAATGCACATACATTCTTTGGTTGTAAAAATAAAGGTACATATTACATGGTATATCTATCAATTTGTATACAATGAACTGTACTGTGTCATGTGTAGTGAAAGTGAAGTCATGTCTGCTGGTCCTTTAAATTGAGACACCCTATGTAATCTATAAAAAAAATGCTATGCACTGGTTTTAAGTAACAGGACAGGTATTGTCCATATTCTTTCTTTTATTAAGCTTCTCTTTGTGTTGTGTAATGGAAATACTAAGAATTGTATGTATTCTTATTTCTCACTCAGTGCGTTTGTTTTGGCTTTTATAGAAGTGTAACTGACTCAGCTTGTGTTTATAGTGTTCCTTAAGTGGACACGGTCTTGGGGTGACTGGTCACAGCCTTCTTTATTACCTCTCAGTTAGCTCCTTCCTTTTTTCGGAGATGCGGTCACTCAAATGTTCCATTTATTTTACATCTTTGAGAATGCTTTTAATGTTTGTTAACATGCTGGTGCAGAGGGCAGTTTTTGAAGACTTAGCATTGTCACCTTTTTTTTTGTCTTGAACTCTACTGAGCAGAGTGATAGAGGAGAGCGCCATGCTGTCTTAATCTCTCAGACGTTAGAACGCAGTCCATTTGAGCAGCGAAGCTTTCTTGTTAGTTCTGACCATGCTGTGATACTTTCTGAGACCCTGAGAGTATAGTTCTGGTTTTTATTATTGCAGGCTCTAAACCGGTGCTAATGATTTTACCAGCCAGTTCTTCTGTCCTAAGCCACTATCCTGTTCTACAGTCAAACCACCCACAGGTGTCTCATCTATATGCAAGGTAAATGCATTTCTAATATATTTTATGTACGATATAATCTGAACATATGTCACAAGGTATGCAACAATGTACAGCCATAACAATGTGCTGAATAGAAGTGCATTTCTACAATACATCCTGTAAAAGGTGCAAATAATTTAACATACAAAATATCATTTATATTTACTACACTGAAAAGATGTGGTCCTCCAGGTAAGCTCTTTTTGCACTTAATTCTCAAGGAGTCACTAAATTATTTATTTCTATTGTCCACATCCTACCATTTAAAACAACTATGTTTTTCCTGTCACTTTCTAAAAAAGAACCACTAAACATTTTTTCCTTTTAAAAGGCAAACAGGAAGATGAATAATGTATCAATTAAATTCTTTTCTGCATCGGCCCTGACATTTTCTTTCTAAAGAATCCCCCTTCAAGGTGACAATGGCTTTTTGTTATGAGGGAAAAACACCGGCTTCTGCCTTTAGGCATCACTGCTGGCAATCCAGGATCTTGCTGAGTCCTGTGCCAAAATTTAGCTCTGATTTCATTTAGCTGAATTTAATTTGTTCTTTATTCTCCAGACAGCATGGGAACAATTAAGAATAATGTTTTCAATCTTGTTCTGTCCTTGAATTTAATAACATATATTTTATTTGTTGGAAACTACGATTTATTTTAACTGTAGAAGAAAACAGTGCTGAAAAGCCATTTAAACCAAAAGATTTTACTTGAAACGATGTTACAATTACATGCTGGAAATATCATTTCACTTACTCTCGTAGTATGCAGGTGTTCCCTCAAGCTCAAATGGTCTAAGAGACACTTGCCTTGATGAAATTGAGGTAGGAGCAGGTTTGCTTTAGATACCATCATGTAATTACATCACTATGTCAAACAATCAGTCGAGGCAATAGAATATTTTCAGTTTCATGCCTCATGGAAATTTAAACGGATATCATTGTGTTTAAATGGACAATACAAAAACACACAGTACATTTGAGGTTAAGGCATCCCATTCTCTGTTGGGGGCCTCATTTTCTTTTTTTGACAAGGACAGATGTGCATGATCAGAAGCCAATACTTCAGGAAAACCAACAAAGTAATTTGTTTTACTCTACTCTCTTTTATTTTTTTTTTACCATTACTGAGATTCTACCTGGATATGTTGTAGAGTAGAGTGTACCAATACCAAGAGAATGGTGTTCTGTTAGAAATATTTTGAGTAGCCCAACAGAATGTGAGACACTTCTGAAATAATTACGTGTTGTGAGCATTGAGCATAGAACAACTGCCTATGGCTAAGTGCTGGTAGGGTACGAAATGCGTAAGGTGGCTTTTTGTGGGGTTTGTATGTTTTTAATATGGATTTTTGAATAAATATGTGATCTTTCTTTTGAATCGTTTTGTGAGAAGTTTGGTACATGTTTGGAATTTGCTGTATGGTTTGCTCTTTAAATATCTTGGTGTCTCATTTACTTTGGCCCTTTTTGACTGGCCATTGAGGATTCCTATTTTTGATATAGTTCAAATTGAGCATTGAGAACCTAAACTATTTCAAGCTATTTTGTTCGATACAAGTTATTTTATTAATGAGAAAAAATTAGAGATTGTGTTAAAATTAGTGTGCCACAACATGTAGAAAACGTGCATTTGCTAGAAAGGGAAATATGCACAGAAGCCACTACCCTGTGAAATCTTTATTTACTGCAGGTAGTGATTAGCGAGTCTGTCCCGGTTTGCTTTGCCGAAAAATTTGTGGATTTTTGAAAAGATTCGGGGAATGGTGAACAATCAGCGAATCAACAAAAATGTTACGTGTCAAAATTGCTGCAAATTTTTTTGACGCGGACAATCATTTTTTGTTGCATGGTGAATTTTTACTCAGCGAATTTTGCTGCCAGTTTCGTGAAATAATCTGCCAATGGCGAAACTTGGAAATTCACCGCAAATCCATGTCCAGTACAGGTATGGGACCTCTTATCCAGAATGCTGAGGTTCTTGGGTTTTCTGGATAAGGGATCTTTCCGTAATGTGGATCTCGATAACTTAAGTCTGCTAAAACATAATTTAACATTAAATAAACCCAATAAGATTTTTTTTTGCCTTTTATGAGGATAATTATATCTTAGTTGCCGTTTTTATTATTACAGAAAAAAAATATTTTTTTAAAAAAATGTAATTTATTTGATTAAATCGGAGATGGTGGTCCTCTAATTCAGAACTTTCTGGATAACAGGTGTCTGGATAATGGATTCCATACCTGTATTGGATATTGTAACAAGTATGATTTACAATTCTCAGTGGGAAAAATCTTGAGATATTCTCTTAAGTAAATAATCTCATTATACATAAGGAGATATTTAGTATACACAATTATGACATACCTAGTGGTTTTCATTGTTAATTAGTAATAAAAAATACAGATAAACTATCTTTTAATTCTATATGCTATCAATGACTAGATAATTATACAGTCCCATACTCCTTTTTCTAATTTGATGCCCACAATACAGTTTATTCACAAAGAAACTGGCTGATTATCTGCCCAAGGGTATAAAGGGATAATGGAATTAATTTGAGTACAGTAAGGCTTGAAGCAGGGTCATGCACTGCAACAGGCATTAGCCTATTCTACTTGCTAATTTAGTTTTATTTAAAACTGTGTTTAACATCAAGTATGGTTCAAGACTTTGTTTATACTAATAAAGCTTTCAATAGTATCATGTTGACTGAAGAAGGGATGTAAGTATGGAAGCATTATATTATTGCCCAAATTAGAATGTTCCATGTTACAAGATTGTAAAGTGCAAAAGCAAGAATAGGAAGCCTGCTCCCTCCTGCTTTTTCTCCCCACAATGGGCAATATTGGCCAAGTAACCCTCAAGTTCAATTAATACTGCTTTAATTTTCTATTTTTCTATTTTTATCTCACCTGAACAACAGTTCTCATGCCACTGGCGCGCTTTGTATCACTGGCTGAAAGGCCACAGTGTAGTCAGTACCTGAATAACTGTTCCTCTTCCATCAAAAAACAAAATGTTAATCAATAAGTCAAGATACGAGTGTGCAATATGAGTGTAAAAGTAAAGGAGATAAAGTAGAAATTAAAAAAAGATAAAGCATATTGAAAGTCAGTAGCAAAAAGGAAATTGATGTAACAGGAAATGAGAATGGAAAAAAAGATAAAATACGGTAGATGAGGGAGATGAGAATACCAAAGCAAAATGTGGAGAATGGAAGAAAAACTATTTAAGGGTAATGCAGTGTTAAAAAAAAAAAAACGGAGAAAATGATGAGACAGGAAGATGGAATGTGGCCAAGGAATGGACCTTGTGTAATAGAGAGGCAGTCAGCAGGAAACACTCCAACAGCATGGCAGGACAGTTATGGCACACAGCAAAGGCAAGTGAGATAGAGGTTTGTAAAAGACAGTCATGGGGCGATTACTAGTATGGATATAGATAGAATAAATAATAGAATACTAAACAAATATTAAGAACAAAGTAGTTTAGTGCCTGGCTGTGATAAAGCTTTTTTTCATGCATTTCTTAAATGTTTAACTGCTGCTTTCTTAAATTGTCATTGCTTACTTTTGAAGGTTAGTATGTGCATTGTGCACTAATTGCAAATTGTATGAGTTATTTGCATTTTAACATTTGTGTTAGAGAAAATAGTTTTTAAGTGTCAAGGGATATTTGTTCTGTTTATTAGTACTATCATACCTACTTCACAGAATCTTTAATGTTATAGTAATTGTTTCAAGTACCAAGATGTAACATTTGAACTTCACAAATTAGCTCAACAATTTTAATACTGCGTGTAAAATGGTAATATACTGTATTAGCATTCTTACTCCTATACAGAACTTTAAAAGCGTTTAGCTGTTCTTTGTCAGTATATAAATCAAACAAGGACGTTGGATGCAGAATTATAATTATCTGGCATACTCTTGGATTTATCATGGCAACAAGCAATTAAAATTGACAAAAATATCGAGGAAAATATCCTAATGAGCTTCGCTAGGTCAGAGGCAAATATTGAATGTCGTGGAGGAGGGAATTGGATACTTAGCATTCATTAACATAATTGGAAAAGGGCAACAAATTAACATACTTTGAAAGCATCCATGATTTAGAGCAATAACTTCTTGCTTGATGGTATTCCATTTACACAATTTCAAATTATGGGCTTTATGAATATGGGGCAAACCACTTAAAATGATCAGGACAAAAATGAAATACTATATTAAAACTTTTACAGATCATATCTAGCAGAAGCATGGGAAATGTTGCTTTGGTCAATGTAACCGTATCATCTAGTTAGATGTTTTTATTGATAATTTAAAGTACACAAAACAAGTAAAAGCTAACTGCTAACTGGTTGCTTTGGTTTTTCCCATTATGGATTGTTGCATTTACCGTATATACTCGAATATAAGCTGAGGTACCTAATTTTACCTAAGAAACCTGGAAAAACTTATTGACTCGAGTATAAGCCTAGGGTGGGAAATGCAGCAGCTACTGCTAAGTTTCAATAATCAAAATAAATACCAATAAAATTACATTAAATGAGGCATCAGTGGGGTATATGTTATTCAATATTTATTTCAAAGAAAAACAGTAAACTAGCTCTGTAAGTGGAGAAGTGGGTCAACAAAAACTATATGGTATCAACAATGATACCTTAAGTGTACTACCCCCTTAGCTCAATCAGCAACCAAGCTAAAACACAAAGAGTTAAAGTCCTTCAAAACTATATATAGTTTATATAGAATATAAAGTGCAATGTCTAGTGAAGAATGGGACAGGCGAGGATGGTAGATGAAGATGAATTTGGGAGCGGGCCAGGGCACTGGAGGGTCTGGTTGCAGGTGGCCTAATTTGCACACAAAGGATAGAGGGTGCTAGTCTGGAGGGACCCATGGCACCCGACTCGAGTATAAGCCGAGGGTGACTTTTTCAGCCCATTTTGGGTGCTGAAAAACTAGGCTTATACTCAAGTATATACTGTAATTAAAAAAGTAATATACAACTTTTCATCAAGTTTTCTTTGTGAACTAAACATTGGATACTAGTGCCAAATACTTTATTAAGAGAAGTTAAATATCAAAGGAGGAAACAATGCTAAGGGACCATATATTAATGCCTAAGCTTTTGGACTTGGGCAATCAAGAAAGAATTTTTACAAAGCAATTTCTATAATTTTTACCAAACTGGTTTTTGCTATGAAGGAAAATGTTGACACCAAAAAGCTGCTAAAGTTATTCTTCGTAACAAAAGCCTGTCTGGTAAAAATTATGAAAATTGGAAACTAAGCCTGAAATCATAAATCAGGCTCACCAAATGGTTGTTGCATTATTATTGTAACACACCTTGGAAACAATTTAAGCTCTAAGGTTCTGGTTTCTATCAACTTCTAATACTTAAGCAACCTCTATAGTTCCTGCAAACATCAGGTAATTATTCACGATATGTGTCTGTGGCAAAGGGCACTTTAATTGCATTTCTGACCCACTAATAAAATTATTACTATTTAAGGGAAAGCATGGCCTTTCCTAACTTGCTGCAGAAGTAGTCCCACCATGATGCAAATGTGGGAGCTAAGATTTAATTAAACAAACTGTGCTCATTTGTGGAAACTCTCCTTAAAGGAACAGTAACACCAAAAAATGAAAGCGTTCTAAAGTAATTGAAATATAATGTACTGTGGCCCTGCACTGGTAAAACTGGGGTGTTTGCTTCAAAAACACTAATATAGTTAATAATTATATAAATATATACTATAGTTTATAATTATATAAATATGCTGCTGTGTAGCCATGGGGGCAGCCATTCAAGCTGGAAAAAAGGAGGAAAGGCACAGGTTACATAGCAGATAACAGATAAGACACCATTGTATTCTACAGGGTTAATCTGTTAGCTGCTATATAACCTGTGCCTTTTCTTCTTTTAAATGGCTGCCCCCATGGCTACACAGCAGGGTTTATATAAACTCTAGTAATGTTTCTGAAGCAAACACAAGACTTTTACCAGTGCAGGGCAGCAGTACATTATAGTTTAATTTCTTTAAAATATATACATTTTTTGGTGTTACTTTTCCTTTAAATTCCCAGATGGGCTACACAGACAAGATGAATAACATCATGAGGTGAATATAGATATAAAAGCTATATTGTCCTAGAAACTCTGCTCAGTTCCATGGGAAATATAACTCTATCCAAATTATCCATTATGCTTTAAACCTAGAAAATGTATAGTAATCAATAAATAAATACATTGGATATTAAATAGATATAAAATTAAAGGGGAAGGAAAGCTACTGAGGCAGGCTATGGCCAAAAGATTTGCCACAATAGTGAAAGCTAGAACACTATATTTATTCAGTAGAAAGCTTTACCACACTTGAGTAAACAGCCCTACAAGCTCCCTCTGTTTGTTTAAGAAAGCAGCTGCCATTTTATCTTGGTCTGCATCACTTCCCTGCTGCTGCAGGGTGGGGAGGGGGTAGTGGGAGAAGGTGGGGTAAGTGAGAAGAGAGGGGGTGAGAGGGAGAGAGGAGCAAGCTGTGCTGGCTCACACCCGTGCCCCTGGAGGTTCAAACTGAGAGAAGAAAGTCTAATGTGTCCACAGTTTAGCCCATATGCACACAATAAAATCAAGGGAATGCAAAAAAACTGAAATTGTAGACCCCTCATTTTAATCAGCTGGATACTAGCTTATTTCCACTTTAAAACCTATATCCCTAAGGAAGCTTTTACAGGTATATATGAATATTTTGTGTAGCCATTTTTGTTCTTGTGATATTATGGCTTATCCACTTTCATGGCTGTTGGTCTTCGTGACGTGTGTCATTTTCTATGTTCTGCAAAAATTTTTCGCTGTTTCACAAATCTTTTCAAATATTCACAAATTTTTCGGCAAAGAGAAAAGGGAAAGATTTGCTCATCACTGCCCACAACTTCACATACTCTTTTAATACATCCCTGCCAGGAAGCCTCTTCCCCCCTGAAATGAATGGAGCTCAGATATCAGTTATTCCAAAGCCCAATAGAGACCCCCTCCAATCATCTTCACCCAGCTTAATAGATGTTACTAGGGATGCACCGAATCCAGGATTTAGTTCAGTATTCGGCCTTTTTCGGCAGGGTTTGGATTGGGCCGAATCCACAATCCTGGCCAAACCGAATCCGAATCATAATCAGCATATGCAGAGGGACCAAAGGTCTTTTTCTTCTTTGTAAACTCAATAATCATTTCATTTTACAAAAAAATCTAATTTTCTGCAGCTTAGAGTATACAGTGAAATGTTATGCATTTGCACTTATTGCACAATAGGAAAAAAAATAGGTATAAATCAAGCATGATTGTTACAGTCTCTTCAAAAAAATCAGTACATTTAAAGCCAAACAGGAAACCTAAGGAAACTGGGATTGCAAATTTACAAAAAAAAAAAAGATCTGTCAGGAGAATATGCTAACACATATTAAAACAGACTTCCTACATGATGACAGGCTTCTTGCAGGGTTCTGTTATTTCATTTGAAGAAAAACTCATGAATGTGTAGCTCACATTAATCATAGAACGACAGCTCCTGGTTGTCAAATTAAGCGTCTCTCTGTTACCACCCACTGAATAGCCTGAATTTATACTCTCAGGAAGGATCGAGATATCAGCAGGTTTGCTAAACGTACATATATTTCAATGCAATTTGTTTCAGATGAAAAAAAAACCTAGACACCTAGCAGAACGGCTTCAAATAGTTTAGGGTATTGTCTGTACATATGTCAGTGCAAATTTTGATTTTTAAACATGGCTGCCAGTTTAAGGTACTACTGACTGATTCATTTTAATGGTATACACAATAATGAAACACACAAAGAACAATTATGATATATTGTAATAAAAATCAGACATTGTTGTCATATGAACCAGGCAGATATAGTAAATGATAAATGATTCATTAATGTAAAGTCTTCATTCTACTAAGGCAAATCCTAGTAGCAATGATTTAAAAATATAAAGATGTATATTTGGAATAAATGTTGTATTTACTAGCATTATTTGAAACACCATTTATAACTGATGTTTTTTTTTAACTAATTTAATAGTGTTTAGCCTGATCTTTAAACAAACAAGGAAGGAAAGACCAGGAAAACAAAGTTATTTTGATGCTGAACCGTTCCACCTTTACCTATTTGGGCTGCTGAATTCCATGGTCCAATAACAAAAACACATACATTGTACACAAACATTGTTTCACCTCTTTGCACCACCAAAAATATGCTTATGCTCTGCTGCACATATCAAGACATATCAATTATTACAGCGCCCAATGCCGCCTATCCAAACAAATGTCTTGATTAGTTCTGATAGATGAAGATCCTCCTTTGGTAACATAGCCCCTTCCATGATCAATGGTCTAACCCAGCAGCACCCAGCTACTCAGCTGTCATTTGAGTACTGTACTTATAATTCTCAAAAATCAGTTTAAATTCACTTTTCTGGGTCATGCTAAAATTCACACAGCATGTGTTGTAGAAGCCTAGAACCTTCCAGTATTTCATTGCTGCAGCTGAAGTACAAATTGCGCAAGTAAAGTCTGAACGCAATTTTTTTCTGGGAAAAAAAAAGTTATAGGAATAGAGATGTGTGGTAAAGGATTAAAGGGAACAAGTACTATAGTTTAGTTTAGTATGTTTAAAGGGGCAGTATACCCCGTGTATAACATGAGTTTAATAAACCCTATGTTGCGACTTTCTTATCCTTAAAAATAAGCAGGAGTCTTCTGTGTAGGGGCACTCTCTGTACACCAGTAATCTAATAATGTACCTCTCAAGGACCAAACATAAAGCAGCTTCAGTCTTCCTGTTTGCCCTTTGTTTAGATATAGATATTAGAATACAAATGTTTTGTAACCCTTTTTGGGGTTATATAATACAGGCAAGTCCCCCTAGTGATTGGTTAGAGCATGGGGTACATTGGACTCCTTTGTACTTTCAAAGAATGAGCCTTCGCTATGTGGAAGGATTATTATGGAGGGTGTTGTTAAACTACACTTCCCACTGCCAAATGAAATAAAGTAAATGGAATAGTAAAAATAAGGACGCCAGAAGCTCTTTGCGGCAAAACAGAACAGAACTGGGTTTATTGTCCAAGACAAATTATTCTAGGGCAGAGTTATCAATACTCACAAGCAGAATGGCAGGTTCAAATGATGGTAAAGGTAGAACACTGGTGCACAAATGTGGAAAATAGTTGGTAAGCAATTTATTATACTTTCCACCTTAAGTGGTCAGGATCCCATACTGCTGACATAGATCAGGAAGAAGACTATGCCTGATACCCTTGTTACTACTTCAGTACCTACACTAAGGCAGCTGCTCCTGTAAAGGATAATACTCCCAGCTGTCTCTAATGGTTGGAGTCAGAAAACTGCACTTTCTAACTAAAGCTGACTATTTCACATACCTAGAACGTATTATTACACAAAATATATCCTACACTTACTAATCCTCGTTCAAGGGGTCCCTGCTTCCCGACTTCACTAGAGATAGATGGCTTCTCTAGGGCAAATGAGGCTTTACTGGGGCCTAGTTAATCCCAGGCTCAGTGGAACATCCACCTGGTTTAACGGATGCAGGGCAAAGAGGAAATGTCCCCCTCCTGCTAAACACTATATTACAGAGTGCAGGAAATTGTCATAAGCCAATTATATGAACTATGCTAAATAGCATAAAAGTATGTTTAACACAAGTCCTATTCACTGAACTCATGGTTCATATTGAAGTGAACTGCCCCTTAAAATGACTCCTGATTTAATAAAAAAATAAAATATACAAATGATTATAGTTAGGTGGAGCACAGACACCACTAAATCTAGGATTGCCACCTGTCTGGTTTTAACCTGAACAGTCCAGATTTTAGAAGGACTGTCCAGATCAAAACTGCCTGCCCGGTTTCCCAATTTGGAAAACTGGGAAGACTCTTCAAAATTATCAAACACCTTACTGTTCTTTGTTCAAACAAGTTGGTTGAGATATATTTTATTTATTTTACGTCCTGATAAATAGACCATAGTGTACAGATATGACAGCAGCTTGTGTTTATCCGCAGGCTGACAATCCACCCATGTGCCCTAGCCCTTACACACACCCAGTTTCAGAGAAGACCATGACTTGTTTCTAAACAACTTGTGACAGCAGCACCAATTCAAAAGCACCTTTGTTTTTTTGGGTGTTGTCACATGACCACCCAACGTCACTCACTGGTGATGCAGCAGGTTGTGCCGCATGTTTCCTGCACAGCTACATTATTTATTCACACTGATGTTCTCTAAAACATGGACCTCACTTCCCTATATGCCTGCCAGAATTTCCAGGGACCAGTGTGAATATTGTACAATGTCTGTAGAGCAGTGGACAAAATGCTGACTCTATATAAATCAATTATACTACTAATAATAAACTTATAATCATTAGCTGCATGGCTACTGCATCCTACATTGTTAATTGTTATGAGAAAGATGCATTTCAGCTGTCATCTGGGGTGATTAAGTCGATATGCATTACATTCACACACATGTGAAAACACATTAAAGTACTGTCACATAACTATTATGTCAAACATTTGCCCTTCTTTTTGTTTTTCAGCAAACTCATTCACATTTCCTTTGTATTAGTTTGTATCTTTTATATTATTATAGCACTTTTTAGACCTCATTTATTCAGAGATTGTAATTTGTCTTAAAAGAAACAAACACTTTCCAGAAGGATTTATTTAGGCATACAGCAAAAAAAATTCATAATGTTAAATCAATAAAACATATTATGAGGAATCTCAGATTTGTGCAGATGGCTTAAACTAGAATTATCTTTAAAAATGAAAGCAATTTCAAAGAAATCTATGAAGTTTGGCAAGCTCTATATTTCATCTTCCAAAGTAATATGCTGTATATTAGCCCAGTTCTCACTAAATTCTCTATTCCAGATCCACAAGGCAAACAGCACTTTTCCTTGCTGAGAAAAAAATTTATAATAAGCAAAAAAAAAATTTAAAAAAGTGTTGCATAAAGTAACTGCATATCTGAGAATGCATGAATGATATATGGAATTACTCTTCCACCTTTCAGCTAGAATACATTTCTATCATAATTCTCCAAAAATACATTTTAGTTTGTTTTTACTAATTTAATATCATTGTTTTGCAACATCAGTAATAATATATACAAGAGCTGTTCTGAAAGAGCATAGTACTCCCACAAAATTTGTAAAACTGTTACATTATTACAGAGCGAATAGCTAAATGTAGAACTGCTATGTATGGACCCATAGGTTTAATAGCCCCTATGACTTTAAATCCCCACAAGTTCATTTCTCTTAGTTACTAGGTACTGTGTATATAAGTTACTTTATTTACATATCTTTTGGCCCATAGGTTGGTTGGTGACTGCTTCCTGCCACACTTTCACATAGTGATTGTAAAGCAGTGATCCCCGACCAGTGGTTTGTGAGCGACATGTTGCTCACCAACCCCTTGGATGTTGCTCCCAGTGGCTTATATTTAAATTTCTTGCTTGGTGGCAAGTTTTGGTTGAATGACAACAGGTGTACTGCCAAACAGAGCCTCAAGTAGGCTGCCAGTACACATAGGGGCTACCAAATCGCCAATCAGAGCCCCTATTTGAAACCCCAGGAACAGTTTTCATACTTGTGTTGCTCTCCAGCTCTTTTTATATTTGAATGTAGCTCACGGGTAAAAAAGGTTGGGGAACCCTGTTGTAAAGGGATGGCACGTGCTCTTTGATCTTTCATCCTCTCTCCAGGCAGATGTGTCTGGGGAGTCTGGTTTCAACAAGGCTCAGTAAAAAGTTCTGCTCTGCTCTTCAGTGAAAGTCGGGAAGCCAGGACCCCGTGAACAAGGTTTAGTGAGATTACAGGACTATCTTAGTCATAGTACATCCCAGGAATGTTCCAAAGCAGTCTGAGCTCCAACAAGGATTGATAGCTGGAGGTAACTCTTCTTTAGGCACTGCTAACATGAATGGATCACAGTACTGAAGAGGGATTTGGGTTATAGGTTTACAACATTTTGGAAAATAAATGCAGGCATTAAGGTCTTTGGATTTGTTGGACTGCCTTTTGCTAATTACAGCACTTAAGCCTGGGAGCAGATACATTAATGGCTCTTACAAACTGGTGTTAATTCTTACACTCCTGTGTGATGAGGGTTCTATCATATGGGAACACATAAGTTATTTACGATTTTTATTCTCACAAAATAAAGAGAAAAACATTGCAGGAGTGCTCTGGATTAAGTGCTGTGCTTTAAATATTAAAGGAGAACTAAAGCTTATGTTTTGGACTTCTGTACCAGCCCAAGGCAACAACAGACCTTTAGCAGGGAAGATCTGGGCCTCCAAAGATGCCCCAGTAGCCCCCCAACTTCTTTTCTGCTGATTTACTACCCATGCTCTGTGTGGTTGTTAGTTACTGAGATTATGGACCGACTCACACTATACTCTATATATAAAATATAAATGTCACAATATAAGGCTGATTAGTAAATAATACAGATAAGTAGTGCAGAAATCAGAAATTAATAATCAGCCCTATTATATCACCCCTATGCGACAACCCCTAAGCTTAGCTTCTTAACAGCCGCTCAGAGCGCACCAAGCATATGAGTATAGCAGACACAGATGAGAGATGCTAAACCTTTAGGCTGGTGCAATAAGTTTAGTACAGGTATGGGACCTGTTATGCAAAATACTCAGGACATGGGTTATTTTTTTAATTTTTTTTCCATAATTTGGATCTCCTAAGTCTAGTAAAAAAATTATTAAAACATTAATTAGACCCAATAGAATTGTTTTGTCCCCAATAATAATAATGATATCCTAGTTTAGATCAAGTAAAAGGTGTTTTTCTAATATTAGAGTGAAAAAGGAAATCATTTTTAAAAATTTAAATTAGTTCATTAAAATGGAGTCTTGGGAGATTGCCTTCCCATAATTTGGAGCTTTCTGTATAATGGGTTTCAGGATAATGGATTCAAAACCTGTACAGGTATGGTATCCATTATCTGGAAACCCGATATCCAGAAAGCTCCGAATTATGGAAAGCCTGTTTCCCATAGACTCCATTTTAATCAAATAATTCAGATTGAGAAATTGATTTCCTTTTTCTCTGTAAAAATAAAACCGTGCTTTGTGTTTGATCCCAACTAAGATATAATTACTCCTTACTGGATGTAATATAATCCTATTGGGTTTGATTAATGTTTTATTGATTTCTTAGTAGACTTAAGGTATGAAGATCCAAATTTTGGAAAGACCCCTTATCTGAAATACCCTTGGTCCCGAGCATTCTGGACAATGGGTCCTATACCTGTATATAAAATATGTCAATTCTAGCCATATTCTTTTTTAGGGTTGAGTTCTCCTTTAATGGTTGGAAGGTGGGCAGAGCAGACCTCCAAGGAAGCATCAGAGTGCACAAGGCCCTAAAAAATACTGTACTTTCTACTTGCCTGTGCCAACCATTTAGTACTGTGATCCTTTTTTCCTGACTGTGCTGCATTCTGCATCTAACCTTATTGTCTATTTTACCCCTGGAGAGTGCTGAAAAGCATAGAGAAAGCACTGAGGGACGGGGGAGCCAGCAATATTCAAATGAGCTCTATGCCCTTAAAGGGTTAACTCACCCGGCCCCCTTTTCCCGTGCAGATACAGCGTGTAGAGAATGGTCCCCTCCTTGACTGCCTGCCCCCGCCTCTTCTGCTCATAGCTCCCGCTCTGCGTGCCTGCTCCCACACTTCAGCAGACCCGAGCTGCATCTCCCTCCCACCCTGTTCTGAACTCAACTGGAAAAAACTGTTAAATTATATGTTGTTGTATAAACCATTGTTTGTTATACTTTTTGTAAAAATTGTCACAGCATATGGCGGGTGATAGTCCTTGGCCATTTAATTTCTGGTGTTAAGTGATGTCTGTTACATGCCCACTGCATTCACAGTGGCCGGAGTTCGGTTATAAAACAGTCATTAAGATGTTTTGGTACATGTGGAAAAACAGATGGCAAGGACTAAGGAGCAAGTATTTTTTCTAATAAAGCTGTGGCCGACCTACACCCTACTTATGTGTCATGGTGTTTTTTTGCTATGCTCAGTTAGCTAAGTTACGGTAAAGGAGGGAATAAGTCTCCACAGTCTGCTTATGGTTATGGTTTGTAAAGCACTTTGTACATTTTTGATGCTATATATATATATATATATATATATATATATAAATAAATAACAACAAGATAATACAATGCTTTTATTCTGCTGTAAGATACAGAGTACATTTGCACAGACCATTTCCCCAGGTACAAGTGCTCTGGGCATGGGCCCTCAGGGGCCCAGTCAAAAGTCCACTCGAACAAACCTACTCTGTGTGCCTAAGGTCAGACTAAGTTCTTAGTTCATCTATGCATGTCTGCCAGGACCCTGAATGGAGACCTTCATTTCTGCAAACAAACTTTATTATTTACATTTTATTAATGTACATAAAGTGTAACTATATACATGTACTATGTCCACTATTAAAAAGTGTTGGCCAAGCGTAAATAAAATGAAGTTTATCACTTTTCTCTAATACGTGTTCTTATGCTGCTGCAAGCAAATATAATAAACTAGGTAGTTATGTTGCATGAGTAACAAGCACCTCATAATGGATTTAATTGTTAACTGTACAACCTTTACACCATCATGGATGCTAATTAGGCTTCTATTCACAATTCACAATACATTGTGCATTTTTATGAAGATTATGAAGTAAAATAGAATATATAATAATAGCTTTAATAAAATATTCTAAAAAGGGTTAATGTGTGTTGAATGTTGCATTGAATAGTAAAACCTAGCTTATATAAGCAGTTGTTTGTAGATATAAACACTAACATTTGTATTAATTAACAGCTTGATTCATACTGATGCAATGGCAAAAGTACAGGTATGGGATCCCTTATCCAAATTACCAAAAGGGCATCTCCCATAGACTCCATTATAAGCAAATAATTCTAATTTTTAAAAATGATTTCCTTTTTCTCTGTAATAATAAACAGTACCTTGTACTTGATCCCAACTAAGATATAAATAATCCTTATTGGATACAAAACAAGTCTATTGGGTTTATTTAATATTTCATGATTTTTTGCAGTCTTAAGTTATGGCGATCCAAACTATGGAAAGATCCCTTATCCGGAAAGCCCTTGGCCCTGAGCAATCTGGGCATAAATTTAACGCGTCAGGGGAGGAACAGTCGGGCAGAGGGAGCGCCGGCAAGGGTCGGGTCCAGTCCGACCCTGTCTGTGTCCATAGAAAGTGGTGCTTAGATTCTATGGAAAGCAGAGGGACTTCAAGGCCCAAGGGATTGCTTTTTTATGTAAGCCTATAGGTGGTGGAGAATTGGTCCCAGTAAGCACACAGGCAGATTGTTATGGTTTTCTCTCAATCTGTGGAATCAAGTATGTCTATGTAAAAAAAATGCATTTGAATTTAATTCTGGAGGTTCAGATGTTTTTAGACATAAGCACAAATGATTAAGCTCATGTCAAATAGGAGGGGGTATAGTTTTTCTTTTATTGCAATAAGTGAACAAATAATCCATGGGAATTGTATAAGCTCAAAATACATTATTGTCCTTTAATTTTTAAAATTTTAATATGAGTGATTGTGAAGGGAGAGATTTGCTGATGCTTATTATTAAATGTGTTTTTATTGGAATGACTTCCAACAATATATATGCAAAGTTGTCTGATGCGTGTTTTGAATTATTTAAGGGCATAATTATAGCACAACGTATATAGATGTGAGTAAAGCATGACAGTCAGACTCCATCCAGTATTAGCATATCATATGGAAAACAATATGAGGCTCAACCAAGACAAGCACAATGTATATTAGAAAATAATCCATTGGAAGCATTACAAGATGGTTCAGCATAACATGAATATCATGCATAGCAGAAAGTCAACAAAGCACAGTTAGAAATAGAAACTATTAAGGGGTATATAAATTGGCTCACACTTTGATTTGAATCAATAAAACAGGATACAAATATTTAAGTCAGAAAAAGGGGTACAGCAATGAAGTAGCATTATATCAGGCAAACTAGAGGCAAGAGTCCCAGAGGTCACAAGCCATAACCACCACAAAATATATACTTTATGAAGGATACAGAGAGCACCTCTGTAGGTTAGTTTCTATTGATGAGTAAATCTGTCCTGTTTCAATTTGCAAAATGGCTAAAATTTGCGAAAGCATTAAAGTCAATGGGTGATTTTTCACACCTACCGCACCCCTTTTTTTTGCTGCACAACTTTTTTTGGGGCATTATGGATTGAACTCATAGAACCCTATCAAAACGGCAGCAGATAAATTGGTCTGAAAATTCTCTCCGCATAATCCAGGATGTGGCTGACCATATTTGTCACATATTGGGCTCTGTAGATTCCTTGTACCTTTGTGCTTCTTCTTGAAGAGAAATCACAAATGCCTTTAAGAGGGGCCTGGATGAGTTCTTGATCAATCAGAATATCCAAGGCTATTGTGATACTAATATCTACAGTTAGTACTAGTGGTTGTATATATAGTGTATGTATGTGAGTGTATAGATTGGTAGGTGTGGGTTAAGTGTGCTGGGTTTACTTGGATGGGTTGAACTTGATGGACACTGGTCTTTTTTCAACCCTATGTATGTAACTATGTAACAAATGTACTGTATATACTTTATTTTCATATACCATTGCACTTCCCAAATGTTCTGTATAAAACCCAAACAGTAATTGGGGTAACACAAGTTAATTTGGTCAAATCTAATAAGATAGACAACCAAGACAATCAAGTCTTTCCTTCCAATAACATAACTTAACTTGATCTGAAAGAGCAAATTGTTGGTTGGTTCCTATGGATTACTGCACCAGGATATTTGCCAATATTGTTACATAACTACCATGTTTACAGGGTAACCCTTTTGAAATAAAAAATAACAAAAGTGGTATAAAGGTGATAGCTTTATTGGCTAACTAAGATAACCATAGCAAGCTTTCAGAACATTCTAGTTCCTTTTTCAAGCTGATTACCTGAAAAAAAAGGAACTAAAATGTTCTGAAAGCTTGCTATGATTATCTTAGTTAGCCAATAAAGGTATCACCTTTATACCACTTTTGTTATTTTATATTTCAAAAGGGTTACCCTGCAAACATTTTTGACTGGCTAACACGGTACATCACCTTTTCCTATAACTACCATGAAGTTAAAGCTGGCCTGTTGATAGATGCCTTTCTTAACAAACCATACATTATATATTGAAAACAAGAAATGTTGGCATATATCCATACTTTCACTTGGTCCTTTTTTCTCACCCTGTCATTTACAGTATATAAATCGGTTGTGAAATTGTGGAAGTTATGTAAGTTGTGGTGTGTTTTTGGATCATTCCAGAAGCATTAAAAATCATAATATTAGTCTAGTAAACATACTGGTGGCTTTCTGTTCCATCCTTAAAGTTTTAGAAACGTTAAAAATGATTTACTGTGATAGATAGAGTTCTGAACAGGAACTTAATGGATCTACAACAACTGTATATTAAACATAGTTAGGATTTTCCTTAGCTAGAAGAAAAATCATGTACTTCAGCAGGTGGATGATACGTGGAAGACAAGAGAGCTAACTGGTTTCATTTCTATATCAAACAGAATTTTAAAAGCATTTCTTGCGATGTCACACTGCGTTCTGCTTTTTCTTGCTTCCAGAAGTGTTTTGCATTATGTAAAGCATATCAATGAGCTGGAACTTGTTCACATGAGAAGCAGAAAACAATTTGAATATGGAAACAAGAAATGCTTGGGAGGATGGCTTGTTTGTACAAGGAACGATTAGACATATACAAAAGATTCTAAGTTTAGAGTTTTGCATGAAACAGTATTGGAAAGCTTATTTGACTATAAAATAAAGAGAACACATATCTGTTATAGCGCACAAGAAACGTTTTTGTTACTTCCCTTGGAAAATGTAACGTAATATAATAATGTTGGAGCCACTGAATATTTATTAAGTGACTTTTATATTTTAACATGTTTTAATTTCTTAACTGATAAACACAGTGCAGTGCATACTATTTCAATCCAGGGGAGACAATTGAATTTATTACAAACTTGAGGACTAAATTATATAAATGATGATGTCATGCACAGAGGTTTATGGAGCACTTGCTAAACTAGAGGCTATAAAAATCCTCTAAAAGGAAAATGATACCCCTGAACAATGTAGATTTCTATAGAAATACAGTATATTGCATAAAACATGTGAAAGTCTGCTTTATCTAAATAATCCATGTTCATACAAATATAATTTTTAGCAGCACATGCCATTGGGTAATCTTAAATAGAAAATTGGCTTATAGAAATTAAGGGCCGCCTCCTGGGATCATATGATTCACAATGTACACAAACAAACCAAGGCACACATACATGTTAGGTCACATGAAACAATTAATGGACATAGTATGCCCACACTCAGTATGCCCACACACAGTATGCCTACTGCCTGAATATTGGACATTGCTTGTCTGCTGTCTGCCCTGACCTTGGCCAGTTGTTGGATTACTTGCTTTGTCAGCTTAGTCATGTAAGCTTGTTACACCTTGCCATATCAGCACACTGTCTTTAGCTCTCTGCTTGCGTTATCCAGCATCTAGACTCCGGCTTGTCACTATTCAGCCAATAAATGGCTACCAAGTAAAAGTATATGGAAGCTTCTGGCTGCCCAGCTTATTGTCACAAGTCTACACAGTGCATATGGACACCAAGTCAATCTGCTATACACTAAAATATGTACTTCATTTGCCCTCACTGTGACAACAACAATTGTTTATCTGTTTATTTGAATATATTCACTACCACATTTTTATGGATGTTATATCCATTAGAATAAGTTCAGTATATTTGTAATGAAAAATAGTATTCGTCAGTCTAACTGACCACACGAAGGGACACAAATGTAGGTACTCTGGAAATCCCATTGGCTGCACTATCCTCATGGTATTGCAAACTTTGCACATATCAGTGAAATAAAAGAAAAATCCTCACAGCTCTAGACATCAGTTAAAAACTTGAATCTGTACCACAATTGCACGTAGTGCCTATGAATAAGGGTGGGAGCGTCCAAAACACATCAGGAATTTGATGGTGATAATGTTTTTATGTGACTACATTTTAACCGATGTCTGGAGCTCTGGTAATCTTTCCCTTTCTTCTTGGGTACAGTCTATTTATAATGCCAGCTTTGACCTTTGTTCCCAGTTCACTCTGGAGAAGCTGGCCCCATGTCATCGTGCATTAAGCGGATTAAACTTGAATGTTGTATGGAAACATAACCTTTAAGTTATTATTATTTCCTGCATGTTAATCTCCCCACTGCAGCAATGAGTGTAGGTGTTAACATACTGCTGTTTAAGTGGATTATTTCTGCATTTTCATCTCAGGCTTATTCAACTTTAAAATAATTCAATTCAGACTTTTGTAAAATATTTAAATAGCTTGTGAATTAGCTTAAAATGAGTACATGGTGTACTAACCAGTGATAAACAAAGGCAAAATGTCTTCTGATTTTAGGGTCCCCTGAGTCCTGTTTCTGGTATTAAAGGGCAGACTGTGCACAACATCAATACCAACTTTTTAGCCAAAAAGTTGCAACCATGTGGCCCTGATTTTTATGTTCAGTGCTGTGCTTCTATAGTACAGTGCTCTCATTGCTCACTCTTAAGCCAGTTACATGCTGAAGGATCAGACTATGCCATATGATTACACATCACTTATAACCATCTTATTTACAAAAAAAGCCTATCCTTCTATCAGAAAGCTAATACTATTTTGTGATTCACGAAATAAAATTAAACTTTACAATGTCTATTATATGTTCACAAATATAGCATAAGAAAATGAGAAGTTAGGAAATCTTATGTGCCTATCATTTTACATATTTTATATTCAAATCATGTTTAAAAGGACTATTGTTTCTGGTTCACTGTTGGATATTCAATAAACAAATTAGCTTTTTTGTAAAAATGAAAATACAAAAATCTTTTTTTAACCATTGATTTTTCTGCATTGTAATACTGCTTCTAAAAAAAGCCAAAGACTGTATCTACCAATACTGCATTTCTGTAGATAGAAAAATGAGTGCAATAAACTGGCATATACATTTCCCAAGTGGGTTCTGACTCCAGTATAGGCTGCATATACATAATATAACATACAGCTATAGCAGACTTTATTAAAGCATTTAACACTTGTAACTGCTCTCTAGTAAGAGAAAGTCAGTCAGATCAATTTCTGAAATCCTTTTTGTATTTAACAATTAAACTGAATATAAGTTATTAGAAAAAAATCATAGTGTTCAATTTATACTACAATAAACAGCCTCTATTTAAGCAAAACTATAATATCCAATCTACATTGCCTTTATTTCTACAGTGGCATTTTATAATAAAAAAAATCTTATCCGTTTTCAAGTTAGAAGTATGGTAAATGCACTAAAAACTAAAGGTTAGTACCATTTATCAGGAAGAAAAGCAAGGCTCTGCTGGCTACAATCATTAATTCTCTTGGAACATCCAGTGAATGAATAAAGGCTACCTTGCCCAAGAATGTGATGTATGAGACACAAAGACATGACATAGCATTAATTGGCAAAACAGCATCACCTAGTCTACAGTGAAGTAATCACTCTTTAAAAGGCATTTTGTAATGATCCTATTCAAAAAGATGCTCTTGAAATAGAACTGCCTTTTATTAACCAATTCCTCAACTGTAAGTTGAAACTTTTAGACATCAGCCTATGGAAAGAAAGATGTGGTACTAGATAAATGAATACTGGATATAGCATAAAATGCTTAGGACCTGGGGTTTCCAGATAAGGGATCTCTCCATAATTTGGATCACCATACCTTACCATAATATACCAAGTCTGCTTTATATAATGTAAAAATTAAATAAACCCAAAGCCAAAATAGATTTAGGAAACTTAGTTACCATCAAGTACAAGGACCTATATACTTATACTATATATATATATATATATATATATATATACATACACAGGTATGGGATCCGTTATCCGGAAACCCAATATCCAGAAAGCTCCGAATTACGGAAAGCCCGTCTCCCATAGACATTTTAATCAAATAATTCAGATTTTTAAAATTGATTTCCTTTTTCTTTGTAAAAATAAAACAGTGCTTTGTATTGGATCCCAACTAAGATATAAATAATCCTTACTGGATACAAAATATTCCCATTGGGTTTAATTAATGTTTTATTGATTTTTTTTAGTAGGCTTAAGGTATAAAGATCCAAATTATGGACACCATACATGAACAAACTTGAATTGAATAAACTTTATTTTAAGTATATATTTTTTTTTAAATGACTGATAAAATGGGAGAGCTGGAGGTACTGGCGTTGGAGCGGAAATATGATGTGATTGGAGTTGCTGAAACTTGGTTGAATGAGTCTCATGACTGGGCAGTTAATATTGGGGGGGTATACATTGTTTCGGAGGGACAGGGGCAATAGGAAAGGAGGAGGAGTGTGTCTGTTCATTAAGCAGGAATTAAAAGCAAATATTAAGGAGGAAGGGATGGGGGTAACAGAGGGAGCTGAATCCTTATAGGTTGAGCTTCTCACAGATAGTAAAGAATCTACCAAACTAATTGTAGGCGTATGCTATAGACCCCCTAATGTAAGCGAAGAGGAGGAGGCCCAGCTCCTGTTGCAAATAGAAAAGGTTGCTAGTTTGGGGCAAGTGATAATAATGGGGGATTTTAATTACCCTGATATTGACTGGGGCAATAGTACTGCCAGGACAGTAAATGGGAACAAGTTTATAAACTTGCTGCATGACAACTTTATGTCACAAGTTGTTGAGGAGCCAACCAGGAACCATGCTATACTAGATCTAGTGATCTCTAATGACCCAGAACGTATAGCAAATGTGCAAGTGGTTGAACCCCTGGGTAATAGTGACCATAATGTTATTTCATTTAATGTTTGGTGCAGGAAACAAATTTACACGGGGGCAACAAAGACACTGAATTTTAGGAAGGCAAATTTTAGCTCCTTAAGGGCAGCGCTTCAGGGCATAGATTGGGGCATTATGTTTTCTGATAAAAACACAGAGCAGAAATGGTTGTCATTTAAAATGATATTAAATCATTACTGTTCTCAATTCATTCCATTAATAAGAAAAAGTAGAAGTGTTAAGAATCACCCTATGTGGCTTAACTCTGAGGTAAAGAAGTTAATAGGGAGAAAAAGGAAAGCTTTTAAGAAATATAAGTCAGAGGGGACAGTAGCTGCGTTTAATGATTATAAACACTATAACAAGTGTTGTAAAACAGCAATCCGGAAGGCAAAGATAGAAAATGAGGAGCGCATCGCGGCCGAGGCCAAGACTAACCCCAAAAAGTTTTTTAAGTATATTAATAGTAAAAAGATGCAGGTTGAGGGTGTGGCCCCATTGAGTTATAATAACAATATGGTTACAGCGGATACAGAAAAGGCAGATGTGCTTAACCAGTTCTTTTCTTCTGTGTATACAGTAGAGGAGCCAGTGGGCCAAGTCCCACCCAATAGCTGCACTGTTGCCTCAGCTCCAACTACACAGTGGTTGGCACAGGATATGGTGCTTAAATGGTTACACACGATAAATGTAAACAAGGCACCTGGGCCAGATGGAATACACCCTCGGGTACTGAGAGAGCTAGGGGCAGAATTGCAGTGGCCCTTGTTTCTGATATTCTCAGACTCTCTTTCATCAGGTATGGTACCTAGGGATTGGAAGAAGGCGAATGTCATTCCCATATTTAAAAAGGGAGTAAGATCTCAGCCTGGCAATTATAGGCCTGTAAGTTTGACATCCGTGGTGGGCAAGTTATTTGAAGGCTTGTTAAGGGATCACATACAAAATTATGTAGTGGAGAATGGCATTATGAGCAGTAATCAGCATGGCTTTATGAAGGACAGGTCATGTCAGACCAATTTAATTGCTTTTTATGATGAGGTAAGTAAGAAGCTGGACAGTGGGGATGCAGTAGATATAATCTATTTGGATTTTGCCAAAGCATTTGATACCGTTCCCCACAAACGACTGCTTTCTAAGCTAAGGTCTATTGGTCTTAGTGAGGTCGTTTGCACATGGATAGAAAACTGGCTACAGGATCGGGTACAGAGGGTGGTTGTTAATGGTACATTCTCTACTTGGAATAAGGTCCTCAGTGGGGTCCCTCAGGGTTCTGTACTGGGTCCACTTTTGTTTAATTTGTTCATACATGACTTGGGGGAGGGTATTATGAGTAATGTATCAGTGTTTGCAGATGACACAAAACTCTGCAGACCAGTCAATTCTATCCAGGATGTGACATCCCTGCAGCAGGATCTTGACCAACTGGCAATCTGGGCAGCTAAGTGGCAGATGAGATTTAATGTGGATAAATGTAAGGTCATGCACCTGGGATGTAAAAATATGCAAGTCCCGTATACCCTTAATGGGACTGCACTAGGCAAATCCATAATGGAGAAGGACCTTGGAGTCCTTGTAGATAATAAACTTGGCTGTAGCAAGCAATGCCAGGCAGCAGCTGCAAGGGCAAACAGGGTATTGAGCTGTATTAAAAGGGGTATAGATTCACGGGAGGAGGGGGTTATTCTTCCCCTTTACAGAGCGCTGGTAAGGCCCCATATAGAATATGCTGTTCAGTTTTGGTCTCCAGTGCTCAAACGGGACATTATTGAGTTAGAGAGGGTCCAGAGAAGGGCAACTAAGCTGGTAAAGGGTATGGAAAGTCTCAGTTATGAAGAAAGACTGGCCAAGTTGGGTCTGTTTACACTGGAGAAGAGGCGCTTAAGAGGTGACATGATAACTATGTATAAATATATAAAGGAATCATATAATAACCTTTCTAATGTTTTATTTACCAGTAGGTCCTTCCAACGGACACGAGGGCACCCACTTCGTTTAGAAGAAGGGAGGTTCCATTTAAATATTCGGAAAGGATTCTTTACAGTGAGAGCTGTGAAGTTCTGGAATTCCCTCCCCGAATCAGTCGTGCTGGCTGATACATTATATAACTTTAAGAAGGGGCTGGATGGATTCTTAGCAAGTGAGGGAATACAGGGTTATGGGAGATAGCTCTCAGTACAAGTGAGGGAATACAGGGTTATGGGAGATAGCTCTTAGTACTAGTTGATCCAGGGACTGGTCCGATTGCCATCTTGGAGTCAGGAAGGAATTTTTTCCCCTCTGCGGCAAATTAGAGAGGCTTCAGATGGGGTTTTTTGCCTTCCTCTGGATCAACTAGTAGTTAGGCAGGTTATATATAGGCATTACGGTTGAACTTGATGGACGTATGTCTTTTTTCAACCCAACTTACTATGTTACTATGTTACTATGTATCTAGAAGTTGTGCTAAAGTTTGTATCTATCATCAAAAACAAAGCAAAAGGGCTCATTTACAATGGCAAGTGCAAAGTGCAGTAATGAACACAGTTTACCAGCTTGAAGGAGGTGGTAGCTTCAGGGTTCCCCTGCATAACGGTAGAAGCGATTCAGTACAGGAGGATGGACAAACTGGTGCTAAGCACACCTATAGGAAAGTGTAAGGGTGTCTTTGAACAAAAGTAATAAATAGCGTCAAAGTAGGTAATGACTGGATCCATTTTTGTATGACTGCAACTGCACTAAATGAGGCCTAAAGTATTACATAACTTATTACTATGGAAACTACATAAAGACATTGATGCAGGGGAAGCCTGGAGCTACCACCACCTGAAAACATTCTTGACAGTTAGGACAATTAATAAGTTAACACATTCATTTACACATTAATGTAATATGATGTATATGCAGGCAAAAATAGTTTAATCAAAATTAACTGTTCCAGCAGAGGAAGAAATGTTGAATTGGAAACCCTTTGTAATGTTTTAATGGGCAGTAAGTGTTAGGGAACAAATGACAGTTAATGAATCTACCCCTTATTGTGGACTGGTTGCTATGAGCAGCTAGAAAAGTGCAACTTAGAGCCTAGATTAGTAAATGAGTCATAATAAGTGTTCACGTTTTACTGGTTTACAATAATAATATTGATTGGACTGTAAGTGAGTATAAATAATCCAGCTGTATTATCATTATTATAATAGACTTTTTTTGTCTCTGTTAAGTAATCTGTTTAATATATGTCCTGTAATATTAGTCAGTGAAAATACTGTAAGTAGATTTGTACATACCCAAAGACACATTCCAAATACACATCTCCTCATTACCCTACACAAATGAGCATTTAATACAAAGAGAAGTTGGCAGGTAAGTCTCTGCCTTGAGCTACATGAAACTTTATTTTTTATATCCTGCTGTTTTTTAGCCTTATTTCTACAATAGGCTTCAGTAAGGAAATGTTGTTTCAGCAGCTAATCTTACAAACAAGCCATTATTTAAATGGGAAAATATATCATTAAATGCATAGATTTCAAATAATAGTACAAAGAGGGCATAATGACGACATGCATATAACACAACCATACTTAATAAAGTGACAAATGATATAAAAAATAATAGATTGCTATATTACACTAATTACTCATATTTATCAATATGAACACACCTCAATTTCTTTGATGCCTGGTTTGGCTTCAGCAACCATTCATTATTTTCCCAAGTCATCAGTCACTGGAGATTCAATAGGGCAAGACTCAAGAATTGACTTTCAGGTTATTATGCAGAAAAGTAGGCTTTTCTGCAGTAATTTATATTATTATTAACCATAAATGAACTAGAACACTTTTGTACTTATAGTAATAATCAAAACATTTTAATGGTTTTACTGTTTTATACTATTTTATTAAAGAGTTTTTATTTTGTAATGCACATTTGGATCATTTCTGGGTGTGCAAACAAAAGTGTAGGAATATGTTTGTTGTACATTGCATAGCTGCCTCTCTGAATTCCTCTACTTCTTACAGTTTGCTCTGTGTGAGTGTATTACACACCCTTACGCATAGGCTAATGAGTGACTTAGTATTCCAGTGTTCTGACAATGTCAAATACAGGCGTTGAACCAGTGATAATATCAGTTTAATTTAACATTGTCGGTAATTTATTTCAGTTTGTATAAAACAGAAAACTATGAACAAATTTCTTCATGACCACTAGGTATTGCATCTGCCTGAAAACTTTCCTGAACAATCTCTTCTCAGCACATAACGGAGAGGTATCCTCTCCCTAAATATCAGAGCAGCAGATTATTATTCAATACATTTGAATTTGCAGGAATCAATAAGAAGAACCATTTTAAGCAAATAAACACTGTTGCAAGTAGATTTCAACCTTTTGTCCTAGAACAGTGATCCATAACCAGGGGCTTATGAGCAATGCTCACCACCACCATTAATGTTGCTCCCAGTGACCTCAAAGTAGGTGCCCATTTTTGTATTTCTGGCTTGGAGGTAAATTTTGGAGGCACAGAGACATAGTTTTCCTCCAAATAGAGCCTTCTGCAAGGCCAGCAGTCCACATGGGCTGTAGAGATGTAGCGAACTGTTCACCGGCGAACAAATTCGCGCGAACGCGTATGTTCGCGAACTTTCAGCGTATGTTCACAGTTTGGGTTCGCGCCGCGTTTTCCGCCGCGTTTTTTATCCTCGCAAAAGTATTGTACAATACGCCGCACAATTCACACATAGCGTTTTTCCGCAAATCCCGTTTTCATGGTGTTTAGCGCGACATAGCAAAAAAGCCGCGTATTTTCGCTAGAATAGCTTGCGTTTTTTGCGCAACTCTGTGCCAACAAAGTATTTTTCAGAGAAGTTTTTGCCCTTGATCCCCCTCCTGCATGCCACTGTCCAGGTCGTGGCACCCTTTAAACAACTTTAAAATTATTTTTCTAGCCAGAAATGACTTTTCTAGTTTTTAATGTTCGCCTTCCCATTGAAGTCTATGGGGTTCGCAAAGTTCGCAAATATTCGCGTGTTTTGGCGTAAGTTCGCGAACACGTTCGCGAACTTTTTTTTTTAGGTTCGCTACATCCCTAGGGCTACCAAATAGCCTATCACAGTCCTTATTTGACATCCCCAAAGAACTTTTTCCATGCTTGTGTGGCTCAGCAATACTTTTTCCATCTATATGTGGCTCATGAGAAGAAATGTTTGGGGATCTGTTTCCATGAGATTCTGGCTGCATATACATTGAGGGTGGACTTTCTGCTCTCCCTCTGAGCTTTTTACTCCATTTACTGATCAAATTAGTACACTGATCATCATCATCATAATAATTTATTTATAAAGTGACAGCAAAGTAAGCAGCGCTTCACAATACATTTAAACAAACAGTAATCTTAAAAAGTTTAACAAACAAGGGTATACAGAGTAACAATAGGATCAGAGGGCCCTGCTTGCAAGAGCTTACAATCTATACTGGTCATCTTTTTTTTTTTATATTTTTATTGGATTTTTACACATGGCCAATTCAAACATAGACACAGATCATCTTTAACTTGAACAAAACCAATCTAATCTAAAGGTGGGAAATTGCCCTATGGCTATAAGGCTTTGTTGGTGCATATGTTATACCACATGGTAAAAATGGAAAATTAGAATATTTAACAAAATATGATATACTTTCCAGTAATGATTTCTTATGTACCAAGGTAGTGGATCTGTGTCAAATGTGCAGTGTATAAATAAGAGTTGCTAATTTATCATATTTCATTCAACCACAATAGTCTTCACTCAGCTACTGAGCAACTACACATATCTATCATAATTACTATATTCATTGTCAGCAGAGGACCATTTATATCACACTACTTCCAAGCAGTTGCCATACTGGGTTTAGTATTGTAGATCTAGCATTTGTAGCTTGTTACCAATAACAGTATATTAAATATTCAGGAATTCAGGGAAGAATATAAGCCTAGCAGCATTGTAAGCCACCAAGCATCCAAGGAATTTGTGTCATGTATGTGTTAGATGCTAACCAAATTAGTGTTTCTTACACAAAAACACACACTAATTCATTACACCACTGGTCATTTCTACTTAACTAACCAAAGCATCTTGTTCATTAGGATTACTAGAGGAAAACAAGTCAATGACAACAAGGTCATCAGTGCCCATTACAGCAACAAGTTGCTTTTGTGATATTGCATTGTTGCCAGAAGTTACATCATTTATAGTGTCTACATTTTTATACTCTCAAGCATTTGCCAGAGGGCAAAAGAACGCATATGATGTACTTTGTTATTTCACCAAAGTCATTTAGATTAATAGTTCTTATGTGAGAGTGCACTGATTTAGTAATGCACTGGCACATATTATAGATTACAGCAAGATGTGCTAGATATGTAAATGTATGGTAAGGAATGTATTTTCCGAGACCGCATTTTAGGTGTATGATTGTTGTTTATAGTGGTACATCAGTTTATTATTATCCCTCATTAAAAAAGAAAAAGTAGGTTACTAATAAATTATCATCTTTTATTTATAACTCACACATACTGTCTCTATGTTCTACTAGAGGGACCAGACACACAGGATTGTTTAACAAAATAAAAATAAAAGGCTTGATGCACAGGATACATTTGCTCACATGTGTTAATCCCATTCTTTTACTGACGGTCAAAATGATCATGACGTGTATTTGAATCTTCTATGTAAAGGGCGCTAAATATTATAGAGAATAGATACAGACCTGAAATACAATTACTCTTTTGTCAGTGAAACAGAACTTTAATAGGCAGTTTATGCTTATATGCAAGTAGTTACACTCAGACAAAGAGGTCATAATGGATAAGTTACTTGATTACATTGCAAATCACAAAACAATGAGTTGCACCAGCATGACTTTGAGTGTAACAGATTTTGCCCCCAGAGAGAAGGCACCCAGAGAGACTGGCACAACTCTCTAGATCTCATTGTGCCAGTCCCCCATCTGTGCAGGCACACAGTATCAAGGGTTTCTTGCTACACAGTTTGGGAATTTACTGTCTTGCATAAAAATGGGCATCAACTTGATGGATGAAAATATAATTTTGCCTCTTTGTAGGTCCCAGGTAAGGCCTCACCATTAGTGATGAGCAAACTTTTTCACTAGGCATGGATTTGCAGCGATTTTTCGTGTTTGTGCAAAATTACTAACAAAATAATTTGCTACAATTAAAACAAAATGACGCTCATCAGAAAAAATAGTTGAGCATCAAAAAAATTGTTGTGCATCAAAAAAAATTGTAGCGTGTGCCATTTTGTGAACTCTTTTAACGTTTTTTATCGTGAGTTTATCGACGAAGCAAAATGGGACAGATGCGCTCATCACTACTCACCTTGAATATGCAGTGTGGAGTGTGCAGTCCTTAAGAAGAATATTAATAAGCTGGAGAAAAGACAGAAATGTGAAAATAAAATGGTAAAGGGGGTGGAGGATTTAAGCTATGAGGGTAGATTGTCAAGACTGGGGTTGTTTTGCTGCAAGGAGACATAATTACTTTATGTAAGAGATTAAACTTGCTGAATTCATGTAGATGTCAATGGCAAAGGTCCATTCCCTTTCCTTAAACTTCTTTTTTTGTCTTGAAACTTTAGAGAATCTAATCGAATCAACAATTAGATAAAGTCGGGATTTTCGCGGTGACAATTTGAAAAAGTCGAGTTTTTACGACTTTTCTCAGAGTGACTTTTCCTTATGACTTTTTTTTTGTACATATCAGACATTTGGGAAAACGAATTCAGTCAAATTTGAAAAAAAAAAAGAGAGAGAAGTAATGGAGTTTTAGTAAATCTGCCGTATTTGTTTCCTACTTCTTATTTGCAGCTACACTTACTTATGCAACTCTAATTTGCCAGCTACCAGTTAAAAAAAAGTGTTGAGAGAAACTGGAAATGTTAAATATGTGTAACCTTGCATAAATGTTTAATAAAACTGTGTTTATGTTGATTATATATTCCATTCTAATCTACAATTTCATTACAAAAAAGTGATTTGAATAGATGAGATTACATTATAAAAATGACTTATAAAGACCTCATACATCTACTGTAAAAAATATCTCCAACAATCAGTTGCTTATCGGTTCACCCCGAAAATTAGATTTAGTCACTTAATGATTTACTCTGCAATTAAAATGATAATTCAACATGTGTTATTTAAGGATATTGTGGCATTACTATTTTATTAGAACAATGAAATAAATTAAAATAGTTTAAACCCATTATTTTATGACTGATTGGAAAACATATATCACCTCAAGCAAGCCTTTACTTGAAAGATATAAATATATACAAATATAAAGATCTGTAAAATACATAAAAATGTACATTCATGTGAATATATAAAATATATATATATAAAAAAAAGCAAAACAAAGGTGTTCACATATTTCTGGCATTTTGGTACAGAAAAATTTTTAAGACCCATTGTCAGAGGGATAAAAGATATATATATAATATATATTTTTTCTACATCATAATGGACAGTAATACTTTTTCTGTAGTCATATTATGCTATTTCATGAAATATTATTTGTCCATAAGTTATACACGGTAACTGTATTTTCTGATATATTTCTTGAAAATGTCTGGCAACAATTAAATTATAGTCCTAATTAAATGTGATCGTTGATAGCAGTATAGCTTTTTCCCATTATTTTTGTCAGTTCCTTATTCTTCCATGTAGCAAAGTCTACTGTCATAAATATTACTTAACTTTCTTTAATGCAGAGTATGTCATTATAGTATAATAATTCTATACACTTCAGAAGTGATGCATAAGTTTACCAGCTCATCTGATGATGGAAGAGCACCTTTAAAATAATTGAGCCTAATTTATCAATTAATGGTAAGCCATTACTGTACATGTTAGATTTGTCATTTAATTTTCTAGAGAATGCTGGAAATGCAGGAGACCTTAATCTGATATTTTATATAATATACCCACAGTTTTTAGGGCTATGCCAAATTAAAATTGATTGCATGTCATTGGTCACATTAATGTATTATTCATTACCGAAGAAATGATACATTTACTGTAAATGATTGTATTTACTATGTGACCTGAAATTATTACAAGACCACGTAACACCAATCCCACAACGAATAAACTGCAAGCTAATTACAAATCAAACTAATAATTACAAAATGTTAACTTTGTACTAGTGGTGAGCGAATCTGTCCCGTTTCGCTTCTCCGATAAATTCTGTAGCACTTTAAAAAAGAAAAAATTGTGCGCAGGATTTTTTTGACTTGATGCATGCAACAATATTTGGTAGTGCTGGTTTTCAGCCATTTCATGAAAACGTCCACAATCGGCAAAACGTGGAAATTCACAGCAAATCCATGCCTGGTGCAAAATTTCGCCCGTCATTACGTTGAATATCACCATCAAGAAACCATGCTGAAAATAAACATTTCAATGAAAAAAGCCTACATTTTACTCACACATTATAGATTAAATACAAATGTAGATGTCAAAAACTTTTATAATAGAAAGAATATTCTAGAGTGGTGCTAGAATATTATTTCTGTAACTATTTACCCTGTGAGGTGGGGATCACAACTTTGCACCAGACACTTTAAAAAGTGACATCAAGGGGTAGATTTACTAAAACGCTCATTTTAAAATTTGAATAAACTTGTTTTCATGAATGAATAAATGTAAGAATTTACTAGAAAGTCTGAAATGAAAATGTAAGTGTAAAAAAAGTTGCAGAAAGGTCACAAAAATGTTTAATTTTAAAACTTGTCCCATGAAAACTGTGAATTGTCACACAAAAAACAGTGTGAAAAATCCAAAACCTGTAACGTTTCAAAGCAAAAGAAGGATCCTCCAGGGAAGGGACATTGATTTCTACATGATTTTAGCAAATTTTAGCTTGGGAATTGTTAGCTGTTTTGATGCATAGTATGTTATAATGGACAATGGTCATTGAATAATATTGGTCAGAAAGACATTAATAGGTATCCAAGCAATCTTTGGAAATCAGCTACCAACTGTCACTGTCACAAACAATAAACAAAGAAGAGAGTCACCTTCCCCAACTGTATCCATGTAAACAATACTGACCATCTCCCAGAAAACTAGTTTAACGAGAATATGGTAAGCTTGGAAATCCCATGGGACAGTGCCACCTATGTGTGACATTCAGTATCACAGGTGATTGGAAATGAATGGAGACCTATGGCAAGGGAAATATCCCTTGGTCTACAGCAACTACTACTGGATAGTGTTTCATTCTAGTTATGGGATGTTTACAAGCAAACATTGAGAGGCTAATGCCAGGTTGTCATGGAGGGCAAATGGATATAACTTGAAGCCCTTCCACTTAGGGGCACATTTACTAACCCACGAACGGGTCGAAATGAGTCCGATTGCGTTTTTTTCGTAATGATCGGTATTTTGCGATTTTTTCGTATTTTTTGCGATTTTTTTCGGCGTCTTTACGAATTTTTCGTTACCAATACGATTTTTGCGTAAAAACGCGAGTTTTTCGTAGCCATTACGAAAGTTGCGTAAAATCTTGCGATTTTTCGTAGCGTTAAAACTTGCGCAAAAAGTTGCGCTTTTTTCGTAGCGTTAAAACGTATGCGAAACTTCGCACCTTTTAAGTTTTAACGCTATGAAAAAGGCGCAACTTTTCGCGTAAGTTTTAACGCTACGGAAAAATCGGGCGATTTTACGCAACTTTCGTAATGGCTACGAAAAACTCGCGTTTTTACGCAAAAATCGTATTGGTAACGAAAAATTCGTAAAGACGCCAAAAAATCGCAAAAAATACGAAAAAGTCGCAAAATATTCGTTTTCAAGTCGGAACTTTTCCAATTCGGGTCGGATTCGTGGGTTAGTAAATCAGCCCCTTAGTGTAGCAGCAGAAGAAGAAAGAAATATTAAGTGCAAAATACAAAAAAGGAAGTCACTCACGATTCAGTAGGTGTAAAAAACTGCCTCCATGCAGGTTTATTGGAGTAATCAGTGAGAAGGAAGAAAGGAGCAAGGAACAGGTGATGTATCTGGAAGAGACACCTTTAAGAATAGCTGCACAGGCATCACACCTTACACATGCACACAAAGACAGTAGGATAGTATAGTTAGAATATATTTATTAGAAGCCTTGTATGCTTCTCTTACTATAGGATTCAAAGTAACTGTGGTAATATTGTTTGATTGTACTAACTGATTGTAGTGAATAAACTTCTATATTTATAAGATATCAGAGTCATTGATATGTTATCACAGGTTAATAGAATATATGTATAATTAAACAAAGCCTGACAGGTTAAAGTCGCTAACCCGGTACTTATGGGGGATTATATACATATACTGTATATATAGTTGTTCAAGTTATAGTCAATATAACAGGGGGGCTTTTAACATAGTGAATCTCTGAAAACTCTCAAAAGAAAAAAAAATTCTGTGAATTTAAAGCTAAAAATCCAAATGGCCCCCCCAAGTATAAGTGTAGCAGTACAGGTATGGGATCCCTTATCTGGAAACCCGTTATCCAGAAAGCTCCGAATTACGGAAAGCCCGTCTCCCATAGACTCCATTTTAATCAAATAATTCAGAATTTTAAAACTGATTTCCTTTTTCTCTGTAGTAATAAAACAGTACCTTGTAATTGATCCCAACTAAGATATAAAGAATCCTTATTGGATGCAAACAATCCTATTGGGTTTAATTAATGTTTTATTGATTTTTTAGTAGACTTAAGGTATGGAGATCCAAATTACGGAAAGACCCCTTATCTGGAATACCCTTGGTCCCGAGCATTCTGGATAATGGGTCCAATACCTGTAGTACTTAACATTGTTGTATAAGACCTTTAATTATGGGCACACCATTGTGATGTATTTAGGAACAGTTATATTTTTATGAAATATGAATTGTACCATATATGGTATAATGCACTTTTGATAACAAGTATGTTGTTTGCAATACACAATGTTTCCTTATGTACTGTATTTTTAATGTTTATTTGTTTTGAGAAAAAAGTTGGAAACTTAACAGTGTCAAGAAGCCAGCATGGTGTTAATATGGGAAGAAAGAAAGAGCAGAATATACCTGACAGCAGAAAGAAACAGCAGGGATGCTGTTCAGAAATAGAAGGAACCAGGGATTTAAAAGCTTTTTTATACAAACTGAACCACCCTGAAATTTTTAATGAGCAAATCTGTTCCTTGGAGTCTCCAATTTCTCTTGAAGAAATCAATAATAATAAAAAAAAACGCAATATCTACACCTGAAAATTAAAGTTACACAACTTATACAAGGACATTGGCTCAAATGATATATTTGTCCCTATATAGGTGACTGGTAAGGCCTCACCTTTGGTATGCAGTGCTCCATTGAGTCCCAGCCTTTGAAAAGAATATTAATGAACTAAAATGAATGCAGAGACATTCAAACTAATCATATAATACAGAGACATTCAAACTAATCATATAATACAGAGACATTCAAACTAATAATATAATGCAGAGCCATTCAAACTAATCTTATAAGAATCAAAGATATTACAAAGAAATACTGTCAAAACTGAGGTTGTGTTACCTGATGAAAAGGCACTTGTAAGGGATCATGATTACTCTTTATAAGCACAATAGAGAACATTAGAGAGAAAAGAACAAAAACCAATTTAGACCCGATGAACTGAACTTTTACTTGAAACAATGCAAATGATTCTTAAAGGAGAACTATACCCCCGGGCGCAAAAGGCCCCCTTAACTATCACTGCCTAGACCCCCCCTTACCTCTCCCTTATCACATAATTTACACTCTGTCCCTATCACTAACTGCTAGATAAAAATGCAGAGAAGCGCAGCTGCGTACCTCACCGACATCTTCTTAGGGACTGAAGACTCTCCGGGTCTCACCACGGACACCTAGCCTGCTTGTGCATGTGCAGTTAAAGCGGATATTCTGCTACCTCCAACTGCGCATGCGCAAGCAGGTTCGTACCTGAGCAGAGACCCAAAGTGTCCTTAGTTGGAAAATCCAATAACTATACAGCTGTATCATTACAGCTATAACTATACCATGTCACATCATTATACATGACAGGTGCAGTGTCGAGACTGCAACCCTTACCCCTTCCCCTAGTTAAACCCACACCTCTAACCCTTCCTCGCAAACAACACACATAGACACTGTAGCTGGAATAGAAAGCCGCAATTATTTATTTATTAACATAAAAACTTAACATCAGTAAACATTTTGTAACAGTAACAAAACCGTTTGTATAACAAACATTTACAGTAACCAACAATCCTTACTCGCCTCCAAGGGACTGACCCTGAGCCCAAATGTAACGCCTGGTTCCTTCCTCCTTTTTCCCCAGCCCTAAACCAAGGCTGCCTTCCGGTCAGGGCCCCAGGCCTACCGGGCTACACTCTCCTTGTCAAGTACCCCCCTTAAACTTTCCCCTGGGGGCACAGGGTAAGGTACCCTCCGCCAACTGCGACAATAACAACCTTCTTTCTCAGGGAGGGTGGGACGCTGTGAGCTTTTGACTCTCCCTCCGTCTGGATCCAACTGAAGTAAGATGGCGTCCGTTGTTGGACCATCCCCTGGCTCGCCATCTGAAACAGTAAAAAAAGGGGGGGGGGAAGGGGATGGGCTGCCCTCCTTGCCCTCCTTGCCTTGTCATGCCCTGCTTCCCTATGCTGTGCTTCGGGGCATTGGCCCCCTGAGTTGGAGGTGGCGTAATTTTTTTGAGCAAACTTAACTTCTTAATTAAGAGATTTTACTACATATACTACAAACAATGAAATTTGCAAACTTTCTTCCACTGTCGAAAGTGGTTGCTAAACAGTTTCTGCATTCGCAAAGTCCATATTAAATTCACGTGAAGGCAAATTTGTTCACACAGAGGCATTCATTTTCTCATTACTGATTTATTACATTACCCCCTATGTCTGCAGTGCATTTGAAATCATTAGTCCACCAGCAAACAGTGTGACTGAGATGTAAGACCATGTTGCACTTACCCTTAACTCAGGAGCTGTAGTGGTAAAGCAGGGAGCTTTTAGGCTGATGCCACGCCATGTGTATGGCGTATATTTTCGGCAAGCCGAAGACTGAATGGCAGCTATAAGCTACTTTGCTTAAACAAACATATTGCCAAATTGGTAGTTTGAGAACTATATGCACTTTTCTGTATCAGACATGACCTACCCATTTACTTGATACCATCTTCAAATGAATCTTTACAATTTATCAATCTACAAAAATTAAATATGAATGTGTGTGAAATATCTATAAATCAGTATATGTTTGTGTGTTTATATACGTATATGCATTCGGAAGGGTTGAACTTCATGGACTATTGTCTTCTTTCAATAAACTATGCAACTATAACTATGTACGTTTTTCAGCTCAAATATTAAGGATCTAATTCAATTAACCCTCATCTTGAATTTCATGAGTCCTTACTCAGGAAATTCCCAGTAAATTTTAACTGATTTAGAATTCACTCTCCGAATTGGTAAAACCTTTACTCCCCTACAATAGTTTTGCAGATGTGGAGATCTATAGAAGTTTTTGGGACTGTTAAAATGATTTTGCAGTGGGGTCAATTAACTTCACAGAAAACAGACTTGATGGGACATTTAAAGAATGAAAACAATGTTACCATTTTATATAACACTATACAACATACAGTTAAGCATTTCAGTCAAAAAGTACACAGAACCAACGTTGACTTTTCTTAAATGGAAAAAGCGTTTAAAAGATCGTGCCATTTTCAGCTGAAATAACAACCCATTAGAATGCATTTTGTCATTCACTGTATCTTAAGACAGATCATTTTTCTTTGTAATGTTGAACAAACCTGATGTATATACAGGTTGTCACCTGGTTCCAAATGAGAAGCAGTCCACAAGTGAACTGAACAGTGTTTAAAATGGTAAAAAATATACATTTCCTTACAGCAAGTGACAGTACATGTCATTTTAAAAAATTCCTTTAAAGCAGGAATAGTACGATTTTATGGGTAACATCTAGGTGTTTGACACATTGCTCTTCTACTTTATAAAAACTGTAACCAACAAACACTTTTAATAACATCTCAGTAATGACCTCATTTATTTCAAATACAGAACATCTTTTTGCATTTTTTTCTGCATTTATCTGTTCAGTCAGCTAACCTTAACAAACAAGGGCTAACTTTATGCTTTGATGTATTTTTACTGTCTCAAGGGTCTGCATGTAAGACGTGTCATACGCAACAGCCAGGATCCGGCCCAGTGCGACACAGCCCCCAGCCCGGCACCCCTGCTTTAAAAGACACACCTCGGCGATAATATAATTCCCTCTTAAAGGCACTTGCATTTCAATCTATTTCTAATATATTTTACATAAATTTCAAATGTATTATGCATTATGCAGTATACTTTTACCAAAGCAGATAGCACAACCAGCACAGGTAGAGACATGTTTTGGAAGGTGCTTAAAGTTTGCAAGTTTACAAGCTGGGGCATCTCTGTTGTAGTATGGTAAGCTAAAAATGCAATAAAATTAGCAACAACATTAAAGAGTACTTACTTGGTAGTAACAGCACTAACATGCTTGTTAAATTGGGCAAAAGCACATTGTAGGGCAAAAAAAACTCAAAGTAGTAATGAAGTGTAGGGGGCTGATTCATTCAAGTACGAGTTTGAATCCCGAAATGTGTAAAATTCGGATAAGATACAATAATTTCTGATGATGGCAAATATCACAAAAATGTTTACAAAAAAAACGTATTAGTCACGATAATATCGGGCGATCCGAAAGTCATGAAATTTTCATATCTGAACGATCGTAAGCGGCGGGAAAACCTTTCTTAACTTTGATCCTTCTATGTATGATTTTGGAAGCCTCCCATAGGATTCAATGGCACTCTGCTGCTCCAACCCGGCCCAAGGAAAGTCTCCCATAGGGCTCAATGGCACTCTGCAGCTCCAACCTGGCCCAAGGAAAGTCTCCCATAGGACTCAATGGCACTCTGCAGCTCCAACCCGGCCCAAGGAAAGTCTCCCATAGGGCTCAATGGCACTCTGCTGCTCCAACCTGGCCAAAGGGAAGTCTCCCATAGGGCTCAATGGCACTCTGCAGCTCCAACCTGGCCCAAGGAAAGTCTCCCATAGGGCTCAATGGCACTCTGCAGCTCCAACCTGGCCAAAGGGAAGTCATGATAACGAAGCTTGAATGAATCTGAAATTTTCATACTCATTGCGACAAATGCGATTTTGTCTCACAAATTGTCACGCTTCTTGATGCAAAATACGAAAAAGTCGCAAAAAATACACACAGTACGAAAACTTTGAAAAAAAAAAATTTTTTTTTGTATTCAGAAGCTATCCTGCTTTGATAAATGGGCCCCTAAATGTATGAAATTGCGATTAGACTCTCTTCAATTTTCCAATTTATTGTTTTTTCTTCCACCCCCTACAGAACATCAGTGTATATCAGCTTTCCTTCCTCTCTCCCAATAGACCCTCAAATCTCCCTATTCTTGTGTGTAACAACAGACTCAGCAGCCAGTGGGTCCCCTGGATTAAAGAGGCCCCAGAATGACAGTTTAATTAATTTACCCCTCACTTCTCCCTATCCCTGTCTCTCGTGTGTTGCTAGAGGAGTCGCAAACCGGACTTGGATTTCTTACTACTGAGTACTATTCTGATATCTACTGGGAGCTGCTACCTTGCTACCTTCCCACTATTCTGCTGATCAGCTGCTGGGAGGGAAAGGGAGGGGGGTGATATCAGTCCAACTTGCACCTCAGCAGTAAAGTGTGACTGAAGATTTTATTTTCTTGTTTTGGTTTATTCTTTCCTCCTTAGTTGGAGGTTATGTTATGTGTGGAAATTCACTAGCATTAAGTGCACACTAACCTCAAAGGAGAACTAAAGCCTAAAAAAGGCCATGGGTAGTATTTTATTTATTAAACTTCTTTAACAGTCCATCTTAGATCTCCTCACCTTTGATCATGTTTTGTGTGCCAGTGGCACTATGCATGCTCAGGGTGCTCTGGCTGCTGTTAAAAATCTACATTTACCTTTAAAAGCTTATCAGAAAGTCTGTTTATGCCTGTAATAATAGCAGATGCTACAGGACTGATTATGAATACATTCCAATATTTTTTCTGTGCTGCTATTTAATGCAAATCTTGGTGAATTACAAAGCTTTGAATTGTATATTTCACATGAATGTTTAAGTCAAAGTGGGTGCTAATTTAATTATGTATCCTGTACGTTGTACCTTGCACTTTTGACAAATTTGGCAAAAAATATGTAACTGGTAATTTGCACAAAGCACAAGCCTTGAGGGTCTCATGAGGAAAACTTTGATGCAAGTACCTACCCATCCATGCCTGCTGAATTATTTTGCCCATCACTAATACAAACCAGTTGATTAAGAATAAACAAATGCTTTCTGATTAAAGGTACTACTGAGCTAAACAAGATTTATCACTCGTGTGTTATGTGCAAAGTTCAAACCACAGTGTTTGTTCAAGCCAAGCATGCATTCTACATTTTTCATATTATTCTAAACATCAGGAAAAAGATTCATTGCAGGAACAGAATTGTAGATTTTTGTCACAGCAACCACGGCTCATCTAGCTATTGAATAAATACAAATGTGGAAATAAATTATGTCACCTGTCCTCCTGAAAATAAAAATGTATGTCAATGCATTTCTCTTTTTTATGTTGCCTACCCAATAATAGATCACGGTAGGGTTTCAACTCTGGAAATGCTAATAAAACTATTAAATAATGCACGTAGGATATTGCAGGGATCCAATTTTAACTGCACCCAAAATAAAACACTCATTAGGCGCACATTTCCTGAAGGATAGATGAGGGTAAGCTTTTGTAAAGCAATGTGTATTAAGTGATGGCTTAAAGGCAGAGATCATTCAAGAGAACATAGGAGGGAATTCCAGAGAACGGGTTCATTTCTAGATAAGTGCATTAATAAAAAAAAAACATACCAAGTGAGATGTTGAGTTATAGAACATTAGAAGACGGGAATGAGTAGTTTGGTGATTAATTGTAGACAAATTGAGAGATGGAGCAGAGTTGTGAACTTCTTTATGTGTAAGGGTAGTTTGTTGAATTTTATTCTAAAGCAGGTTTTGTACATGGATGTTAGTGACTTGTGCAAAGGTGTTAATTTAGTGGAGCACATGTTATTAAGTCTGTGATCCCCTTTCTTAATGCCTTAATGAACCACCATGTTTTAGTCATCACCAAATTCTTAATTCCTTCCAGTATAACAAAATCTATATTAACTGCAGCATTTGGGAGTGTGCGTTAGCCCTTCAGAATGCTTTTGTAAAATGCATAATTTAATTCTTTATTCTCACTGGGCACCCCTAAGTCCTTGTGGACAGTGACAAGGTCAAACTCCCCTGCTACCCCCTATATACCACACTTAGGGGCAGATTTATCAAAATGTGAGTTTAGAACTTAAGACGTAAAAACTCACCCACTTTTTATTCATTCCTATGGGATATTTAGAAAAGTATTTATCAATGGGTGAAAGTTAGAACTCACCATTTGATAAATATGCTTATAAAAACCCCATAGGAATGAATCGAATGTTGGTGAGATTTTGGGCCCGATTCACTAAAGGGCGAAAAAACGTGCGCTATTTTTAGCGTGCGCTAAAATTTTTACCGCGTCTTAATTTTGGCGATTTATCGCACGATTCACTATAAGCATACTCGCGCTTTTTTACGCGCTGTATTTCAATGTGATAAATAGCGTGCGCGGTATTTTCCGCATGCAGGCTATTTATCGCATGCGCTAATTGTAACAATCGGCAGCATAAAAATGGCGACATTTTGCCGTGGGAGAGCACAGAGTGCTAGAGAGGTGCTGTATAAAAGTTTATTTGCAAAACCCCCCCCCAAAAATTATAAAAATCTAAGTAAGAAAAAAAAAGAAGTGCTAGAGATAATAAAATGGGGGGGGGGGGGGGCATTTAAGAATATTTAGCCAAATACTTAGTTAGAGATTTTAGACACAGAATAAATGGCAAATATGTTATGGGCACTTTATTAAATGGGAACAAATATAATATTGCAATTATTCTGGCAACAAAACATTGGATTGGCAGTTATCACACTCGCCAGAAAATACGCTATGTACTAATTAACGCTAGTTTTACTATTCAGCAAAATGGGCTAAAGAGTAAATTGTTGGCAGAATATTTGCAAACATTTAACCCATAAAGCATATTGATGCTGTTACTGATAAATGTAAGAGTGTAGGGGAAACTACATGAAAGTATAGAATACCATATCAAGGAAGGAAAAATAATGACACATTACTCAGTTCAAAAGTAGAAAAATAAAAACTTTTACTTAAAATAATAAAATAAAAAAGGGGGGGAAAAAACTTAGGGCTTGCTGCCCTTGAGTTCTCGCATGTCCCTCTGGAGTTGATCCACCTCCCCCTGGAGCTGGGCCAGCTTAGCTTTCATGTTGGCCAGGTCCTCCTGCACTGATGGTCCCGCAGGAGAACCTGGCGCCCAGCGCTTGGCCTGGGGGGAGTCCGGGGCCTGGGGGGAAACTGAGGGGAAACTGGGGGAGGAAAGAAGGGGGGGTGTCTGGGGCCTCGGGGGCATATTCGGCCTCAGAGGCCTCTTCTGGGTCTTCACCCAATGGTCCTGGGGCCAGTTCTTGGGCCTCTGGGGCCAGTTCTTGGGCCTCTGGGGCCGCAGGTCGGGCCTCTGGGGCCGGTGGATGGGCCGCTGGATGGGCCGCTGGGGCCGGTGGATGGGCCTCTGGGGCCGGTGGATGGGCCTCTGGGGCCGGTGGATGGGCCGCTGGGGCCGGTGGATGGGCCTCTGGGGCCGGTGGATGGGCCGCTGGGGCCGGTGGATGGGCCGCTGGGGCCGGTGGATGAGCCGCTGGGACCGGTGGATGGGCCGCTGGGACCGGTGGATGGGCCGCTGGGGCCGGTAGAGGCTGGAGGGCCTGGGGTTGGGCCTGGGGAGGAGGCGCCAGCTGAAGTTCTGTGAAATAGTATTGCAAGATGTTATTTTGTGTAATATATTATATATATATACATTCATACACCATCATATATAACGGGGCCCCTCACAACAACATTTTTTTGGGCCCCCCTCCTCCCACGCCCCCAATGGCCCCCCCCCTGTGAACCCTCACATCAATACAAAGGACACACAGACATTGTTAGCCAGGGCCCCCTAAAACATTTGTGGCCCTTCCCCAAATGACTCACACTATGGGCCGCACCCTGCTGCTTTAAACCTATTTATGCATATGTATTTGAAAATAGATGTGTATATATATATATACAATAGGAAGTGCTGGGAAGCTGCACACCATAAGGAACAATAACACCTGGGTGCCTGTGGCAAAACAAAATCTAGACAGGCATGGGGTGACAGCACACACAGGATTTTGACAAGGAGTCACAAAGATGTGAAATAATATTCAGAGGCTTATTGTGAGCAAAGTTTCAGTTCCTCACTGGCATTATGGTTGAACGTGATGGACGTATGTCTTTTTTCAACCCAACTTACTATGTTACTATGTTACTTTCATCATCCCTGACATTTCTTACATTTGTACCTTTAGTTCAAATTACTTGCTAAATCTTTTACTGAACGTATACTGTAAAAGCATAATAAAGTACAATAATTACCTTCTCTAATTTCAGCGACCAGTTCTGGGCTCCTGCGCTTAAGGTCGGACCACAGCCGCCGGAGCTGGTGGGGGCCCACATCAAGGGCAAACCTGGCGAGCAAACCTTGTCTTAGCTCATCCAGGATTGCCCTCTTCCTCTCGTGGACCCCTAAGTCCCCCGGCGGTGGGTGGTCATATCCTGTACGCAGGAGCACGCTGATAATATAGCGCCTCTCCCCTGGTAGCAAGTCAGAAACCCCAGGCATCTCCTCTCAGTTTGCTGCCTCCAGGCTGAATGACACAAAATGGCCCCAAGTCGCACATGTCACGAGATTACAAAATCGCCACAAAATGTCCGCAAGTCGCGAGATTACAAAATTGCGAAAAAAAAATATCGCCAAAATATACATAGTAATGTATTTTGCGCGAAAAAAATATTCGCCAGTACAGTACAGTATATTTTGGCAACAACATATTCACCGCTATAGTACTGTATATTAGTAGCGAAATTCCATACATGCCAAGACTTTAGTAAAATTGAGTAAAAAGACACATACTTGAATAAATAACACTGTAAGTCCATATTTTATTGCAAAAAACTCATTTACTGTACTTTTGTATAATTTTTCGCCTGCCTGTAGTAGGTGTTAATTTTCGCATAGCTGAATGCGATATTTAGCGTGCAAAAGATATAGTGAATCATGCAATCGTATTCTTTTCAGGGCGTAAATTAACGCATGCGCTAAAACTTGTGCGAGAAATAACCCATACGAAAATGGCGATTTTTCGCACGCGATAATACTATTGTGAATCGCGCGCAAGTTATTTTCGTTTTTTAACGCAAAAAAGCGTGCGATAATTTTTATCGCACTTTAGTGAATCAGGCCCTTTAAGTCTTAAGTTCTGTACTCATGTTTTGATAAATCTGCCCTTAAGTGGCAGATTTACTTAAACTAACATTTTTTGACTTGCAGCAGGATGACTGTGACTTTTTCCTATATTCGCACAAAAACCAGCATCAAAAAATCACAAAACCTCTAAAACTACAAAGCAAAGAAAGACCTTCCAGTTGTAAAAAGGACCTCTGTCATTGACATCTATATTATCTCGACATGTTTTAGCTGGAGTATTTTCAGATCTGAAATTTTGTCAGTTTTTTTCATGAAAAATTCAAGTTTTAGCGCAACAAAAAACACAAATTCTGAAATAAAATATGAACATTAGTAAATTTCCCCCTTATAGTCTTCATCCTTTTTATCAAGGTGTTAGTATACAAACTGTATGTGTCACTCTGATTCTTTTATAAAGCTAATTAAACCCTTTTCCCACAGTGTTATGTAATGCATAATTCCAATTGGTTTAACTAAGCTGCACAAAAAAAATCTGTAACACTAATAGCTAAATTGCTGTATGAGAATGGGTTAAAGACTTTTGGAGGAAACCAAAGACTTTTTATATTATTTAGGAATGTGAGAATGTTGTATTTGAGACAGACAAATAGGTATAGAGAACAAATTTACATTTAATTTGTAAAAACAGGAGCTTTGTCCAACCCATTTAGCAATTTACCGTGTTAAAAGCCTATTAAGATGGTCATTTAACACCTGTATCAGTGATTTCTGATTGCAATGGGCATAATCACAGTCTCGCATAATCAGCCTAACACTTATGTGGATTAGAACGTGAAGTTACAGTAGCAAAAGGCTATCATCAGTGTGTGAAATACTGTGCAAATGATGTGTTCTGTAAGGACTGTTCAAAATGCTTAGCAGCAAACATTTTTCTATTAGTACACATTTCTAAGCTAAATGGTCGATGAGGGAAATTTCACCATTTTGGATTAAAGCTTTTTAATATAAACAAATACGTATGTGTGATAAAACAACTTTTTGGTTCTCTGGGAAAAAAAAAGTTATCTCCTTTTCCAAAATGTAACTCTGGTACAACCTTTGTTTATTTCTGTTTAATGTGTAGGCAGTAATTTAAATTTAATCAAAAAAGGATTCCCAATGGCCAGTCAAACAGGGCCAAAGTGATTGGAACACAGCCCCCAGATTAAAGGGCAAGTCAAATAAATTTATTAAACGTAACCCAAACTTTAACAAAAAAGTAAAAGAAGAAAAATCAATTTTTTATTAGAAAATCCATATTAAAATCATACAAACCCCAAAACACGCAGCATTACGTGTTTCATACCCTACCAGTACTTAGTCATAGGCAGTTGGTTAGGAAACGCGTAATGTGGTGTGTTTTGGGGTCTGTATGCTTTTAATATGGATTTTCTAATAAAAATTAGATTTTTCTTCTTTGATTTTTTTGTTAAAGTTTGGGATACGTTTGATAAGTTTAATGTGTAGCCAGCCTCAAGTCCCCCTGTAAGAGCTGAGCACTGTCTGGATCATATGTGCAGACTAAACTGGGCATGCTCACCAGGTTCCTGAAATGGCCATCCTGGAAAGTCATGTATGTATGTATATCTTTATTTATAAAGCGCTACTTGTGTATGCAGCGCTGTACAGTAGAATACATTAATACAAACAGGGGGTTATTAAGATAATAGATAAATACAAAGTATTACAATAAGCACAAATAAATAGAAGATACAGTTGCAATAAGTTAAGAGTCAAAGACACAAGAGGATGGAGGTCCCTGCCCCGTAGAACTTGCAATCTATATGGGAGGGTAACTTACAGACACAAATAGGCAAATATAAGTGCTGTAGGTCAAAGTGGGTGACACTACAATATAAGTGCTAAGTCATGTTATTGGCCCCTTGTGGAAGCTGCATTTGTGGCTGACAGAAAGAATCAAGCCCCATTCTGAATTTACTACAGGGGCTGCTACCTTTCTGGCTTACAAAGGTTGCTGCCAAGAATTCCAAAGGGTCAGTCTTTTTCTATACACAAGGAAGATCACAGAGACTGCCAGCTGTAAACCATCACCGTTGTACCCACATGTTCCAGTGATCAGCAGTAGCAGTGCCCAGCCCTGGAACCACTAAGTGCAGGCTGGCTACCATTGAAAATCTGAGGAAACCTGTAAAGGTGAAGTAACAATAAAGAGCCTCATTGCCCAAAGGAGTTGTGTGTGTGAGTCCTACCCTACGCCCACATCCTACCACGGCCTGGTGTAGTTACAATATGTACATTATTTGGAAAAATATATATAATATAAAAACCCTGACAAAAACCTGATAATGATGTATTAAAGGGTAGTGTCTGCATATACTATATTTAAACAACAATATAGGTGTGAATGAAAATATGTGTCTGTCATGTTTCCGAGGCTTTGCATGCTAATGACAGGGTATCCTCATTACCTCTTTATAGTTAGTAAAGGAGACTTATCAGTATAGAGACAAAAATCATACCACTTCCAGTTGCTCACATTCTTTAGATCACTTACTACAGTAGAACAACATCATTACTGAATATACACTCCAGAGGGCAAGTAACAGCCATTGCTCATTATTATTATTATTATTAGCCCTGTATATCTTACCTGAACTAAGAAAGTGGTGCTATCAAAAATAAAAACTATATATATATATATAGTATATATATATATCTATCCTGACTTCACCTTAGTATAGAAGTGCACACTCCTAAAATAAAAAAGCCTGGGTGCAAGAGTAGGTAACAAAGGTGTTGAGAGAGATCCAGGAGTTGGGACCGAAACATTAATTCTTTTTGCACTAAATAAAGGAATTTTTTTGAACTTTTGTTAAGTCCTTTTAGTGGTGTGTCCATTCAATACCTGTATATATAGGATACATTATATATATATATATATATACTGTACCTACACACAGGTGAGTTTTCATGGTGCAGAATGGTGCAGAAATGTAGTATTTGGTCCCACATGAGCATTATCCTCTGCTGTTTTGGTAAGAACCAGGTGGGTGTGATACAGGCAACACCTGGGTAAATCACCTTGGGAGTGTGTCTTAAAAATAATTTACAAATTCAGAGACTAATTTATAAAGGATCAATAATTGTTGCCAAGTAGTAGGAATGATTACAAGTCAGTTAAACATACTGATGCCTTAGGGGCACATTTACTAACCCACGAACGGGTCGAAATGAGTCCGATTGCGTTTTTTTCGTATTGATCGGTATTTTGCGATTTTTTCGTATTTTTTGCGATTTTTTCGGCTTCTTTACGAATTTTTCGTTACCAATACGATTTTTGCGTAAAAACTCGAGTTTTTCGTAGCCATTACGAAAGTTGCGTAAAATCTGGCGATTTTTCGTAGCGTTAAAACTTGCGCAAAAAGTTGCGCTTTTTTCGTAGCGTTAAAACTTACGCGAAACTTTGCACCATTTAAGTTTTAACGCTACGAAAAAGGCGCAACTTTTCGCGTAAGTTTTAACGCTACGCAAAAAGCGCAACTTTTTACGCAACTTTCGTAATGGCTACGAAAAACTCGCGTTTTTACGCAAAAATCGTATTGGTAACGAAAAATTCGTAAAGAAGCCGAAAAAATCGCAACAAATACGAAAAAGTCGCAAAATGTTCGTTTTCAAGTCGGAACTTTTCCAATTCGGGTCGGATTCGTGGGTTAGTAAATCAGCCCCTTAGAGTTACAAAGCTCTTTTCATTAGATTACATCTTTTGAATCATTACAGCAGAGAAAAGAGATTTTCTGAATCATTAAACCCCCACATTAACTCGTTTTACAATAATATTAATATAATAATCCTTTATTTCCTGGAGCTTTATGGTTCAGTGGGTTGTAGAGCTCAGCAATGCCATTGAGCTTTAACACTCTCTACTACAGAATCGAATTTGACTTCTCAAAGCAGATGAACACATTCTGACTTACTGTCATATTGTTCAAAGCAGTAAGTGCTTTCGATAATGTTCCATTTCATTAAACACTTACCTGACTGTCAGGAATATATTCCTGACAGTTAGTAAATTATTAACATATACCATTTGAGTTCAGATTTTAATAAATCAACCCCAGTGTGTCACATGTGCCCCTGCACTATGTAGAATGGGCTTTTGATGATGTACTAACATATGTATATATTTATTTAATATTTATATGTTAGACTTAATATGTATTTAATATGTATATTTATGTGGTAGCTATTGAATATTAATATATCTTCATATAAAATATTTATATTTAAAATGTGTATAATTACATAGTTATTTAATAATTCTCTATGGTTAGGCATACAGCTCAATATTTGGTTTATACAGCCCCCACTGATTTACAGATTGACTGCCAGTGGACTTTACAGGGAAGTAACTGAATAATGTAGCAAAATGTAGACATTGAGTACCTTGGACTAGAAAGAAAGCCTCTTCTCCTAAGTGCGCAATACTGCTGAGGCATAATCTGAGATCTCTAGTTCTGACATCTTCATAGTCAAGTATTCAACTATATTCTGGGGAATGAAAAGCCAATAACTTGATGTGTATGTTTTTATTTTCATTTTTATCTCTTGGGAGTAATGCACCATATAAATATTTTTGTGTCACATACAGTAGCTAGTACCATTCTAAACAATCTGTGTTTAATATTCATTATTTTCTTATGGTTTTTAAAATATTTACATTTTGTTTAGTTCTGCAACTCTCAAGCTTGCAATTTCAACTGCTATTTAGTTGCTAGGGCTTAATTATCCTATCAGATACAAGATAAGTAAGTGAGGTCAGAACAGGAACTATAATAATTAGGAAATCAATAAAACAGTTGGAAAGTTGCTGAGAATAGGTACATCTATATGTTACATGTTATTCTTTCTGACTGGATAATAAATAAATCATATACCTAACTAATATCCAGACTTAATGCTTTTGAAACTGGACATAAGACTTTGAAAAAATAAACACATTTTAGCGGATAAGTTCCTTTTATTAACTAACCTCCTTTTTATAGTTTTATATCTTATTCATTTCCTTCCTTTTGTATCTCCTTCTCTTTATGTTTCATTCACGTTTTGTGCTACTCTGACGTTTATTTCCCCTCGTTGTCTTTCCAACCTACGTCTCTCTCATAAACCTTTCCTCCCACACTCTCTGACTCGATTATAATCTCTCAGTCTGAGAAGTGAACTTAATTTAAATTAAATTGCTTTTAGCAGGTACAGTCTAAAAGCACTGCAAATAAAGCGTTTAACATAATTCTTATCTGATTTGTATGTATGTAAACAAAGCAAAAATATACCTTTGCTTTTGAAATGTTAAAATAGAGAATGATAACTTATTGGAAATGTGGGGGGGTGAGTCTAATTTCAAACATGATCCATATTTAAATAATTGCCTATTACAATTCAATTTTAAAAAATATTAAAACTTAGATAATTGCCCTTTATAAAGGCAATATATGAATATTAATAATGTGCCTTCTGATTAAACCGTATTATGATGGTGTTAAACCTGGGAATAGTTAAGGATTTTTAATCATAGGGTCACTACAATTAGAAATTGCTACTACTGTATTTATTTATCTTTCCTTTTTTTATTATCCATTGGTAAAGTGGTTTAGTGGGGTGTCAGATACACTGAGAAAATGTATGTTGTGTAATGTTGAATAAACTGTTATGGAGTATAGTGCATTAATAGTCCTTCCTTTACATAAACCTTTTGGTACAACTGCATTGTCTAAAATTGTAATTCTTCTTAATTAAAGGAGAAGGAAAGTAATTTTGGCATTTTACTGCTAATAGATTCACCACATTAGTGCCACCTAGAAAACTATATTTATTCTGCAGAAAGCATTACTATAACTGAGTAAAGAGCCCTAGAATCTTTCTCTTTTTTGTTTAAGATTGCAGCTGCCATTTTAAGTAGCTTCCTGTTTGCAGCACTAGCCTATAGCTCAGATATGACATTCCTAAGGGTATGGGGGAGCAAGAGAGGGGAGAGAGGAGAGAACTGAACAGACTCTGACCCCCGGAATGAAGGCTTTTTCTGAAGTCAGATACCCTAAGAACATGTTTACAAAAAAGGAAACAAGAAATCCTGTGTTTCTTGTGATAGAGGACTCAGTGCAGATTTTCTGTGAGTGCTTATGGCTGTATTTACATAGACCTTTCTGATAAATCTTAGTTTTTACCGTTGCTTCTCCTTTAAGGTTGACAATAAAATGTTTCCTCTGCAATGTGAGTAGAGCATATATCCCATAAAGCAAGAATGAAATAACTGGGAAACAGAGGCAGATTCATCAAAACTGTAATGTTTTTCTTTTTTTAAATCAAATAAACTAAATTCTATAAATGTCTGACATTTATAGAAAAAAAAAAATCTTAACTGTAAAGCACATACAGGGAAAAAGTCACTGAAAAGTCGCAAAAAGTTGTGACTTTCTTCAACATCGCACAATAACCATGATTTTTTTGAATTGTTGCACAAAAAGTCAAATATCTGAAAACCTCTAAGAATTTAAAGCAAAGAAAGATCTTCCAGGGAATGGAAGGGACATTTGCCATTGTCTTTTACATGATCCTGACAAGTTTTAGATGGTGTATTTTAGGATTCAGAATAGTAGTAGTTTTGTCTATGAAGATTCTCATTCATCCAGGTCATGATATACAGTATCTAGTAGAATTAAGTCTAAAACAACTGGACTTTTCTGAGTTTTTCTTGAAAACGTTTCACCACTCATCCGAGTGGCTTCTTCAGTTCAAATGACTGGTAGGGAAAGTAGTAGTAGTTTTGTGGCATAGTAAATCTCGAAAAAAAATTCAACTTTTCTTTATCAACGACATTTAGAACTAAAAAATCTGAATAGGAAAAAAAAATCAATCCAACCGTTAGTAAATTGCCCCCTTAGTATTTCTATTTAATACTATCAGGCAGCTAACAGAAAGTTATTATTATATTTTTTTACCGCAAAAGCAGATTTTAAAAATTACAAACTCTTTTCTGCAAACATTGCAAAGGCAAGGAGGAAATCAATAGAGAAAAAAATTAAATTCAAGAAGTGCATTCGATTCAATAATTTGTGGTAAAAAAAAAGACAATGATTTGGCAGTTACACAAGTAAATAGATGAAAAGAACAAATAAAAACAATGGGCAAATGTCACCGGTGCAAAAGAGTTCTATAAAAATGCTGATGCGGGTGTGCTCTGGTGCGCAGCAACTTCTGTCCATAGAACTGAGCTCAGCTAATACGCTCTCTTTAGCTATGTTTTGTAGGTGATCAGCATATTGTTTATTCTACTGTACATTTAGATACTGTATGTTATTCCTTATACACTAGTTTAAAGGGGACCTGTAACCCTCTAAAGAAAATTGCTGCAACAGCATGCTATGCATAATTTACCCTGAAAAGCAATATTTGACATTCAAAGACTTTCCAGTCAATCATTATGTACAGTACATTCCCTGTCACTATGCTTCTGATGTTTCAGCTCTTTTAACTACTGTAATATGGTGGTTACTTTTGGCCACTACTAGCACACATCAGCCACAAGATAGAGAATAAAGGTAATATATTTTAGGGTATTCTATTAATGAAGTTAAAAAGTATGCTGCCTATTGTAAATCATAACATACTAATCATAATACATGAGATGATGACTGGTACAGCTTAGGTTGACCTCTAGAACTTGTGTGGGAATTTTTTTTATTATTATTATTTTGGTATTACAAAAGTCTTCAATCTCACACATTCGTGCACACTTATACACATACTGAACATGTAAATGAGCTAGAATTTTGAAGAACATTCAACTACAGTTACCCTGACAAGGCCAGAGTTATAGCTGTAAGTAAGCAGCAGAACTGCACGGCTTCTGTAATTTAGCAAATATCTTCAATACAAATAGTGTATTACAGTGGTAACAGTGCAAGGATGCATTGAGTTCACTGAGTTCATCCCTAAATTCTACTATGTGTGTTCCATTTTAGAAGTGATTGATAGCACAGGAATAACAAAGGAATATTGGGCTGTCAATCAGTCAGATGCCTCCATTTAATAAATTCCAAAGGGCTCCCAGTTTTGTGGCTTAGACCTGTTTCCATCACAGACGTTAATATTTCCACTGGTCCTGCCAGCTGCATCATATTGTATGATCTCACTGAAATAGAAGGGAATAGAAAGGAAAGAAACAATTATTTCAGTAAGAAAATGAATAGTATTCTAGAAGACCTAAGTATTGCATATATATATTTTTTTTTTCTCAGACAGCACACCCTTATTAAAACTTTATACCTTTATAATAAGCACATTGCAACATTGCACAAAAAAATCTGACGTATTGGTGCTTATGAGATATCAAATGCATTTGAATTCACCCACTTAGAAAATGATTGGTAGATTGTGTAATTGTATGGTCATTTGGATTGGGCACTCACTGCTTTGTACTTTTTTGGCATGTTTTTAAAGTTTGTTGTATTGCTGTTGTGTTATCCTTGACAAAGGTTCTAATAAGTACCTAAATGTTGGATTTTTTTGTGTAATGTGCTTATAATAAAGGCATAAAGTTTTAATGAGGGCGTGCCAGTCTGAAAATATTTTTTTATACAATTGATTTGACTGTGCACCATGCCTTGTGCAATTTTTTTTGCATTGGAATGCAGACACCAAAAGGACATATATATATATATATATAAATATATATATGTATATGTAGAAAAAGGCTGAGGCACACACTTATAGGAGTTACAACCTGGGTGCAAATCAGAGAGACAATATGTAAAATATGCTGATGCACACCAGGAAAAAATTTTCAAAAAAAGATACTGATTTTATTTGGACCTTTATCAAGATGGTACCGGGTGAGGACCAAAACATCGATCCAAATAAAATTAGAATCTTTTTTTGATAAAATTTTCCTGGTTTGAAAAATTTTACTTACTAACCAAAACATATTACTAAAAGCAAAAAACCCACCATTTAAGTAGCGCTTAGCTAGTGGATGAAATAATTACATGTTCTGAATTAATGGTATTAAAATGCAAAAAGTCTTTACATATACAAATGCAAAAATAAACTCAAAGTCTGGAAACAGTTCTAAGTAACAGACTGTATAGAGAGACACTGTTTAGTTACCATATATACATTTGTAAGTTTACAAATATGAATAAATGCTAGTGCACTTTTATTTATTTTTGTAGAAAAAATTTGTTTGCAGAAAGGAAAATTGCTCCACCAAATATCTGGCAACAGGGTCATCTCAAATCTCTGGTATGCATTCGAAGATGCTTTACTTGGAGACTGATTAAAAAATGTATTATTATTTCCATTCTAAACTTAATAATAAACCCCAAATATTCTTGAAATACAGCAAGGTAACAACATTTATAGGCATCACCAACAGGAAATGTAAAGCTTAACATCAATTTCTTCTAATTGCAAACAACACACATTTTCATGGACAAAGTCCATTAATGTAACTTGCTATGAAGTCCTTGGCAAGCTCAATGTTAGTACAGAGAAGTTAGCGCTAGTAACAATGGTAAAAATTCAAGGAAATCTGACATCATACAAAAACAGCCTTTATGAATTAAATATGGGATTCCAGAAATGATCTAAAAGTGATAGGATAAGCTTTAGTTTGTTGTAAATAAATTGATATTGATATACAGGCTTCTTAGGGTTTTACAAAGCTGTAGATCAAGCATCCTTTTACTCCAAAGGTCCATCAAGGTGACAATAAGCCAAGCCAGGCCATGCACTTGCCTGTTTATTCTGCTTTGTTTCCTTCCACTTAATTGTTTTAGAACAAAGCCCTGTCTCAAAGCATTAACACAACTACACCCTGCTACCGCAGGCCAAAAATTGGTTACAGGTATCTATAATATATCACACTGCCCGAATATTTAGCAGACAAAAAAGAAAGTTTGAGTTTTTTCCAGACAATTTTTCATATAGTGATTGTGCAGAAATTATGGGGCCTATTTATTAAAGTACGGCAGGTACGAATTACAAAAAATTCGTATTTGATCGTACTGTGCGTATTCGCGCAACTTTTTCGTACTTTGCAACAAAATTTGTGCAACAAAATTGTATTGTCGCGCCAAGTATGAAAGTTTCGGATTCATTCACGCTTCGGTATCGTGACTTTTCTTGGGCCAGGTTGGAGCTGCAGAGTGCCACTGAGTCCTATAAGAGGCTTCCAAAATCATGCACAGATGGATCAAAGTCGGAAAGGTTTTTCTGCTGTTTACAATCATTCGGATATGAACATTTCGTGACTTTCGGATCACCAATACAATATTATCATGAGTAATATGATTTTTTTCATAAGCATTTTTTCGTGATATTTGCGATCATCAGTTCAATTATCGTATTTAATCCAAATTTTTCCCAATTCGGGATTCAAACTCGTACTTTTGATGAATAGACTCCTAAGTCTCAGCAGAGTTGTACAGGGATGAAGTGAACAGGGTACTACTGTATATTTCTCTCAAACGTGTTTTAGAATGGATTTTTATCATTTTTTGCCCTAGAAAAAGTTAAGCAAAACCAGCTCCTAGATTAAAGTATAATAAATGCTCAACCTGTGTACAGAATATGCATGTTGTATTTATTGTATTCCTAATTATACCTATACAGGCAACTGAGTAACAAAAGAACAAATAATATAATAGACCATGGATAAGGCATTTTATTTCATATAATGAGTGCAATAATAATTGCAAAAATACCTGCTACTTTTAAAAGTATTACAGAAAAATAATAACCAGTACATTTTAAGAGACTGTCTAAGTATGACATATTGCTGAGCTGCTGTGTAGATCAGTATCTGGTATAACTGTTACTGAGTACTGGAATAAAAGTAATATACAGCTAACTTTTTCAGCACTTTCTCTAATTCTTATTTTGTTCAGTGTTAGCATCTGACACCTTATCACTCTTGTGTCAGCTCATGTCTTCTTCTGCTGAAGCCAAGAGCTCAGGCTTTCCTAAATATATTGGTGTTAATATTCAGGTTTTTGCTCTTATTTAATACCTTGCCATTTTACCATGAAATACAAAATCAAGGCATATTTTATATTACATAAAATAAATCACAGAAAATCGAGTAAAAAATGAGTCCATATGGATTTTTTTTTTTAAACCATGAACTTATTTCTAAAGGCAGAATGCTGAATGAAAAAAGTCTGATCACTATTAATAATGAATCTTGCCTACTATCAAAAAATGATAAAGCAAGCATTTCTCTGGATTTGATCAATAACTATAACTATAATATTAAAGAGAAAGGCACCTTTTTTTTTAACAAAAGGCCAATCGGGAAAAAAAAGCAAAGATAAAGATATAATCTGGCCCTAAATCCAGAGTGAGTTAGGAAACTCATGCAAGGTTTCAATAGTAGTGATGAGTGAATCTGTCCCATTTTGCTTTGCCAGAAAATGTGCAAATCTTTGAAAAGATTTGCGAAATGGCAAACACCTTATTTTTTTATGCACGTCATTTTTTTATGTGGGCATCAGTTTTTTTTTAGATGTGGGCGACAATTCGTTTGATGCAAGTGACAATTTTTTGATACAGCCAACATCAAAAAACGTTTCACAAAAAAATCCACCAATGGTGAACCACGGAAATTCTCAGGGCAATTAATCATAAATAGAGCCCTTAGAGTATGGATAGATCACATATCTGGAAAACCCCAGGTTCCAAGCATTCCGGATAATAGATTCTATAACCCTATTAATGCTTTTTCTTCAATGTAAATATCAGTTTGTCACTAACAATATTTTTAAGCACACAGTGATTTTACTAAAAAAAAATAGGTGACTTATACCATCTGTCAGACAAGATGTATACATTCTATTAAGAAATAGTTTTACAATATTAACAATATGAAATAAAAAGGAGATGGGGAAAGCATCAAAGTACTTTGATAGGAATGTAATAAAAGTTGTTAACTGAAAATATTCTCAATGTGAAAATGTATGCCTTTTACAATAAAGGCAAGGCTTTGAGTTTCCAAAGAGACTGAGGGAAGATTCTTTTCAGAGGAATTTAGGGATGGCATTCCACATGTAAAGGCCAGCAAGGCTGAAATGTTTAAGGTGGGAAACAGCAGAGCAGCTTCTAAGTGGTTGCTCTGTGAGGAGCAGGGGAGTTGGCCAGGAATGTTTGGAGACACAAGAAAAGAGATGTAGTGAGGTGAAGAGAAATTAAGATATCTGAAGGTTAAGAGAATAAGTTTATAAGTTATACTTTGTTTAATGGGAAGTCATTATAAGGACTTCTGCAGGGGAGGGACCTGTACATTCTTGGATGATCAAAATCAAATCAAATCACTTTTATTGTCACAGCATATTACTGGTACACTGGTACAGTACATGTGAGTAAAATTCTTGTATGCAAGCTTCACAAGCAGCAGTGGAGTACAATATATAGAATAAATATGCACATGAGTAGGCATGTATAATGAATGTATGTACAAAATATAAGAATGAGTGCACATGAGTAGTGTCGTAGTGTTGCTGAAGTGTCTATGAAGTGTCTATCAAGTGTTAGTGGTCAGTGTTCAGCAGTCTGATGGCCTGATGGAAAAAGCTGTCCCTCAGCCTGCTGGTTCGGGACCGGATGCTACTATATCTCCTGCCTGACGGAAGTAGTTGGAACAGTTCATGGCTAGGGTGACTGGAGTCTTTGATGATCCTCTCCGCTTTCCTCAGGCACCGCTTCCTATAGATGTACTGGAGGGAGGGAAGCTCACCTCCAATTATTCTTTCGGAACACCGCACCACTCTCTGCAGAGCTTCTGAGAAAATTAAATCAAGGTGGTTAAAATATTTATAAATTCTATGGGTTACTGCTCCTGGGCAAACTTAGTGCCTTTTATTAAGTACTTAAGTGTTAAAGAGACAAGAAAAAAGGAGGTCCCTATCCCCCAATCTAAATGGGTGTGCAAATTACAGACACAAACAGAAGAAAGTAAAGTTATGAAGGTTGCAGTGATTGTCACTGCATAATAAATTCTAGAACAGTGTCAAATATTATATGTGCTCCCCAAGGGAAGTCTTTGAGTTTGTTTCTGAAGTGGCTGGGGGAAGATTCTTTTCAGAGAAATGTAGGGATGGCATTCCACAGTTAAGGGCCAGCAAGGCTGAGCGGTTTAGGGGGGGAAACAGAAGAGTTAGTGGGTGCTGCTTCTAAGTGGTGGCTCTTAGTCAGCCAAGAGAAGAGATGTAGTGAGGTGAAGAGAAAGGAAGGGCTTTTTTTAAAGTTATGAGAATGAGTTTAAAAGTTATACTTTATTTTATGGTAAGTAATGATAAGGACTTTAGCAGGGGAGGGGCTTGTACTCTCTTGGATGAGAGGAGGAGAATTCTAACAGCCAAATTTAATACAGACTGTAGGGGGGAGAGATGGGAGTTAGGGAGGCCAGTTAGTAGCAGGTTTGAGTAGTCTAGTCTGGACAGAATGAGAGCATGCATGAGCAGCCTAGCTGTTGCTTGTGAAAGGATGGATTTTGGCAATATTGCATTGGAAGTAGTGACAGATTTTGACAGTGGTGTTAATATGGTCAGCGAAGTCAAGAAATTCACTAACAGACTACCCCCACAAAACATACTCATTTTACAGTGTAAATGAGCAAGCCATCAGTAGAAATAGTGAAAGGGGGAAAAGAACCAGGTTTAAATGGAAATATGATCAGATTAGTTTTCGTTAGGTTCAGTTTGAGGTGGTGTTGATTCATCCAGGTGGAATTTCAGTTCCAGCCATTAATGAAGGGGTTGATAAATATATTTGGATATCGTCAGCATACATATGATATTTATGGCTAAATGATTGAATAAACTCTGTAAAAGACAGAGTGTACAGAGAGAGTAACAATAGACCAAGTAACAATCCTTGCATCACCCCTACATAAACTGGAACAGGAACTAGAGATGAGGTTATGTTAGCGTAGGAGACAGTGAAGAATTAGTTAGAAAGGTAAAAAGAGATCCAGGATGCAGCCTCACCAGATACGGAGGGAGTGATTAATCATATCAATGCAGATGATAGGTCAGGAAGGATTAGAATGGAGAAGTGTCCTTTTGCTTTAGCAGCCTGAAGATTATTTGTAACTACATAAAGCAGTGTCAGTAGAGTGTGCAGGTTGAAAAGTAGTACAGATAATATGCGGGAAATCACAAGGAATTTGTGGAAACAGAAGCAAGAAAAAGAGACAGTTAATAGAGAAAAGAAACTGAGTCATTTTGCATGGCTAATTAATCCTATGTAAATTGTAACATAAATATTAGAGATTATGTATTGCTTATATACCTGTTATGAACATGTACATGGCTCCTCAATGCTCTGTGCCCTTAAATGATCACTTACAATATAGCTGTCTATTTAGATTGCTATCATTTCAAAGTAGAAATTGCTTTAAACAAGTTCTACTGAAGCCATTATAACATCTATGACATCATGAAAAATGGACTTCAACTGTAACAATGTAATGCTCTAGCAGGGATATTACAGAAAGATTTTTTATTTTAGGCTTAAGCTATTGTCTAGGATGAGAGAAACCAATGTTCTCATTATAATGACACCTAAAAGAGACCCAGTTTTTCATAGGAACACTGCAAAGTATTTGATGACAATTCTAAGAGGACAGAGCTACGCTACGCTGACTCGTGGTGAAAAGCCTGAAAGTTTTAACTGAAATGTTTTGTTTTTGGAAAAAAATGAAAATGTATAATCCTTTAACAGTCAAGGATACAAGTATATTAAAGGTAAAATAATGTTTAAAGTTACATGAGATCCATATAACATTTCATATAACTTCCATGTACTTTACCCAAAGATTCTTCTTGTCACAAAATTGAAATGACAAAGCTAATTTTTAAAAACGACTACAATTAAAAATGTGTGTGTTTCACATTGCATCATAAAAGTTAACTTTAACGCCATTTAATAATGAGGGCCTGATTCACTAAAGTGCGATTTAACGTGCGCTATTTATAGCGTGCATTAAAAATTTTACCGCGTCTTAATTTTGGCGATTTTTCGCACGATTCACTATAAGCATACTCGCGCTTTTTTACGCGCGATATTGCATGCGTTATTTAACTCGCGAAGACTATTTCAATGCGGTATTTGCTGGTACATGTGCTAAATTACGCCCGCGAATAGTCACCGCATATGAATGGTAGCTTAGAAATAGTGTATAAAAATTGTCGCCGCATATAAATGGTGTATATAAATATTAGCCACATATAAATGGTAGCATATAAATGGTATCATATAAATAGTAGATGCTTATAAATAGTAGCCGCTAGTGATGAGCAAATGTGTTCTGGTTATCTTTAGTGAAAATTAGCAAATCTTTCGAAAGATCCACGAAACGGCAAAAAAATTGTTGCTGTGACTATTATTTTTTGACGCTTGTATAAATTTTTGTATGTGCGGTGAATTTTTGCGTGGCAAATTTTTTCAGGCGTTTTGCCATTGGCGGATTGTTTTGCGAAACACATGAAAAAATCCGCCGCAAAAAAATTCAACGCACGTCCAAAAATTTGCTGCGAATCCATGCCTGGCGAAACATTTCATCACTTGTAGCCAAATATAAATAGTCGCGTAAATGAACGCACGCCATGTTAGCCATACACGCCAATACTTGCAGAAAATTACTGTATTAAAAATGACCATTTCCCTGCAAACTGGTGGCTGCGTCACTCTAGGGGAAACACATACTTGAATAAATAACACTGTAAGTCCATATTTTATTGCAAAAAATCATTTACTGTACTTTTGTATAATTTTTCGCCTGCCTGTAGTAGGTGTTAATTTTCGCATAGCCGAATGCGATATTTAGCGCGCAAAAGTTATAGTGAATCATGCGATCATATTCTTTTCAGCACGGAAATGAACGTATGCGGTAAAACTAGCGCGAGAAATACCGCATGCGAAAATGCGACTTATCGCATGCGGTAATGCTGTAGTGAATTGCGCGCTAATTGTCGCGTCTTTTTTACCGCAAAAAAGCGTGCGATAAACTTTAGTGAATCAGGCCCTGAATGTCTTTCTTTCCTAAGCTCTTCCCTTTGCCTTTTTGGAAATGCAAGGTTGCCAAGGTTGTCCTGCCAGCTCCAGGAAACGACATCATAAAAAAGTGGGTTAAAAATAACATGTCCAATTGTCTGTTCTAAACCCTGCTATAAAAATGAAATAATAATGTATAATTCTAAATCATTCCTGAAAACCATTATTGGCTTATAAATTTTAAAGCAACAAGTACTGAGCTACACATAGCCTCAAAGACTTAAAGATTAAAACAATTTGCTAGTTTTTGCTTTAACTGTGCTGAAAGGCCCACTCATTGGCGCTGGCAGGATGTCAAATTGCCATATTATTTGTGTCTGTCGAAAACAACTTGAATCCTGCACCGTGTGAGTAATACTCTACTACCGTATATATATATATATATACAGGTAGGGGATCCCTTATCCGGAAACCCGTTATCCAGAAAGCTCCGAATTACGGAAAGCCCGTCTCCCATAGACTCCATTTTAATCAAATGGTTCAGAATTTTAAAACTGATTTGCTTTTTCTCTGTAGTAATAAAACACAACCTTGTACTTGATCCCAACTAAGATATAATTAATCCTTATTGGAGGCAAAACCATCCTATTAAGTTTAATTAAAGTTTTATTGATTTTTTAGTAGACTTAAGGTATGGAGACCCAAATTACAGAAAGACCCCTTATCCAGAATAGCCTTGGTCCCGAGCATTCTGGATAACGGGTCCTATACCTGTACTACCATAAAGCAAACTGTCCGCTTTAAAGGTGGGACTTCCTCTTTTTTTCACATAGAATTCCACACAAGTACTTGCTACACTAGCGTTCCTGCTCGGGGTCGTTTTACTAAATGGGCAAAAGGGGTATTTGCCCAGGGCCCACCAGAACAGGGGGCCCACTATCAGACCTTTCATTTGCTATAACTTTTGACTAAAACATCCCCCTGAAATGTAGACCTCTCATTTTAATCCACTGAGAGAGCAGCTATACAAACTATATGAAAGACTAATTGTTCACTTTTTAATTTTTTTCCATTTTGTAATAATGGTTTACCCACTCCTATAGTCAGGGTGCACCTGGACCTCTATTTTGCTTTGGTAAACACAGACCATCTCTTTATTTCCCACCTTATTCTATCCTACTTTGCCTGCTTGAGGGCAACACAAATGTATTGGGACCGTCATAAGGGACTCACCAATGAGATCTTTACCCTGGGCCTATTGGCACCTAAAATCTCCCCTGTTCCCACTCTCCTACCTTACTGTATTAGAGTTAGGGATGTAGCGAACATCGCCAAAAATGTTCGCGGACCTGTTCGCGGACTTTCGGCAAAACTCGCGAATATTCGCGAACTTTGCGAACCCCATAGACTTCAATGGGAAGGCGAACTTTAAAACCTAGAAAAGCCATTTCTGGCCAGAAAACTGATTTTAAAGTTGTTTAAACGGTGCCACGACCTGGACAGTGGCATGCAGGAGGGGGATCAAGCAAAAATTTCTCTGAAAAATACTTTGTAAAAAAAATGGCAAAAAAAAAAAAACGCCAAAAAAAAAACGCCAAAAAATAACGCCAAAAAAAACGCCAAAAAATAATGAAAAAAAAAAACGCCAAAAAAAACCGCGGCGAACCCAAAATGGCGAACATCGCCGAAAGTTCGCGAATTTGCGGACTTGCGAACACCCAAAGTTTGCGCGAATTAGTTCGCCGGCGAACAGTTCGCTACATCTCTAATTAGAGTTACGCACAGGATGTGTTCTGTACATCTAGTGGAAAAAAGTACCCTAGAAGCAAACCTACTCGAAACATGTGTCTCACTGATCAGTGTCCCTCATGATGTTCTCATAATATCAGCTTAGTCCTAACACTTATGATAAAGTGAAAACCACTTGATATCCACCTATTTTTGATATCACCATAGAAAGATACAGTAAGAATTTAGGCACACAGCATGGGCAAGTTAAAGTCATAATAATTTAGGTTTCACAGATGTCAGAAACACACAGTTGCAACAAGATGCCATACATTTACTTTGCTTAAAGATAAGGTAGAACCAATATCCAAGTATCACTACAAAGATTATATAGTGGTGATCTTAATGAAGTGAGGCAAAATAAAAAAAACAAAATGGGTAAAATAAAAAAAAAAAGTGAGCCAATTACTTAAGGCAAGGCAGGGTGCAACGTGCAAAAACACCCGCATTTGGCCATTTTCCTGCCTTTCTCTGACCCTGAAAATCTGCAGATCTCTGCACTCCATTTCAAAGCACAGAGACTTCTGGCTGATCCCATGAACACAACGTTGACTGCAGTCAGCATTACTGTATATATAAGGGTGCTGTATTTATTAGTGGTGGAAGGCATGCAGGCAGTAAGGACAGATCTAGTCTGCACCCAATGATGTTGTGCATCAGTTCGTTGGGTTTTTTTTTGCCATGAGATACACAGTACATCTATCTACAGTACAATAATTCAGAAGTTTCTGTATAATGGGTTTCCAGATAAAAGATCCAATATTTATATTTTTCAATTGTGCATTTTTAAAACCTGCGTGTAAGGTTTGGAAGTAAAGGGTAAATGCACCAGTTGCTGTTCTGGGCACTGGTATTTCTAATGTGCTTATTTGTGCTGGGTGACTAGTTCTTTTTTTATCTTTTTATTTAAATATTTGTATACTCTGCACTTCCACCTCCTTCCTGACATAAGACTAGTTGTAGATATAGCACATAATTTGGTGACTATGGCCACTACTAAGGGGCACATTTACTAATCCACGAACGTCTGAAAAGCGCCCGAATGCGTTTTTTCGTAATGATCGGTATTTTGCGACTTTTTAGTGAATTGTCGTGAATTTTTCGAGCTCAATACGAAAAAGTCGCGACAATTCGCGAAAGTCGTAATGGCTATGAAAAAGTCGCGACAATTCACGAAAGTCATAATGGCTATGAAAAAGTCGCGACAATTCACGAAAGTCATAATGGCTATGAAAAAGTCGCAACAATTCCCTAAATTTAAATTAGTAAATGTGCCCCCTAAGGGGCACATTTACTAATCCACGAATCCGAATCATGAATGGGAAAAAATCGTATTGGAAACGAAAATTTGGTAAGATCGCAAATATCACGAAAATGCTTATGAAAAAATCGTATTAATCGCGATAATATCGTATTGGCGATCCGAAAGTCACGAAATTTTCGTACCAAACAATTGTAAACAGAGGTAAAACCTTTCCGATTTTTTCGTGCAAACGTCCGAAAAAGTCGTGCGCCATACGAAAAAGTCGTGTGGATGCCCGAAAAAATCGGCGAAATTACGCTCGGAGTGTTCGCATGAACGCTCGTGCGTTCGTGCTTTTGTAAATGTGCCCCTAAGTGTTGTATAATACAATATTATGCTAAATCATTTGTTAGGAGCCTAATTGTGTTATAAGTGGATATTCTAGACATTCCAGGCATACATAAGGCAATACAAGGGACTGGTGAAGTCATTGCTTTATCAGAACATGGGTTTCTTTCATTTTGAAGCAACAAATACTCCCATTTCCTATACAAACACAATTAAATGTTTCCTGAAGTTTACGTGTTAACTTGTTTAGAAAATGTTTTAAATATGTGAAGACTTCTCAAATTATCCTCCTAAGTATTTGTTTTTATTAGTGCCTAGGCACAGGAGGAGTTAATTTTGTTAATAACTACAGATGGCTAAGAGAACTTATTCTGTAATGAATACTCTAATGGACACTATCATGGGTATTTAAAAATAAATAAAACTGCTGGTGTGCTTCAAACAGCAGTTTGGAAAAGCAATGACAAAGCATTTGCTATTCCTTAGTATATGTTCCAACTATTCTTATAAAATATCAGGCCTACTACAATGGTTTTTCAAACATATTTAACAACAATTACAGCTATTTATTCAAACAAGTGAATATTAGAACAAATGTTAACCATCCTATAGGTAAACCAACTAAAAAACTACCAATTAGAAGCATAGCTGCCTTCTATTAATACAAAAAGAGTACTTAAAGTTGTAAAAAAAAACTCTGTACTATGCACTGTGCTTCTTGCTGCCTTCTGTTGATGGTAATACTGCCCTCAGAGAAGGTTTTTCTAAAATAATTTAGAAAATATTAAATGTAAGAGACTTTACAACTTAAAATAAATATCAAGCTATAATAAATCACCTCCTGTAAAGCAGAGTTGTATTTGCAAGATATTCTTGAACAAAATACTAAGTCATTCTGGCTTTTTTTTGCATGATCTTTCTATAAGGCCTGTGGCATTGGCACCATTTTGCCTGCTGCATTATTTTTGGGCAAAATGTTATCACTTCCTGTTACTAGCTTCGCTGAAAAATTTGGGAACCGGCCAATGAACGGAAATGATCTCCAGTTAACAACTGAGAAAAAGGGTGAGAAAGAAAGAAAGGGTGCTTTGAACACCATGGATCTCCATGAGCAGACCAAAATGGTACATGTGTCACAGCATTTAACTTGTTCCTTTTGGGTATTTTGATCTATGTGCTGCCAGTAAACATGCAGTAAACATGGCACTGTCATACTGGTGCTTTTTAAGTACCATGTTTATAAGTACAAGAATGTTTGGACCTGGGGTTTTCCAGATATGTTTTTGACATAATTTGAATCACAATATTCTAATCTAAAAACATATAAACATTAATTAAACCCAATAGGATTCTTTTGCCACCAGTATGGCTAAAGGTTTTAGTAGCTTTAAAGAAGAAGGAAAGGCTAATAAAGTGTTAAGTGTTAAATCTCAAACTGCAGGCATACCTTCAGTCCTCTCAATAGTGCCCTTAAGTCACAGAAGAACACAGAAGAACAATAGAAGCAAAGCTTACTTCGTTTTAACCTTTCTTTCTCCTTTAAATTAGAGACCCCACTTTAAATACAATCTGTTATTAATTTACTCCCATTATATGAAATAAAAATAATATGAGGTCTAATAAGCAAATCATTGACTTGGTGGATAACTCACTAGTGATGTAGCGAACATCGCCGAAAATGTTCGCGAACCCGTTCGCGGACTTTCGCCAAAACTCGCGAATATTCGCGAACTTTGCGAACCCCATAGACTTCAATGGGAAGGCGAACTTTAAAACCTAGAAAAGCCATTTCTGCCCAGAAAACTGATTTTAAAGTTGTTTAAAGGGTGCCACCACCTGGACAGGGGCATGCAGGAGGGGGATCAAGGGTAAACATTTCTCTGAAAAATACTTTGTAAAAAAAACGCCAAAAAAAAAACCGCAAATAAAACCGCCAAAAAATAACGCAAAAAAAAAAAAAAAATGCAAAAAAAAAACGCAAGCTATTCCTATGTATACGCAATGGCGAAAAACCGAAGCGAAAAAACGCGGCGGAAAAAAACGAGGCAAAAAAACGCGGCGCAAAAAAAACGCAGCGAACCCAAATTAGCGAACATCGGCAAAAGTCCGCGATGTTCGCGCGAATTAGTTCGCCGGCGAACTAGTTCGCTACATCTCTATAACTCACTCCATTCATTACAATACCAAGAAATAAACACATTAACCAAACTTAAACAAGGAGGAAAATGTATGGAATATACTGCATGCTTTTTTTTCTGATGTTCATAATTCTAATTCTGAATTGAATTACCTCCAGCATCTAAGAAAAGGCTTGGGTTCTCCTACTGCAGCATTACAAGTTAGAGTGGACAGACACTGCTTTTAGGAACTATATGTACAACAAATAAAGCAAATATAGCCCTAGTCATTGCGCTAATGAGTCAAGGGGAAGGAGCATTTAAGGAGATTTAGCTGTACAAATGCATATTGCAATAGCATATATGCTGCAACTGTTCTTCATAGAAAAAAGGCAGTGAGAACTGTAAAGTTGTATAATTCTGTTCCTGAAGCAGTTGTACTGGCAGAAAAACTCTCAAGGAAGAATAGGATGTCTTTACAGGATAAAACTACAAAGTTATTAAATGTAATCTTAGTACAAATATGATCGAGGAATTTTGTCCTCCTCTGAGGCTGCTAGCAGTTAGGCAGTTTCACTTAGAAAAAAAAGGCTGTACTTGAGGGTTGTGTGTCTTTTTTATTAACTTTTTTTACTATGTAATTGTGACAAGACATTTGTTTAAGCTTTACAGAAAATGCTTAGCATAAATATGAAATATATAAAATGTAATTTGCTATATAATTTTGCTAATATTGATTAGATGGCTGCTAATCTTTATGATGTACATATTTGTTTTATTTTCAAGAGGTTTTTGTTTTCTGTAAACTGAAAATTCTAAGACCTACATTGTCTTGTGCTGTCTGTGTAATTAAAAACTTTGTTTATTTGCCATCTTTTCATCATTACACAAGACAAATAAGAATATTTATAAAGAAAAATCAGCTATTCCCATCAATATGCATATTTCCTGACTACAGAACATGGTAATTAGGCTTGTATTCATAGATAATGAAATTGAAGCTAACTTGTTAAGTAAACAAAATAATTTTCATAGAAATTGTGATGCCGTATGATTAAACCTGACTCTATTTAGAAGATGGCCATTCAGCAACGCCTTCTATTCACTGCATAAATACTACAGAGTCTCTTTTCCTGCCAAAGACTATAAAAAAACAAGTTTGCATACAGATGTATAAAAACATTGTCTATTATCTTTGTGAATAATTCCTTTTGTAGATGTATATCACAGTATTATGCAGCTAGCTTAGTTATTGGTTATTTTTATTATATTTATATGTTTACGAAGCCAATAAAGACTTATACTATAAACTAGGATCTGTTATAACTAAAATACATTATTAAACGGCAAATATATAAAACATGCACATTTTGGTCACCGTTGGATATTGTATGTATGTATATTTTATTTTATTTATGTAGCACTACTTATATACTCAGCACTGTACAAAATATATGAATAAACAAACAAACAGGGGGTCATTACAATAATAGATACATAAATACAATAATGAATACAAGTAAATAAAAAGTACAGTTCCACAGGGCTAAGTTTTCAAGAGACAAGAGGATTGAGGCCCCTGCCCCATAGAGCTTACTAGGAAGCAAGTAGATGTTGAGCACTCTCCACTGAATTAATAATTGACAGGACCATACTAAACTCCCTTCTTTTTTACCTTACACAACGTCCTTCTTTGCAAAGTACTACCATGTTCCTGACTTCAGTTGCAAGTGTATACTAATTCAGACATTCAGAAATAATCCCCTTTCCCTTTCAGCCCTTTTTCCTGTACAGGTAAAAAATACTGACCCTACCTCACCACTAAGCTAGAAAGATCCTGGTTTACACTCTTATTGTATAATGTCAAAATGATGTTCCACTTGACTGACCATGCTGCTACTCCTCTTTCATTTGTCCACTTTTCCAAAACCATCACTGACTCTCCTCAATTCTTCATAAGTGGGGGGTAAAAGAAATGGGCGCTCAGTGCAACTCCGCAGAAGTGTAAGGCAAATTTTTGGACATAAATACTTTAAATGAATAGCATCAATATGCACACAGCATTGTGTCCATTTTAGGTCAGGACCACTTCTGTTAGTAAATGAGCCCTTATGCCTTGATTCATTATTTACAATGCTGTGGCATACATACATGATAATAACATATGTACAATACAAATATAATGTTAAATAAATATTAAATATGAGTTATATTGTATAAATCATTTTACCCAATACTTATTGTCTGAATTCCTGTACATTTTTTAGCTTTATATTGTTGCACTATGCATTTCATGTTCTCTTTAGATTAGTCAAGAAGCACACATACAATTAAGCATTGATTTTTTTTTTATTACAGTTTCCTGTCTATCGAGTAAACTCCTGCAGCAAGCTATTTCTTCACACCATAAAGTTTGCTGATTGCAGTAAACTGTTAAGATTTTCTGGATGCATAAAACAGTCAATTATCTTTCAAGCAGTGCAATCACAGCCATGTTCATTTGCCATTTTCATGGCAACTTGTCCATTTCATGTTGTATTATTCATTTATTATAGCTATTACAATCCTTTCAGAGGCTATCAGGCTCTCTTGAGGAATATTTATAGCCATTATATGGCTCTTATGTGCTGACCTGAGGATGGTTATAGCGGAAATCCTTTAAATTGCTAAGTTTAAACATTGGTGCACAGGTAATAAAAGTGCCTCCAAACTAGAAAATAGTCAAATAAAGTACAAAGATTGTGGGCAATATAACGTGTAAGTTGTTGTTATCAACAAATTACCTAGTAGCTGAAAATATAGTAAGATATGGCATAAGTTAATTGTAAGAATGCTGATATTTATCTATTTACGAGGAATATGAACTATACATGAAAAGGATAAGGTGCATGTGAACCAGCAGATGGTTGTGGAAAGCATAAGCAACTACTGGTGAGGTGTATGAGCCTAGAAGCTGCATTTATTCGAAATACATAGATAGTATGCCTTTTATAAAGAACATACCGGAATAGTTTCATAACTGAATATTGTATAGAGTTGATTAATGTGTGCTATCCATTCCTTGATGGTGTTGTACAAAGAGAGCCCGGGCGTAAAGAATACAAGTGCAAAACACAGTTTAATATAAAGTATTTTAATGGAAAAATATGTTTACAAATAGTATGTACCATTGTATAAACCCATATGGAAATTCTGATTTTTTAATACTATAGTCTGCTCATCTTGATTGTATGAGGCTTTTACATACATACTAAGGGAAGGCATTATTGGCTTAGATCAATAAATAAATAAAACAAGTCAATAAATGCACAGAGCTTTGTTTTCCTGCACTCCTTCATGTTACAGTTAGATCCTGTATTATTTCCTGTCTCTGTAATCTGACTGACACGCAGAACAGAATAAAATGGTGGCTCCTGGTAACAGATGTTAAATAGCAATATTTATTAATATCTACATTCATGACATGGATAGGGCCAAGCACATTACCTTCCCCTCTCCCCAAACTACCGGCCTGAAATAATTACCACGTACAACTTATTCCTCGTTGGAATTTATATTGCCCACAACTTTATTACATGACATAAGCAATAAAAATGCATGACTATAAATATAAATAACAGGTACATAATAACAGTGTTGTTAACAAATATATTAACAGTAACATTGACACCGGCTGCTTGTGCCCTTCAGCATGGTGGGTATGCAGGATTACATGCTTCAACCAAGGTTATATGTTACATAGCACCACCCATCACTCTTAGAGAGGAAACATTAGTAGTGGATACGGAATATATTATTGCTGGTGGAAAAACATCGCTCAGCGACAGCAAACAGCACTGGACACATTAAAGAACAGTAACTTAAATTTCTGGTTGGTGCTGGGGGTGAACTACTAGGAGCAGCACACCAGTCCCCAACACAGCTAGACTAATAGCACTGGGCTCTATAAATTACAGTAGCAAACACACACAGACGGAGCTGCAGTACACAATGAAAAGAAGAGTAACAGTAATCAGAAAATAAAAGCAGTCCTTACAAGGACTATTGGGTTACAGCAGATGATCAGCAGGACAGCTGCCCACAGCAGCTACATACAGAGCAGTAGAAAGTAGATTACTAGTCAGCAAAGCTACCTAAACTGTCCCTCAAACCCCTGCACAGCTCTCTCCCTATGCTAACTCATCAAGCACACACAGGCAGAATGTAAAATGGCTGCTGGGCTTCGGTTTATATATGGAAGGGAGTGGTCCGGGGGTGGTCCAGGAGGGAGAGCTGCCTGATTGGCTGCCATGTATCTGCTGGCTCTGGGGTGAGAGGTCAAAATTTGGCTCCAGCTAAGGCGAACCCAAAATTGCGAACTTTGCTAAAAGTTCGCGAACTTGCGAACTTGCGAACACCCGATTTTCGTGCGAATTAGTTCTCCGGCGAACAGTTCGCTACATCTCTAATTAAAACCATCTTCCACTAAATAAGATGGGAACTTGCTAAACTTGGCACTGCCAATAAACTGTCTCCATTGCAAGGGACACGCTGCCTGTCTGTGACAAAGTGCTATACTCCTTTAAACCCTTGCCTATTATAGTCCCAGAATACTCACCTTTTTGGGTAAACTTAGCCTGTATCATAGTAACCATGGCCACAGTTGTGACAACTAACACAAAGGGTAACAAAGGATGGGTGGATACGACTCCAAAAATGGACAACCTCCCTATCTGCTCCCGGTTCAAATTACTTATGTTCCAGACCCCAATGCTACACAACTAAGCCCAGCTATTAACCCCTGCCTGGCAATGAACCAGTCGGCAAAGTTGGCAAATGCTGTACCGGGCTTCCCTTTGAGAATGTATAGTTCTCCATTAAAATAAAAGAATACAAAAACCTCATCCAAAATATTTTTTACTGCAAAGTAGACTGATAAACAATATTTTTCATTTTAGAATTCAATGCAAAGATATAAATTATTTCCTGTTTCACCTAAAAATGACTATGGGAAAACCAAGAATAGAAAAAAAAGTGGAAGGCAGGATACCAAATGCAAAAGACAGGTTCCTTTGTTTTGCACTCTGCACCCTGATTTACATTCCATTTATATTGCTGCAGGTCTTTGCAGTCTGTTTCAGAGCACAGAGACCTGTGGTTTCCCCAGTAAATACAGTGCTGTCTGTTTTCAGCAGCATTGTATTTATGAGGAGCAGGCAAAGTAAGGAACATAGGCATCCTCCCTCTCACCCCTACCCATTTCCTTACTTGCACACCATTCAGATAGCAGGTAACTGAGTAGTTCTCCAACACTATGGAATGGAATAATGTAATTGGCAAGATACCTCTTGTATCGGTTATTGATTGCTTTATATGTTACTCTGTATGTCCAATGTATGTAACCCACTTATTGTACAGCGCTGCGGAATATGTTGGCGATTTATAAATAAATGTTAATGTAATGTAATGTAATGTCTGCTTTTTTGTTTTAAATGGATCACAGTTTGAAGATCAGCTCATGCAAAGACCTTTGCTTTGCCATAATGTGCTCTTATTAGTTCTTCAATGCTCTGGAATTGCACAATTTAATTACAGTAACTTTGTATTTTCTTGTTTTCTAATATGGCATGCAACCATCTCTCTAACGTTTGTGCCAGAACAATTGCCAGAAGAAAATTCCACAATTTAAGATAAAGACTTTTCTCATTTTAATTCTGAATGCATGCCTTTGTGTCTGCTGGAAGGATCCACTGGTTAATAAAGTACCAGATTATTTATACTATTGTTCCCTTATATATCATATATCCCCTAAAAGGCCTCTTCTCTAGCGCAGGCAGTGCCTCAACTTACTATGTCATCTGTTCCCCTGGCCTTCACTGCAGTCTGTGCAGTAGTAGTGCAGAGACCTTCTGCTCACCCCTACATTAACCAGCGCTGTGGGTGTAATTGTGGGTGTGCAACTTAAATGCACAAGTTAGGGACCAGAAGAGGCCCTATCACTGTTGCTTGCATTTAATGCAATTTAAAGAGACTCAATAAGGATGTATTTTGGTAGTAAACCAGAATTTACAAAATAATTTTGAAATAATAAATAATAAGAACATTCTGGCAGATCTGATTTATTTCTGCTGGCATAGAGATACTGTTAGCTTTCAGTATCCAGATCTATAAAACAAAAAATCCAAATGAGAGATAATATTGTTTTGCTTTCGGAAATTGCCAGACAACTAAATTATCACATTTTGTAATTACATATTTTTTAATTAAGCTAATTTTATTTATAGATTGCAGAGTTTATTACCTTGTTATAAGCAGAAAGGTAGTTTGATGGCAATATTAATCATCTGGATTATAGTGTCAATGTTAACTTGTCATATAAATAGTTGAAGGCTCATTTATGAGTGCAGTAAAAAGCAAAATGGATGAGCATGTGTTGATTTGGTCTATACAGATACTTGCACCCATACATGATCATTTGCTATTTGTGCCAATACATCACTTCAGGCATGCATTAAAGGAGACGGAAAGGCTAATAAAGAGTTAATCTCAAGCTGCAGGCATACCTTCAGTTGTCTCAATAGTGCCCTTATGTCTCCCCATATTTCTCGTGTTCAGATGATCAGAAGCCGAACAGGAAGAAAGTTCCCATGATGCCTCACTCCAGCACCGACACCGGAGTACATGCTCAGTTTGTAAGACTATGGGGCACATTTACTAATCCCCGAATCCGAATGGGAAAAAATCGGATTGGAAACTAACATTTTGCGACTTTTTCGTATTTTTTGTGATTTTTTTCGTCACTGTCAAGACTTTTTCGTATATTGTCGTGACTTTTTCGTCGCCGTTACGACTTGCGCAAATTGTCGCGATTTTTTCATAGCCGTGACGACTTGCTCGTATATTGTCATGACTTTTTCGTATTGAGCCTCCCAGAGGACTCAATGGCACTCTGCAGCTCCAACCTGGCCCAAGGAAAGTCACGATACTGAAGCTTGAATGAATCTGAAACTTTCGTACTCAGCGAAACGGCTACGAAAAAGTCGCGACAATTTACGAAAAAAATCGAAAAATACCGATCATTAAAAAAAAAACGTATTCGCACGCTTTTCGGACGTTCGTGGATTAGTGAATGTGCCCCTATGAGTCAGCTTCCTGCTGATTGGCTCAGATCCACATTCCTAAGGGGGGGGTTAGTTCTTAGCATTCTTGAGGGAGGGGGGAGCAGGAGAGAGAGCTGCTTGTCTCTGGCAGAGGAAAACAGACACAACTAATCTTTTGACAGAGAACTCAGTGCAGCGTTCCTGTAAGTGCTTATGGCTGTATTTACATAGACCTTTCTGTCTATAATATATATATATACAGGTATGTATAAGCTTACTTAGGTTTTACCTTTCTTTCTCCTTTAACAAGTGCATGCATTAACACCCTGGAGTCTTTGTTGGCCAAGACCTCGCATAAACTTAATTCTTTGTTAGAGGGTTGCTTCAATAGCTACAATGGATTGGGCACTAATGCTATTTTTAACACCACCTGCTAGAAGTTATGCAATCTGAACCCAAAAAATTGTGTGTCTCTGCTTGTGAGGGATTTACCAAAATGGATATCCCATACTGGTATATCATATAGGTTTTTAGTACATCCCAGCAATTAAGTTGGAATTCTGTTAAAATATGCTACAGTGTTCATAAAAAACTTGTTCATTTGTGTCTGATATTTGGGCTCTGCCCCTGCATTACTTAATGTGTTTAATGGCCTAATAAAGAACATTTTTTGCCTCATGTAATTCATGGACCACTGGGATATCACTCCCAAAGAACTATTAAATGGTTGGAAGCAGGCAAGGTTCAGAAGATGTACCTATTGTCATATGAGAAGGGTCAAGAGTTCTTAAAATTATAAAAACATTTCCAGCCAATCTAGGAAATTTCACACCCTCTTCATCAGTGGAAAAAGTGTGTACTTTTTCTACTGATTTTAAGGGCATGAAGCCCTTGAAACGTTTGGTCTGTATGTGCACTCCGCAATAAACGGGTTGGGGGTATTTTTTTACACCAGCAAATCATATTGTGTCCATTTCCTTTTCTCCTTATGTTCTTATTGTTATAGGCACCTAGCCAGGTGCATCTGGAGGATCTGCACCAATGGATTATGGACTGAGTTTACAAAGAGGAACCGTAAGTGTATGGACTTTTTGTGTTTGCAATCTAGGAAACTTATCCTGGCACTTACAAATCAGTGTCTGAATGAAGAATATGTCACTGCTAACACAATGGAGTGGGGAGAAACATGTATAAGTGCAAAAAAGGTGCAAAGTGCAATAAATTAGCACACATTGCCATTTTTTTTGTATTCACAATGCCACATTCCTTATCACAATTACTAAGTTCCTGCTGTAATATCAGAGGCACAATGACTAGGCAGACATTGTATAGCATTTTTACAGTGCAATTATATAGCAGCCCCATATTGAAGTCATTTCTTACTAATAAAAACCTGGTTAGTAGTTGTGCATTAATATAAAGAGTAAATACTATCAAATTGATATAAAAACACTGGAGTGCTCTTGTGGCCTATTATCTGTCTCACAATTCCGTTGTGGTATGGAGTTTCCCACTTTCTTAATTTGTTTCTTCAGAACTTTGGAGTTCTAAATTATCTGCAGAGAAGTGTAACTGACACCAGTGTAGACTGTACATTGCTGTCAAAAAAAGTTGCAGAGTGCTAGAAACATAAATTCTATGTTTCTGGGTTCATTTTTGAATAGAAAAAAATGAGAAACAATGTTTTATGTACATGTAGAACAAACATTATGGATTATTTACTAGTTTAACCTTTCCTGTGCTATCGAATGTTTCACATATATGAATGTATAATTATAGTAGGTGGTTCACAGATTCCCTGGAAAGCAGAGAGAATTCAAGTCCCAGAATATATCACTTCACAATGAAACAAGGTAAAGAAGTATTTGCATTACACTGTGAGTCTAAAGGAGATCAGTGATGGAATGGTTTTCTTTCTAACCTGTTGAGTCAGGTACATACCTGACTCAACAAAAAAAATATATATTTAAGAAAAAAATACATTTATATTTACTCTTGAAAGTTCAGGTAGTGTCTCTGCACTTTTTTAACTGAACAGAACCCCACCACATAACATAAGTAAGAGCAGAACTTACCTGTTCATTGTCAGAGAAGTCACTGAGATAACAATCTGGAAAGCAAGCTCCAATTGCAGGACAGCCAGGTCTAAGGAGGAGCTGTTGGTAGTCCTTAAAACCCAAGTTAAGGATTGTAAAATCCATAACAGAGTATAGGGAGCAAAGTGAACCTAATAAATTTTGTGGTGGACACAGGGCTGCAAAGAGATTTTCTGCTAAGATTATATTTTATGGCCCTTTGAAAAATATATATGCTCACATGCAATTTATATTTATACAGAACTAGACTGAATATGTTTTCTATCACTGTTAATAAATATTTGTATTTTTCCTTTGGCGAACTGCCAAAATATACTTAGCAAAAATAATCACTAGTATCCACAACAGAAAATACTGCAGAAATCTACATCTTCTGAAGCCAGAGCCAAAAAGGTGTCAACAAACTTTAAATGTGTACAGAATTTGTTTTATTTATCTAATATCAGTTGGTCTTAAACTTACCTGCTATGACTGAAAAAATGAATATTGATTTTGCAGCTACTTCCATCAAAATATTTTCTAGCCCTTTGTTAATGTATGCCTGCAACGTGCGTGAAAGTTTGTTTCACTCGCAGGACCTAATTTAAACTTTGTGTGCCCCAGGAAACCACATCATAGAAAGAAAATCATTGGCACTCTCATCTAAACAGTAAAGTTGCAGCAGCTTAACTGTTTAAATTATTCAAAGTTTATCTTGGGAGTCTCCCTTCTAACATACCGCAGGTATAATTGGGATTTAGATACAAAGGCATGGCTAAACCATTAACATAAAACTCCAGGGAATCAGACATTAATTCACTTTATAACCACAAACCTCTGTAAACAATCTAGAATTAAGAATCATTGACTTTTTATTTCTTACATTTTTAATAATGTGCAATGAGAAGCTTATTAAGCATGTTGAAATCTGTGTATATATATATATATTAATACAAGGGGCATTATTGCTTTATTTAAAGCTACTTTCCTGGGTGTAGGTAAAGAATCAAACCATAAAATAAAATTGTAGTCATCGGGTCATGTAAACAGTTCATTTATTGTAAGGGAAAACAATCCAATGTTTCAGTCACAAATAGTGACCTTTCTAAGGGAGACAAATTACACTTGTACAGTATTTTGCACAAGTTACATATTTTTAGAAAGAGAAGATCATGAAAACATAACTTGTAATAAGATATGTAAAAGAGAATATGTAAGAAGTTACTCCTTAAAAGTTATCTAAATATTGATCTGAGTCTGTTAGAAAGTTCCAACAAAGTGATATTTTTTCCCACTATTGATATCTTACCATACATTCTTACAAATATTCATTTCATATCATCCATTGGGTGGGATTATGCTCATAATATTTTGTTTATTTTGCAGATAGCAGGCAGAAGGGTCAAGGTGATAATCAAGTCCATAAACAGGTCAGGATGGGCAGCAAGTAGAAGAAACCAAGAACAACTCCAAATCAAACCAGGAACTCAATCAAGGGGTCAAGAAGAAGCCGAAGTCAGGTGTGAGATGCCAGGACAGAATTAGAAATCACAGAAAAGGAGCTGATTAGTGTCACTGGACTGAAGGCCACAGCATCTATTTACGCGCAATGCATCCCTAGGAGCGTGAGAATGCAAGGCAGGTGCACAACAACAGAAGATACGCAATGGAAAGCTTGAATTTACATGCATACGCAGAGCGAGTGGCTTAGCGTGAGCAGCATGAATTACCTGACATGGCCACCCCAAGGCGCAGTCCGAGGAGGTGCATCTGGGTGCAAGTTTTTCAGGATGAGTTCTATGAAAGTTCCATACAAGCAAAGAGGCGTGAACATCACATGTGGATTTCCAGGAGGTGGATAACCCTTTCACTGAACCAGATACTGCAACTGAATTCTTCGCCTTCTAAAAGTCAAACAATTGATTCAACCTCAACCTTTTCAACTCTCTAACTATCTAATACAGGAGCAGGAGGTTTAGTACATCTCTCCACAAAAGGATTCTTGACCACTGGGTTTAATATGCAGTATGAAAGACGAGATGAATCTTGTAAGAGGAAGGTAGTTTCAACTTAAAAGCTGTCTCATTCACTTGTTTGACAATAGAAAAGTGACCAATACATTTCTGTCAAAGTTTTTTAGAAGGACAGAGCAGCTTGATATGATGAGCAACCATACTAACTCCCCAATTTTAAATTCAGGATCCTTCTTATGTCTGTGATTAGCAAAAAGTTAAAAATTCCTCTGAGCTTGTTTCATGGTTAATAAAATCACCTGAAAATTATTGGCAATAAAAGAAAGTCTGTCCTGAGCTGATGGCACTGACTCTTCTTTAGGAAAATTCAGAAGGACTTGTTGATGAAACCCCAAATTGGCAAAAAAATTGAGTTTGTTTAATAGCAGAATTTACCGAATTATTAAGACGAGAAACAATGTAAAAATTAGATTCAGAATTGAATAGCACACATTGATCAGAGATTATTTCATTTGATACTTCATGTAGACGAACTACCTCCTTGATGAATACTTGGTCGCTACAGAAGGAATACTAGGGGACAAAATGTGCCATTTTGCATAACTGGCCCGCTACCACAAAAATAGTATTGTAATCTTGAGAAGGAGGTAATTCCATAATAAAATCTAAAGATACTGAACCCCAAAGTCAATCAGGGCCTGGCAAAAGATGGAGCTGGCCTAGTTGTTTAGAGTGCAAATCCTTGGAATGAGCACAAACAGTAAAGTACATATCGGTTACAATCCTTAAAGGAGAATGCAAGTCAAAATTTAAAAAGCATACTGCCCAATAGTCCTCCTATTGTTTAGTAAAAATGCCACACTTTTGGCTCACCTAATCAAATATTTACTCAGTCACACTTTTCTAGAACAGGCAGCCATCTCTAAAAAGGTATTCTCCCTTCCTTTCCCTCCTTGCTTCATACTGCCCATGTGTTTCATTCCCCCCCTCCTCCCCTCTGCCAGATCCGCTTCTGATTGGCTGGTGGGCATGAGTAGCTCAGAACAGCAGACAGGATCAAGTTACACACATGCTCAGAGAATAGGAAGGCTGCCGCTGGCAGCCTACAGGAAGGGGAGAGAGATTTCAGTGATGTCACTGTAGTCTTCACACTGCTGTAGGCTGCCAGCACCATATCTCAGAGAAGCAAGCAGGGATCTGGGAATTTAGATATGCAGTAAGTACTTAAAAAGAATGCCTTTAGACTTACTTTTAATTTATATTAACCTTTCATTGTCCTTTAACCATTCCAGGCCAATAAAGGGACCACTTAGTTAAATCAGTAGTTTTATGAGTTCCCATATATAGTTTTGGGACTGTGGTTAGGTGATTGTATTGAAAAATTGAATTGTGAAAGAATAATGCCCAATGAGCCTGTCTTGATCTTAAACACAGCAGTACTCAAATACTCAAGGTTTCTGTGATCCGAGTAGATGAGAATGTGATGAGGAGAACCCTTCAAATAATGGTGCAATTCTTCAAAGGCTACTTTGATTGCCAAAAGTTCTCTATCTGAAACATCATACTTTCTTTTGGAAGAAGAAAGTGTTTTGAGAAAAATGCCACGGGATAACGAAAATTCTGAGGTCTGGATCTCTGGGATAGAACTGCTGAAGCCCTGGGTCTCAAAGTCAGAAATTGGTTAGCTTTAAAAAAGGGCTTAAACTGGCAACTCCCCTAATAACAGTTTGAGGTTGTATTAACCTCAAGTCCATCACATAGGTGTGTACAGGAACAGCAGTACCTGTTTGTCAAGGTGGTTGTCAAGGTGCAAAGGCAACAGACATGTAGCTAAATGCAGGAGTAATAAGAAAAAAAAATCCAAGACATCTTTATTCTATTTCAAAAGCTAAAAGACAAGGGCCTGACGCATTTTATATGCACAGGTTCGTAGTCACATTTAGGCAATAAAAACACTTAAATCACTATAAAATAGATATTATGTCATGGAGGTTTACCTTCAAATTACCTTTGTTAACCACTAATATATTCTTGAAATGCATACAAACAATGGTATATTTACATCAATTATTATGCATTATGCAGTCCTTTACAATAGGCATAGTCACATAAACTTCAATACAAAGAAAACTAAATAACTAATTAACCATTTGCTTGTATGTACTCAATTCAAGCAATACAAATAATACTAAACCTATGATTAAGTGTCAGAGGGACACGAAACACATTAGGCTTTATGGGATGAGAGTATAATAAAGTTCTTTTCCTTTATCTCTTTGTAATGGCCTGATTTTGGATTTTCAGAGTGCTTTTTTTCTCCTTTTTTTGTTTTGATGTTTAACTGCTTGTACATTGTATTGAGCTAGGGGTTTGGAGTTTGGAGCACCTGGATTATTCTGTTTGGGTGAGTTTTTTACAGCCTATGGATGCCAGTTTGCCAGATCCATATATATATATATATCAATGCAATACTGCCTGCAACCCAATACCTTTTCATAATATTTATTTCTTGTCATCTTTTGTGTGTGTCCTTTAGCAACACATGTGCACATCATATAGAGGAGGCTGGGACCCCCAAAAGTGTGCCATATAATTACTTTAATCAAAACCAAGATTACTATATACAAAACCATACTTAAGCTTCAAATAGTACAAAACAGCTGCCCTAATTACCAAGCAAATCCATTGATTTTTGTACCTAAACCGAATAAAGTCAACTTGGCAGTCTTGTGTCAAAATAAAAAATTCAATTCAACCCCAGTTTGTAATAGCATAGCTATTCTATTATCATCTCCGTTTAAATGGATTATTATATTCTTCATTTAAAGCATCCATCACCTTTATTACACTTAGAAAATATTTCAATAGTAGTGAGGCAAGTCTGATCTTGGTACACATTTCAAAATGTAAAAAAATGTAATATGAGACCCACCCAGGAACTTAATAACTAAGACCTGAATTCGTAAATAGAAGCCGAGCTGCAACGTTATGACATGACATTGCGCTATGGGTGGCTTTATCTTGACTTCACTGTCAGGAGCGCACTGGGATGCTCCTGACAATTTGCTTCTTGTTTAATTAAAGGGATACTCTCATGATTTTGATGGTATATGTTTACATAGCAAATAATTCCCTCTATGATTTAAAATATTATTCTTGAGCCAACAAATGTATTTTTTTAATCTGTAATATTGGTGTGTAGGCGCCATCTCAGTGCATTGTGCCTGAGTCTGAGCTTTCAGAAAGAGCCAGTGCTACACATTAGTACTGCTTTCAGATAACCTATTGTTTCTCCCATGTAACTGGAGGAGTCCTAAGCCGGACTTGGATTTCTTACTTTTGAGTGCTATTCTGATATCTACTGGGAGTTGCTATCTTGCTCCCTTCCCATTGTTCTGCTGACCAGCTTCTGGGAGGGGAATAATATCACTCCAACTTGCAGTGCAGCAGTAAAGTGTGACTGAAGTTTATCAAAGCACAGGTCACATGGTTGTGGCACCCTGGTAAATGAAGAATATGGCTAGCCCCATGTGAAATTTGCGTTTTTGAAAAATGGATTTCAATACGGGATTCTACTGGAGAAGCTCTATTAACTGATGCGTTTTGAAAAAAACAAGTTTTCCCATATCAGTATTCCTTTAATGTAATCTTACACCTTCAAAGTTATTCAGTTATTTTAAGGGGAGCTTTTAATGCTGTAATACACTGTGTATTTCTGAATTGACTTTATAGGTTTTACTTACTTATTTTTCCTATTTTGTTGTATTAAAATTCAGAGGTGTTCCATAGCTTTATGTTTTGTGTTCTTGGAGCAGATGTCTATCTTATAGTCTTGGTAAGGGATCTTGTTTATAAGATTTCAAGTAAGGAATATGGTTTAACCATTGTACTGAGATTTAAAATATACAATGGGCGAGAAAAATAGGATGTGGAGAGTAAAGGAAAAGGTTGTGACATAAATTAAGGAAAGAGTAGTGTTCAAATTCAGTTGGTGTAAATCTCTTTAAATACATTTTACAAAAACTGAGGTATTAATACGTTAATTAAAATATGTAAGCTAACATGTCACATCCAAGCCCCTTATTTTATATGAGTCCTGTCCTGCCTACAGTGTATTAAATATCCAAATGGATTTAAAAAAAAAAATCAAACCCCTAGCAACAATGTGCATTAAACCTGACCGAGTGGTGGGACCATGTCAACTTGCCCTTTGCTTGAAATCTCTAGTGAGACCAACAAGGAAGCTTTTAAGTACTAACTGCTATTTTTTTTAGCACTCGGACTAACCTGCTTACTGTGTACTAAATATCCAAAGGCTTTTAAAAACATTGTTGCTTGGGGTTTCATAAATCTTAGCCCATGAGAGGGCTCTTAAACCTTAGTGTGAGAGTCAGAGGATATTACATGACTCCTCTCCAGAATCTTATCTTTTACTGCCTATTTTCTAATGAGACAGAAGTTGGGGGGGGGTCACTTGGGACACACCACATTTATTAATTTATATTTACTCCACTATGCAGGGGTGACAAATACCCTAACGCATTTCTTTCAATGCACTCCTTCCACCAGACGTGAGGTAAGAGCAGTTGGTTTAGGTGATTGTGATTGAAACTTGTTTGTTTCATAGTTAAATGCTTTGTGACCATGCAGATATATAACTGGCATTATTTAAATAGCCTTTTGCTCCTTTTGTATATTCATACAGGAGATCATAATGCTGTCTTTTCTCTAGAGGGTACACTTACATTGAGCTGATTTGCTGAGCAGTTGTTTAGTATTTCAATGGCTCATGCAGAATTGACTCATTAAAACGTTTACACCATTAACTTGGAAAATGTTTTGAAACTGGCACTTAAATGTAAAAGAATTGATTTTTTTTTTTCATTACAATACTCTAGAATAAAAATACGAATCAGAAATGCATTATATATGAATTATGGAACAAATATACTGAGTAGGCAGAAGCTAGCAGTTGATAACCTCGGGGAGAAAAAGGCTAAAGGGCATGCAACACAAATTGTTAATCTCACCAAAAAAAAATAAATAAAAAAACAGTCACTAGACTTTCAAATAAATATATACTTTTTTTAAATAAATCTTTTCATAAAAGTAATTTCTAAACACAACCTTATCCCTTGTATGACTGGTATCAAAATGAAGATTCCAAAATTAATTGACGGTTCTGCATGGTTTATTATTAGTTTATGTAGGTGTTGACATTCAACCACAGTGTCAAAACCAGATAATGGCAATACAAATTTATAGAACATCTGTTACTCACAGTTCAAATATGTCGAGAAGCATTGACAAGCATAATACTAATTAATAATAATTAGTTTTTACAAGGTGAGCCAAGGGTGCAGCAGATGCTGTAATAGAAAAATACAATACGCACGGTGACTCAAAACTTATCCTAGGCTTACATGTTTCTGAGTCAATATAAAATAGGATAACATGTCTCATTAATGGAAATACAATATTGATTAAATTCAAGTGCTTGCAAGTATATGTCTTTAAACAGCTTATCCTTTACATTAAAGGCACATTAAGCAATAATAGCAGATGTCAAATAACTTATAAATCAATCTGACAATACCAGAAAATCAGTTTTCAGCGCAGTAAATAATATGGGCGACATCACTGCTGATGTTTGTGTCCAATGTTAATAAACACACCCCTTAGTTGTTCTTTTTATGTCTGCATGTTTTCATCAACACAAACTTTGCTTTTTTTGTACTATTTCATTGAAGTTCAAAGACAAGTAAAACAAAACAGGGTTCCAGTATACAGTTTGTTTGGTTTTTTTTAAGTACAATTCCTTATTTCAAACCAGGTTGATGATGTGTGGCTTCACAGCATTGTCCCAAACCATTGGAGAATGATAAGTACAGAGGGAACATTCTTATGTTTGCTATGTCTTTGTGGAATATTTAGTTAACCTTCTCATTTAAAACAAACTCACCCATTAATATCATCCATTATAAATTCATATACCATTTTGAAATATTTTTTACTTAGAAATACACATTCAGGTAATTTGTTTATAGTGATGCATTTGCTTAAACCTTCTAAGAGACTAAAAGGGAGAATAAAGGGAAAATATAGTCATATAATAGTTAAATATTTACATGTTATAAATACAATTATATTATAACATATATTATATAATTAGATCTTATAAATAAACAAAGACATGGTGCAAACCCCCAGTAATATAAGCAGAATGGGTAAGGCAGTCAAGAGAACTAAACACAACCCATATTCCTTTTAGAACTAAAGATACCCTCATATGTGGCAATATGGAATGCCAACTTAGATTCCTTAATTGATTGATTTGTATCAGCCCCCTAGCAGGACCTTTTAGTTTGCATTTCATTGATATCACACACTACCTGGGTCTTACCCACTGGAGTCCCTGGAGTTTAGTGGGTGATGCATAGGGAACTTTTCGCCATTACAGATCTCCTCAGTGGGGGCACAACTGCTCTTACCAGCTTACTCTGTTTATCTCATATTCCTAGAGTGTGCTATAATAGTTACTTACCACAAATCCTCATTTATGGGGCCCTTTTCCTACTTCCATGATGGCATGCCTTAACTGAGGCCTTTTAACTCAGGCCCACCAGCACATCCACCACTCCTAGTGAAGTCCACAGAGGAAGAACTAAGCAATCCCTTTCCTTTTATAGACTAGTAAATACCAATAGGTAACCATCCCTCTCACAGGGCATAGACAACATGGGCCTTCCCACACAGTAGTAGATGATACCTCTTGGCATCCAGTACATGTGATTCCAGAGCCAAAAATGTTATTTTGCTTATGTGGGAGGGATCAAATAAATTGTATCTGTATTTATAATGTAGAATATTGTACAGATAAATTATTGTATTCTGTCTCCTGAGACTAATGGCAAGAATCATGTAAGGAGTTACGCAACATTTATTTACATATTGTGTACAATTGTTTATGTTTGCTTACAATTAGGCACAGCGATGATGGAGGTGAACAATTCTCATGGCAGCAGCATGATTTTGCTCTTCACTCCTACTGATGACTAATTAATGATCTGTGGCTAAAGATATTACCATGCTAACACATTACACACTAATGTAAGACAAAACTAATCCTTTAGAATGAGGTTGAGCTGGTTGAGCAGCTGCATGGGCACTGTCTGAATGTTACTAGGAGCATTGTAATTATGTTTGTGTCAATGTGCACTTAATTTGTAGCCAATCTACTTTTTTGTACTTGCATTTATAAGTGAGCCCTATGAACCCAGACAGTATTGATTCATAAATACAAATGTAACACTTGATAAATGATAATAAACAGGTATTTAAAATACCCTAGTGCCAATATTCATTTTTTAGTTGTATATATTTAGTAAATACTATATACATGCTTAATGGAGACAGCACAGTATCCCAGGTTATATCTGTAGTAATAAGTCAATTCAACTGGACTTGCTGTGTTTTTCTTGAAGACATTTTGCTAGCCATCCAACTGGCTTTCTCTAAAGTTATCATAGAAGAAGTCACCAGCACTCCTGGCCTCTCCAAGGATGGGAAACCCGGTGCACAGCCATAGGGGACGGCACCCCATAATAATCCAGGAAATTTGAGAAAACAGGCGGCACAAAAGGTCTTCAAACAGTGGGATTAACCCTAAATCTTTATTTCAAATTAATGACATTTAGGCGGCGGGCCCCTTCATCAGTCTGATTAAGGGGCCCGCCCCCAAAACATCACTAATTTTAAATAAAGATGCAGGGTTAATCCCGCTGTTTGAAGACCTGTTGTGCCGGCTGTTTTATCAAATTTCTCTAAAGCTACCCTCGTGTGTGGCAATATGGGGTGCCAACTTAGATGCCTTAATTGATTGATTTGTATCAGCCCCCTAGCAAGACCTTTTAGTTTGCCCCCTAGCAGGACCTTGAGAAAGCCAATTGGATGACTGGTGAAACATCTTCAATAAAAACACAGCACGTCCAGTTGATTTGACTTATTACTACAGATATACCATGACCTAGATGAATCAGAATCTTCCCAAACATGTCCCAGGTTACTTGTGTATAGCGTTCATAATGTTAAGAATATGTTTTTCTAAAACAAAATGAATCAGGCATTTAAAACATTTTCTGTAGTCAAATGTATTTCAGTCCAGCTGGAGATCATCAAGATGATCAAAAATAAATATTTGTTTTTACCTTAGCAGCTGAGTGCATAAACCTGGGAATATCGGAATATCAAAGGCAGTAATCCCAGTAAAGTTTGCCTCTTAAAAGCAGGTTAGTATTAACTACAGTGCTCTAAGTCAATAGACTTCATACATCTGAGGAATATTCTCCACTGGCAAGCTTAAATTGATTATAATAAGTGATCAGTGGATCAATAATGACCCCTTGCTTGCTAGATTAAAGGTGATTTCTATTGGGAATAGGTATACATCACTGGTGCTGTCGTCACTCTGAACCCTACAAATGGCGAGGATAAATTGCTGTGCTCCAGGTTGCCTTTGGTTGACCTGATCTGACATAGAGATGTACAGCTCCTATTTTTAGATATCAATTGGCTCTCTTGTTACCCCTGGGAGAAACAGTGCTAGTCCCTACGGTTTGCCACATCAAGTAATGAAACCTGTCAGCTAATTGGTACAAATGACTTCAAACCATTTTATCTTAACTTGGAAATATAGTAGAGTGGTATGAGTTAACCTATTAACAAATTGTTTGTAAGTTTTGTCATCTAAAAAGCCTTGCCGTACTTCTTAAAACTTCAGCATGTATTTACTTAAAAATAAGTATACTTCTGTGCTGTCTGGAATTTTACAAGCAATTTAAGGCCCCTGTAAACCTCTGTTTTTAGAGTTAATTCTTAATGATCACTGATAAGAAATCTGTTCCGATTGCTGTTCAAGTTGAATGTGATTTCTAACACCCCAGTCACATTTGTTTTCATCAATGCTATTGTGCCAACTTTACAACTTTTATACCATTGTGGGAACTGAAATGACTGAGTTTAGAAATCACAACTTTAATAATTAGTACCCTTGAGATATGCTGCATCTGATTTCAAAGAAAGCATTTCTGTTTTTAATATCATTATCTCCATCTCTCCTATTCTTCTTGAAGTCTTCTATTAAAAACTCTGCTTGGTTGCTAAGACCAGGGACCTTAGAGAATAGACACATTCAGTTGCAAATTGTGTTTGAATTCCATTATCAGCATAATGGTAAAAGTACATTTTTACATTATTAGGATCAAATGACAAGTGATAAGGTGATGATTTCCATAAGTAGTTATAGTCGGTAACAATTTAGTACTCAGCTATAGGCAAATGCATACTTACTGACCTCCTGGCAGACATCTAATAAAGAGCATATCTGGTACTAGTACAGAACACAGATTAGGTTGCTCAAAATGCTTGTGAGTATGATTTGAGTAGATGTTAATAGTAGCACTAGAAATAGGAAAGAGTTTATTGTTATAGCAGATGTTCTCATTGGCTTTGTAGATTTTAAAGGGGAACCAAAGCTTCACATAGTAAAATGGCAGTATACCCTTTAGATCAACATTCAATGAAAGAGGCTTGTGATGAACAAATGTTTTGCCTTTTTTTTTAATCATAAAAATATTTTTTTTCAGGTAACAGGACAAATAGGAAGATTGAAGCTACTTCATGTTTGGTTCTTGTAAGATAGATACTTAGTTTACCAGAGCACAGATACTCCCTATGCCCCGTCAAAAAAAAAAATTGTTGTGCGCATCATTTTTTTTTTTTTTTTTTTGTAACTTCTTTTATTTCACATATACTTTAATAATACATTTTTATTACTTTAGTGTAGTTTACAAATTCGTTGTATTCGTATATAATTAACATTTCTCCATAATATTCATTATGCTCTTTTCCAGAAGAGAGAAAGAGAAGGAAGGATGTCGTGGGTCTTCCATTCAGAGTCCAGGTAGGAGAAATGGAGAGGGTAATTAGATAGAAAAGATAGAGGGTAGAAGAATAACAAAAATGAAAATAGGAGGGTAACATTTAACTTCTTAGAGTAAAATTTTGTAGAACTTTTACAATTTCTATACAGACACCAGGTTTGTCGTTCCGCTATTGGGTATTTAAGGTTTAGTGAGAGCTATTTTTCAGGGTGGGGGTGAGACACAAAGCCAAGACCTAGGGGGGGGGAGAACCTTGAAAGGTAAAATAATTTTTCTGTGTTAGCCTACTGATGTGAATCTGCCGTCAGTTGCATCTGTGTTTTTGTTTTTTTCTTGGTACATAGTCCACGGTCCCCAGGTCGTTTCAAATTGATCTTGTTTGTTTTCTTTTCTGGCTGCCATTTTTTCCATTGTCGCTCTTGAGTTTAGTCCGTGTATGATTTGGTTTATGTCGTAGGGGCCTCCTGTTTTCCAGTGTTTTGCTATGTGCATAGTTGTTGTATTGAATATATGGAATAGTAGTTTTCTCCACGGGTGTGGAGTCTTATCTGGTAGATGTAGTAGTAGGGCTATTTCTGGTTTGTTTGGTAGTGGTTTTTGTAGGTCCGTCTCTATTAGTTTAAACACCTGTTTCCATAATTCCGCTACCCTTGGGCAGTGCCACCACATATGCAGTAAAGTGCCTGTTTGGCCACATCCTCTCCAGCACATGGGGGAATATGTATTTGTAATTTTATTTATTTTGGTTGGGGTTAGGTGCCATCTGTAAAATAGTTTCGCATCATTTTTTTGATGGGCAACATTTTAGATAATTTTCCAGTGAAGCGAAACAGGACTGATTCACTCATCACTACTAGAGATTTTACTTCCATGAAATTTGTTCCCCTTTAATTATTAGGATATTCAGACTTTTTAAAGGGTAACTATCATCATCCACATAGACACTTTTTAGGTAATTTCAAATAATCTAGTTCCAAATGTTCCCATGCATAATCATCTTCACAATTACTTCTCTATCTTGGCACTTTGGCACTACTGCTTTTTGTATCTCATTAAATTCACCACTGTAGGCATTTACTAAGGGGAGGCATGGTGCAATGTACTTAAAATAGGAACCAATCAACATACATGAACAGTACAAGTGTCCTACCCTCCATATCAGCACTGTCTCTTTTAATGAGCAAAAATGGATATCATTTGGGTTATTGACTATCACAGAAACTAAACAGGAGGCACAAAAAATGCATGTAAATGTTACTCAAAATGGTGTGTTTTTTTCAGAATTCCTGCATAATTGGCAGCACTCGCTAAGTAGCACACAACTGGCACTAGCTTTACAAAAGCAGACATTAATTAGTCTGTGTCAATTTCATTGTATATAGGAATGTGAATGGCATTGTTTCTGGAGGGCTGATTCATAGAGCTACAGAAATAGCATTGTGTGCTCCTCTTATGTGTAAGTCAGTTGCACGTGTAGGTGCAATGTTTAAATAAAACTCTGTCTTAACCCTTACCTAACCAACCCCTTTCTTTCCAGCCTACCCTTCCTAACAGTCAGCCTCCATTTATTTAGTCTGAGCTCCATTTTCAAAATGTGGTGCAGGCTTTTAGGCTGTTGACCATAGTAACAGCAAAAACACTTTACTCACGCACAATATAATTTGCTTTTTTTTTTTTACCCTGCCACTGTTGTGTTAATCATGCCAGTAAAAGATCCCCAGTCCTAGAAAATTACCAGCTGCACTTGTCCACTATTTCCAAACTGAATATATAAGCAAACCAGAGTACATCCAAAGCATCTGTTTCAGCAAATAGGAACGAAGAGCACAATGTTTCTGTGAGAACAACATTACTCAGAGATAACTACCTTTTTCTGCAAAACACTGACAAGGAGGACAGGGTGCTATTTGTAGGAAAAGGGAATTAACAGGAACTATTAGGAAATTAATTCTGTTAATTCAAAGGTCTAATGTACACAGCTGGAGACTTCTTGGCACACTCATTCATAGTGCTGCAGGCTTGCTTTGTGATGCTTCATTGCCTCTCTTCCTAACTGGTCTTATCTGGCAGTGTGACTAAGTAAGCAACAATAGCAAAAACAAGTTCATTGGAAATGAATGCAATTTACCTAAATATGCCCTTCACTGTTTCCTTTGTCTATAATATTTGCAAATACCTCCAAAACAACACTAGTTCTATTCATTTTACCTAATAATAATATGCTACCACAAATTATCCAAATGATTAAGAGCAATGCCTTTTCATATTGTGTAAATTAGACTATTGAAGCAGTGTGTGTGTGTGTGTGTGTGTGTGTACATAGCTATAAAACCAAACATAGGTAGAATCATGCATACATGTATAACATCTAAACACAAACCTTGCAATAGAATTAACAGCCTCATCCCATCACTGAAAAAATAATTACCAGGGAAATATTATATATGATATAACCCACAGAATGACTGCTCCTTGGGTATATACGTTAACTGAACCCTAGTGTGTGTGTTAACCAGCCGCTGCAAAAATAACTGGCACCAACATGTAAACATATAAGCTTGATCCCAGATTTATAAGCTTTAGATCTGGGGATCTAGGTTTGATTACAGTCACATTACTATACTGTATACAAGGAGTTTGTTTGTTCTCCCCATGTTTCTGTGGGTTTGCTCTGGTTATGTCAAAAACAGACATGCAGGTTAATTGGCTCCTGATTTGACCTAATATGTGAATGTGATAGGAACTTTTTTTTGTATTTTTCACAAAATGTGAATGATTCATAATATGGCAGTACTTTATAATTTAATGCTAGTACTACCACTAATAATAATAAAAGTAAACATAGGGGGGTCAACCAGATGCAAGTTTTAAAGGGATCCTTACACAGGCACTAGGGACAAGAGGGACTTGTACTCACCAGTGCTGCAGTCTGTACTAGTGATGAGCAAAATGTTTCACCAGGCATGTATTTTCAAAATTCTGCACTTCTGCAAATATTTTCACAAAATTTCACAGTGACAAAATGTCCATAGACCCCATTGTATTTTGCACCAAAAAAAGTCACTGTGAAACCATAGACAATGTATTTTGTGTGGAAAAAGCTGCCATGGAAATTTTTTTTTTCCCCAAATTTCTTCTGGTGCAGAGCAAAGCTATGACCCACATACAGCTGAGCTATGGGGAGCAATTTTTTAATGCTTCACGCTTTAGCACAAGTGTCTGAGGCATTCTTAAATGACACCTTTAATCTGTAAAGATCTGGTCACTGGAACTTTACATTTTGAATGCTATCTATGTGCAATTAGTGTACAAGCCAATTCCTCATGAGGAATGATTACATTATAGTCAGAGGGAACTAATAAGCACTTCTAGCACTTCTCTAATTAATTTTCTAGCTGGTTTAGAACTACATCAGGACGTATGACTTTTTGCCTTCAGACTCAATGGAATTCTACGTATAAATACCTATATGTATATATATATGTGTATATTTATATATATAACATTTTATCACCCACATACACTGTTTCTTTAGCAATGTGAATGTCTCTCATTTGGGATGCCACTGAAATGATATTAAATTACATGATATAATTTATTAATACCACATTTCTCAGGAGTTTACTACTAAGTTTATCAGAACCAGCATTAATTACCTCACCGCCAAGGTGTCTAACATAATGTGTAATTTAACAACTCAACTGAACAGAAAGCCAATGGAATGGAATAATGTGTTAAGGGACTGATTGCTTTCATAGTTCAGGAATGATGGAATCCCAAAGGGACAGCTACTTGGAATGAAAGAATATCATTAAATGAGCTAAACACACAGAGTCAGCTAATGAAGCAATCAATAACTTGATTTGGACAGGTTATTTAAAATAAGGGGATGGGAAACACTCAGTATAAAAAGGGAGCTTGCAGAGTCTTCTTCCCTTATGAGTCTAACAAATCATTTTGTTGCACTTTCTCCAGGTATAACCTATTTTTATTGCATAGTTTTTTTTTCCCTAGATTTCCTCTCCTTCCCTGTAAATAACATGTTCAATTCATTTCTCATACACTTTAGCAGTCGACTGAAGTGAATCAACCCATTGTTTATAAAGAAGGCCCCAAGTAGTTCCTAACTGCCTGGGAATACAAAGTCCTTATCAGTATTTTCAGTACTTGTTAATAAGTTAATGCTTTCAGCCTATATTAAACCATCACTGTAACTGCAGAAGTACAAGAGCAGTAGGGGGAGCAGCATGAAATATAGTGATGAAAAGATTTGGGGTTCAAACAATAGATCTAGGAATAGGTCCATGAAATAAAGCCACCAATTACTACAACTCTTCTAATAGCTATATAACACAGTATTAAAGTTGCAGAAGTCATAAAATTAATTATATTGGATCTTAGTTTGGCCAGTAAATATGTCATAATTGGATGCTTCCGAAAGTGTGAAATATCAAATGAACTAAATGAAAATTGGCCACAACATTAGCAACATGGCAAGTATGACCAATATTGGCATATTAACTTTGCAATAACAAACAGTGTCTTTTTAAAAGACTTAATTATACCACTTCAAATCTAAAAATATGCCATTTATCTAGAGAAATATCATAATTTTATGCCAAAAAATAATTTTCCAGTATAGAGAATTACCATTATAAAGATACATCAGAAATTTTAGCAACTGATTATCTGCATCATATCTTCAATGCTAATATTCCACATATACCATTACTATGTGGCATTCATTTGCCAGGGTTATTACCCTTTACAATGTATGGTACACTTTGGCATGAACAATTTGGGCTACCCTTATTGCTTGCTGGCTCATACAGAAGTGTTTTTCTATCGCTGAAACTATTTTAGGATTTTTTTCAACAATTACACAAATTATTTTCATAAGCAATATTGTGGCACATTACACCAGCAGTGGTGCCATTTAGTAAATATGCAATGTCACTACAATAATATGCCTGCCACATTGGTACAAACTTTGTCAACTGGTGATGTTATAAGGCATACAACATCTTCTTGAGGTTTAATTAACATTTAATGTTCCAAAGTATATTCCACACCATGTATTTAAAGTGGACCTGTCACCCTGACATAAAAAGCTGTATAATAAAAGTCCTTTTCAAATTAAACAAAAAACCCACTTTATTTTTATATTAACACATCCAAACCCATTATAAAGGCATTTAAAAATCCCAGCTGTCAATCATAAATTGCCTGCCCCGCCTCGTTGCCTTAGGCATAGAGGCGGGGCAGACAAGTACTTTCAATTCAGCTCTCACTTTCCCCCTCTCTCCTAACCATCTAATTGTGTAGCCAGTGCATAGGCCTGGGCATATGGTCCCCCATTCAGGCACATACACACGATTTTGGGGTGATACACAAAATGTGTGTCCACAAAATGGCAGCTGCCTATTTGATGTGATTGTGTAATTCCAGGACTGAAGGAAATAAGATTTATATTTCTTATATAGTGTAAGTAAAGTTTATTTTGCTTAACAAACATAATAGAAAATAATTTTGAATTATTTCTTAGGGTGACAGGGCCCCTTTAAATGAATTTGAATGAAGTTTGTTTGGTTTAAAGAAAATACAAAAAAAAACAAAAAACCTTTGCAAAACTAAAAAGCACAATTTAATGTCTCCAATAACCCTGCTCAAGCACCAGTACAGTACTAATGCATTCTTTCTAGGAACCACATTTGCAGGAGATTCAGATACTATTAACTGGCGGCTCGTAAATTTAAGAACCCTGTAATACCTCCCAACATTTCAAGAGCATGTTTTGTCAACATATTAAAAACTCATTATCTTAGAATATGATCCAAAGGGTAACATTCAGTCATACCATGCTGTTAGGTTATAATGTTATGCAGCGTAAAAAAAAAAGAGGACAGTCATGTTATACTACAGGTTGGGGACACTGGCTGCATTTTGCAGCTATTAAAAATATAATTGATCATACATCTTTTCATTTGAAGTGGATTTCCTTTTAACCCTTTAAGTGCCAAGGGACGTAGATTCTACGTCCCAGGTACCAAGGGACCAAAGTGCCATGGGACGTAGAATCTACGTCCAATGGCACTGTCGGCTTTACAAGCGCTGCGCTCGCTTTTAAAGCAGCGCAGCGCTTGTAAAGCCTGCACAACCCCCTAGGCAACGAGCGAATGAACACATACTTACAGATCCGGTCCCCGAGCCGCACCGATCCGGTCCCTCAGCCAATGACAGCAGTGGACACGCATTGATGACGTGTCCACTGCTGTCCCTTTAAATGTCGCCGCCCCCGCGTCGCCTCTTCACTCCTGCTGAGCACATGTGACTGCTGGAGCCCCCCTGCTGCCTTCCTGCTGCCTTCCTGCTGGATTGGTCGCCCTGATTGCCTGCCTGCATTGTGTGAGCTGAACTACAACTCTCTAACCACTGTTTATTTTGCTTATTTCTATCTCAACTGTCTAAAAATTTTTTTTATTTTTTTTTTTCCATTTCTTCTTCTATCTTTGTCATTATTACACTTTTACACACATACACACTTATTTACAACTTTCCCAAGCACACACAGACACTTACACACACACTTACACTTAGAAAAAAAAAAAAAAAAAAAAAAATCTTTCTTTCTTTTCTTTTCTTTCTTTCTTTGCTTTCTTTGGCAGTCTTTTTTTTACTAAAACTTAATTTCTGATCTTGCTCTATAATTATCTGATTTATTTGGTTGCATTTTAGTGTTTTTTTGGCATTTTCATAATTGATTTCTGTTTTTGAATTATTCTATTGCACTGTAACTTTTTTATTGCTATTGGGTGCTGAATTTGCAGTGACGTTGGTGGATCCAGGGCTCTGGCCACTGATTTCATTGCAATAATTGTTCTTCTGTTGGTTTGAGTGGTTTTATTTGAATTTACTGATTTTATGGTGTTTTATCTTTGCATTGTTCTTTATTGTGTATTTAGTGCCCCTAAAAGGTTGCTTTTGCAGTGACGTTGGTGGATCCAGGGCTCTGGCCACTGATTTCATTGCAATAATTGTTCTTCTGTTGGTTTGAGTGGTTTTATTTGAATTTACTGATTTTATGGTGTTTTATCTTTGCATTGTTCTTTATTGTGTATTTAGTGCCCCTAAAAGGTTGCTTTTGCAGTGACGTTGGTGGATCCAGGGCTCTGACCACCGATTTCATTGCAATTATTGTTCTTTTGTAGGTTTGGGTGGTTTTATTTGAATTTACTGATTTTATGGTGTTTTATCTTTGCATTGTTCTTTATTGTGTATTTAGTGCCCCTAAAAGGTTGCTTTTGCAGTGACATTGGTGGATCCAGGGCTCTGACCACTGATTTCATTGCAATTATTGTTCTTTTGTAGGTTTGGGTGGTTTTATTTGAATTTACTGATTTTATGGTGTTTTATCTTTGCATTGTTCTTTATTGTGTATTTAGTGCCCCTAAAAGGTTGCTTTTGCAGTGACATTGGTGGATCCAGGGCTCTGACCACCGATTTCATTGCAATTATTGTTCTTTTGTTGGTTTGGGTGGTTTTATTTGAATTTACTGATTTTATGGTGTTTTATCTTTGCATTGTTCTTTATTGTGTATTTAGTGCCCCTAAAAGGTTGCTTTTGCAGTGACATTGGTGGATCCAGGGCTCTGACCACCGATTTCATTGTAATTATTGTTCTTTGATTGCTTTTAGTGGTTTTATTCCATTTGGTTTCAGTTGTTCTAGAAAGATCCAGAGGTGCTAAGTTCAGATTGTTCTAGTAGTTTCTATTGCCAAAGGTTAACTCCTGGTCATCCCTTGCTGGCTTGAGTTTATCAAAAGGTTACAGTGAGGTTTTTTTTTTCTAGCTTCTCCTATTACAAGTGCTGTCTTGCTTGCTGCTTTTTTTTTTTTTTTTTTTTTTTTTGCTTGCTTGTTTTCACTTTGCCTGCTGATTGCTAGATTTGCAGTTGTCGGTATATTTCTGGCACAATGGCCAAACGGTTTTACAGCACCGAGGAAGCTGCTAGGTATTGCATGGACTCCAGCTCAGAAGAATTTAGCGATTCTGGGTCTGAGTATGTTCCATCTGACCACTCTACTGAGGAATCAGAGATAGACGATAGTGACACGGTTAGCGCAGAGGTTAGTAGTGGTGGCACGCTTACTGCTGAAGAGGCAGAGGCTGGTGGTAGTGCCCAAGATGTACCCATGGAAGTAGAAGAGGGTGAGGGTAGCACTGATGCAGCAGTTGGAGAGCCTGCGTGGGGGCCTCCCTGTAATTATGTCCCTGAAATTCCCCCTTTCACTGCAGTCCCTGGCCTCAGTGTGGACACCACTAATTTTGAAATTATAGATTTTTTTAATCTCTATATTACAGAGGCCATCCTACAGGACATGGTCCGTTACACAAATTTGTATGCTGAGCAGTATCTTGCCAGCAACCCTTTACCGGGTTTTTCAAGAGCCCAGGCATGGTATCCCACAAATATAAACGAAATAAAAAGATTCCTGGCTCTTACATTGGCAATGGGACTCGTAGAACGTAATTCTTTAGCTTCCTACTGGGATACCAATACAGTCCTTTCCATCCCTCTTTTTTCAGCCGTTATGCCAAGAAACCGTTATCAAATTTTATTGCGGTTTCTTCACTTTAACGACAACACAACGGCTGTTGCCCCTAATGAGCCCGGTTATGACAGGCTTTATAAATTGAGGCCCCTTATAGATAGCCTGTCTCAGCGCTTCGCAGAGGTTTACACCCCCTCCCAAAATGTCTGTGTTGATGAGTCCCTTTTGCTCTTCAAAGGGCGCCTAAAATTTCGCCAATATATCCCAAGTAAGCGTTCTCGCTATGGGATGAAATTTTACAAACTCTGTGAAAGCAGCACGGGCTACACTAGTTATTTCATGCTGTATGAGGGAAAGGACACTAATTTGGACCCCCCCGGTTGTCCCACTGACTTGACTACCAGTGGTAAAATTGTTTGGGAGCTCATAACTCCACTGCTGGGCCGAGGTTACCACTTATACGTGGATAACTTTTACACAAGCATCCCTTTATTTAGAGCCCTAAATTCTTTGGACACCCCAGCCTGCGGCACAGTCAACCGTAACCGCAAAGGACTGCCCAGGGAATTGCTGGATAAGAAACTGAAGCGTGGAGAAGTACATGCTCTAAGAAGCAATGAGCTCTTGGCCATAAAATATTCAGACACCAAAGTTGTTTTTATGCTTACTACTATCCACGATGAGACCATGATTGTCCAACACAGAAGTGGCGGTAGGCCCTCAAAAACAAAGCCACTGTGTAGTAAAGAATATAGTAAGCATATGGGTGGTGTTGATAAATCCGACCAAATACAACATTATTATAATGCCACCCGAAAACCAGGGCCTGGTACAAAAAAGCAGCAATTTATATGATCCAAATGGCCCTTTATAATTCTTATGTCGTTTACAAGGCGGCAGTACCAGGCCCCAGATTGTCTTATTACAATTATTTGCTGCAGTTGCTCCCTTCCTTGTTGTTTGGTGATGTAGAGGAGGTTCCTGACATGCCAGGTAATGACAATGTTGCCCGAATGGTGGGTAAGCATTTTATAGCACAAATTCCACCAACACCTAAAAAAACATATGCCCAGAGAAAATGTAAGGTTTGCCGTTCCAAGGGTGTTAGGCGAGATGTCCGGTATTATTGTCCCAAGTGTCCTAGCAAGCCTGCTTTGTGTTTCCACCCATGTTTTGAAGTGTACCATACTGTGGTACACTATGAGAGGACTTGAATTTTGTGTTTTTATAGGTAGGTTATGGTTCTCTGGGTTTGTTGGTGGAATAAGGATTTAGCATATCAGAATAGTGAACTTGGCATGTTCTAGGTTTTTATGCACAAGGTTTCAGGACTCCAAACTTAGCTGTGCTGGCAAAGTGACGCTGTTTTTTATTTATTGAGTTTATCTATTCTGGCAGGTCCGTACTTTACTTATAACTAGGTTATAGATATATGTGATGAAAAGTTTGGTAAGGTGTGTCATATTGGCAAAAGTGTTGTTTTTTTTTTTAGTAAAGTAGGGATTTATGGTGTGTGATTTTGTTTTTTGCACAGGTTGTCAGAAAAAACAAAGTGTGCTTGTAGCTTGTGGTTGTTTAGACTTGTTCTTGGGCATTCAGATTTTTGTGTTTGAGCTATGGTTATTCAGGCTAGTTGCAGTGTTTCTTTGGTTATGGGGTAGGACTTATATTGTGCTGTTGGTATAGCGAACTGAGGTGCTGGGTGACTGACAGGGCGCATGATAAAACTTGTGGTGTGTGATGAATCAATGAGATGTTTTTATCTCTAAAGCTGATGCCACAAGTCCTTTTACTGGCACCTCAAAAGCTTGCCTGTCAGCGCAGTTATCTGTGCATAGTTTTGTATATTACTTTGCATTTCTGGGCAGCATTTAACTACTGTAAGTGTAGGCCTTGAGTTTTTTGCAAAGGTTCTTGAGCACAGGATGACAGATACATTATGGTTTTTTGTGCTTGTAGTACAAATTGAATATCTACTGTATGTTCTGGTTAGGTTACACAAGTTGCAGTGGCTCTCTAAATATAAAAACTTTGCGTAATACTGGTGTGCCACTGGTGACTGCTGCACGGCACGTAATGGTGCACATAATTTTATCTCTGATGCTAATGCCCCAAGCTTTATTGTTGGCACCTAAATTCCTAACCTTTAGTGCAACTTCTAAGGACATTTGCATCATTTATGGGCCAAATTACTATGGATTTTTTGGCAAATATCCTTCTAAATGTGGTGCAGATTTTGTCATTTCTAAAGTAGTGTAGGAAGAAGCAAAAAACTGGTATCATAACACCACAGGAAAGATGGAACTCAAATCAAAGATGCTCCACAAAACAGAAATAGGTGAGTAAAGTACAATTTAGGGGTTTATTTGGGGGGGGGGGTAAAGTAAAAAACTGCAAGGGGTGCATAGAGTGCATTTTCAGGTTTGGCGGCCATGTACTTATGTGCAACCAGACATATGGGGTGTAATTTTATTCAGGGTAACTTGCTAATTGATACTGAGCAAGTTTTTTGATAGTTGCCGTTGAGATTTTGGGGAGAAATCTAACTTTATATTTTTTTTCAGACCAAGAATGGTGTCTCTAAATAGCTGAAGTTGTCTATTTTTAATCAATGTATAGTTTATATGGGTTTTTTTACAGTTAAGGGGCAATTTTGTCTGAAAAACTTTGAGATGTGCACATAAATTGCAGCCCCATTATTATGCATTGCCCCTGTTTTGGGGCATTTGGTGGCCACGTCTTTATGTGCACCCATACATATGGGGTATCGTTTTATTCAGGGGAACTTGCAGATTGATGTTTAGTAAGTTTTTGGTAGTTGCTATAGAGATTTTGGGGAGAAATCTAGGTTTGTATCTGTTTTTTCCTTGATTTCTGACCAAAGCACCGACTTCTGCAAGGGACTGCGGCCGCAATTTTCCATGTAGAAAGAGGAGAGTGGCGTCTCTGAATAGCTGATGGTGTGCACTTTTCAGAAATATATAGTTTGTGGGGGTTATTTTACAGGTATGGGGGGTTAACACTGAAAAACTGCAGGAAGTGCACATAGAGCTCAGTGAAATTGCCCTTTTGCATTGCCCCTGTTTTGGGGCATTTGGTGGCCACGTCTTTATGTGCACCCATACATATGGGGTATCGTTTTATTCAGGGGAACTTGCAAATTGATATTTAGTAAGTTTTTGGTAGTTGCCATAGAGATTTTGGGGAGAAATCTAGGTTTGTATCTGTTTTTTCCTTGATTTCTGACCAAAGCGCTGACTTCTGCAAGGGACTGCGGCCGCAATTTTCCATGTAGAAAGAGGAGAGTGGCGTCTCTGAATAGCTAATGGTGTGCACTTTTCAGAAATATATAGTTTGTGGGGGTTTTTTACAGGTATGGGGGGTTAACACTGAAAAACTGCAGGAAGTGCACATAGAGCGCAGCCCCCAAAATTTCAACTGAAATTGCCCTTTTGCATTGCCCCTGTTTTGGGGCATTTGGTGGCCACGTCTTTATGTGCACCCATACATAGGGGGTATCGTTTTATTCAGGGGAACTTGCAGATTGATGTTTAGTAAGTTTTTGGTAGTTGCCATAGAGATTTTGGGGAGAAATCTAGGTTTGTATCTGTTTTTTCCTTGATTTCTGACCAAAGCGCTGACTTCTGCAAGGGACTGCGGCCGCAATTTTCCATGTAGAAAGAGGAGAGTGGCGTCTCTGAATAGCTAATGGTGTGCACTTTTCAGAAATATATAGTTTGTGGGGTTTTTTTTACAGGTATGGGGGGTTAACACTGAAAAACTGCAGGAAGTGCACATAGAGCGCAGCCCCCAAAATTTCAACTGAAATTGCCCTTTTGCATTGCCCCTGTTTTGGGGCATTTGGTGGCCACGTCTTTATGTGCACCCATACATAGGGGGTATCGTTTTATTCAGGGGAACTTGCAGATTGATGTTTAGTAAGTTTTTGGTAGTTGCCATGGAGATTTTGGGGAGAAATCTAGGTTTGTATCTGTTTTTTCCTTGATTTCTGACCAAAGCGCTGACTTCTGCAAGGAACTACGGCCACAATTTTCCATGTAGAAAGAGGAGAGTGGTGTCTCTGAATAGCTGAAGGTGTGCACTTTTCAGAAATATATAGTTTGTGAGGGTTATTTCACAATTAGGGGGGATTAACACTGAAAAACTGCAGGTAGTGCACATAGAGCGCAGCCCCCAAAATTTCTACTGAAATTGCCCTTTTGCATTGCCTCTGTTTTGGGGCATTTGGTGGCCACGTCTTTATGTGCACCCATACATATGGGGTATCGTTTTATTCAGGGGAACTTGCAGATTGATGTTTAGTAAGTTTTTGGTAGTTGCCATAGAGATTTTGGGGAGAAATCTAGGTTTGTATCTGTTTTTTCCTTGATTTCTGACCAAAGCGCTGACTTCTGCAAGGAACTACGGCCACAATTTTCCATGTAGAAAGAGGAGAGTGGCGTCTCTGAATAGCTGAAGGTGTGCACTTTTCAGAAATATATAGTTTGTGAGGGTTATTTCACAATTAGGGGGGGTTAACACTGAAAAACTGCAGGTAGTGCACATAGAGCGCAGCCCCCAAAATTTCAACTGAAATTGCCCTTATGCATTGCCCCTGTTTTGGGGCATTTGGTGGCCACGTCTTTATGTGCACCCATACATATGGGGTATCGTTTTATTCAGGGGAACTTGCAGATTGATGTTTAGTAAGTTTTTGGTAGTTGCCATAGAGATTTTGGGGAGAAATCTAGGTTTGTATCTGTTTTTTCCTTGATTTCTGACCAAAGCGCTGACTTCTGCAAGGAACTACGGCCACAATTTTCCATGTAGAAAGAGGAGAGTGGCGTCTCTGAATAGCTGAAGGTGTGCACTTTTCAGAAATATATAGTTTGTGAGGGTTATTTCACAATTAGGGGGGGTTAACACTGAAAAACTGCAGGTAGTGCACATAGAGCGCAGCCCCCAAAATTTCAACTGAAATTGCCCTTATGCATTGCCCCTGTTTTGGGGCATTTGGTGGCCACGTCTTTATGTGCACCCATACATATGGGGTATCGTTTTATTCAGGGGAACTTGCAGATTGATGTTTAGTAAGTTTTTGGTAGTTGCCATGGAGATTTTGGGGAGAAATCTAGGTTTTTTATCTGGTTTTTCCTTGATTTCTGACCAAAGCGCTGACTTCTGCAAGGGACTGCGGCCACAATTTTCCATGTAGAAAGAGAAGAGTGGTGTCTCTGAATAGCTGAAGGTGTGCACTTTTCAGAAATATATAGTTTGTGAGGGTTATTTCACAATTAGGGGGGGTTAACACTGAAAAACTGCAGGTAGTGCACATAGAGCGCAGCCCCCAAAATTTCTACTGAAATTGCCCTTTTGCATTGCCTCTGTTTTGGGGCATTTGGTGGCCACGTCTTTATGTGCACCCATACATATGGGGTATCGTTTTATTCAGGGGAACTTGCAGATTGATGTTTAGTAAGTTTTTGGTAGTTGCCATAGAGATTTTGGGGAGAAATCTAGGTTTGTATCTGTTTTTTCCTTGATTTCTGACCAAAGCGCTGACTTCTGCAAGGAACTACGGCCACAATTTTCCATGTAGAAAGAGGAGAGTGGCGTCTCTGAATAGCTGAAGGTGTGCACTTTTCAGAAATATATAGTTTGTGAGGGTTATTTCACAATTAGGGGGGGTTAACACTGAAAAACTGCAGGTAGTGCACATAGAGCGCAGCCCCCAAAATTTCAACTGAAATTGCCCTTATGCATTGCCCCTGTTTTGGGGCATTTGGTGGCCACGTCTTTATGTGCACCCATACATATGGGGTATCGTTTTATTCAGGGGAACTTGCAGATTGATGTTTAGTAAGTTTTTGGTAGTTGCCATGGAGATTTTGGGGAGAAATCTAGGTTTTTTATCTGGTTTTTCCTTGATTTCTGACCAAAGCGCTGACTTCTGCAAGGGACTGCGGCCACAATTTTCCATGTAGAAAGAGAAGAGTGGTGTCTCTGAATAGCTGAAGGTGTGCACTTTTCAGAAATATATAGTTTGTGGGGGTTATTTCACAGGTAGGGGGGTTAACACTGAAAAACTGCAGGAAGTGCATATAGAGCGCAGCCCCCACATTTTTAGCTGTAATTGCCCTTGTGCATTGCCCCTGCTTTGGAGTGTTTGGTGCCCATGTCTTTATGTGCACCCATACATATGGGGCATCATTTTATTCAGGAGAAGTTTGTCTTTCAAATATGCCTTTGTTAGAAAATTTTTATGAGATTTTTTTTTGTCAAATCCACATTTGATCATGCGTCCAAGTTTACGTTTTAGAAAAAAAAAAAAATGTCATAAAAAGTTCCAAATTTCACAATGCACTGACAAAAGGTATTTGGCTTTTGAGTGAAAACTACATTGCACCTAGAAACCTGAAGGTCTGTAGTTTCTAAAGATACCAAACATGAGGGGATATTTTAGATTTACATATAAGTTATGCTGCATTAACTGTTACAAGCGCTTTTCTGCTTTGTTCTGGTGTGATATTGTACAAAGTATTGCTTTAGTTTGGGGGTTACTTCTGGACAGGAACTGTGGGGTACCACCACATATTTGGTATCGTTGGACTTGGGAGTATCAGGGCTTTTACAAACAACAAAAAAAAGTGTGTAAAATTAACTTTTCTATGGAAAAAAAACTCAAAATATACAGAAATTTTTCATAATTTTATTTTTTTTTTACATATTTCACCCAAAATACACATCATATCTCCAGAAAAGTTATAAAATTTGGTATGTATGTCGAAGCCCAATTAGTGACGAAAAAAACGATATATAATTTCCCTAGTTTCATGGAGGTTTTTCTACCAAAAAACATTGTTAAAGTGAATGAGTACAAAATGCTTAAAAAACGTCTGGCACTGGGGGGAACCGAAATGACGAATTCGGCTGGCACTTAAAGGGTTAAATAAATATATTTAGATATATGTTTTCAGTATGTACTTTTAGTATATGGTTGCCAGTATATAAATGTGATGTTTAAGGTACAGTATATAGGGCCAGTAAACTTCAGCTGTCTCCTAAAAACATTGCCAACAATCTGTTATTCCACCTATTTAGTTCCTATTTGGCATTAAAATTCCATCAGATAATAGCATTGTTCACTGAAGCATATTACAGTTTTTTTGCAAATTGCTTGTTTCCAACTGGGTTCATTTTCTCCTTCAAGGATTGCTTCACAGGCTAAATGTTAGTAATGAATGTATAAAAATACTACATTATACGTTCAATAAATCATTGCATGCCAAAGCGATTTTAGTTCTATATAGTATATTCTGTGCCTGCTCATGTTTTCCTAAACATTCACAGATTTGTAATTGCTGTTATTAAGTGTTCTTTCATGTGCACCCATCGAAAATAAAAACATAATACTTTCCCCATGTCTCTAAATAAACAACATAAATAGATGCATAAGTGAGTAATGCTTTACCAATAGAATGTAGTTTTAATGTAGATTAATTTGGGGCCATTAATGCAAATTACTTATAATAGTTGCCAAAATAAAGCAGTTCCCAAAGGTGTGCCAGTCTTCTATATAACTGCACAAGACATTGCAACAATGTTTTCTAACACTATACTGTTCTATAGGGCTCATTTACATCCAGAGATGCAGTGGGCAACTTGTGTTTCTCCCCGCAGTGAGTTGTATCCAAAACCACTTTCATTAAAGGAAATTGCTTCCAAATGCACTCTGCAAATGTTTTATATAGTTGCGCTCATAGCCAATCAGTTCTTTCTGCCTTTCATTCTGAATTGACGCTGTTGCAGCCATTGATGCACGGCACTCAGGGGCATTTTCGGCCCCTGGGCCACTCGAGGCGGCTTCTCCAATGCCACCCCCCTCGGCCCCCAGCGCTTACCTTTACAATGCCAGAGGGGCTCCAGGGAGGGCCGCATCAATAGTGTAGAGAGCACAATTGCACTCAGTAACAGAGACGAATTTCTGTTTTAAAAAATGGAAATTCTGCTTTTAAAGTTACCAGGAGTGGCTTTTTGCCGCCCCTGGTAACTTTGGGGGCACTGCCACCTGAGGCAATTTTCTCAATTCGCCTCATGGAAGCAGCACCCCTGACAACGCTATGGGAAGCCTGCAGCTAGTAGTTTCTGGGTTCTCTCTGCACTCTGCATCAATAGACACACCTTACTCATTGCTGAAGAGTGAGGTGCAGATGTACAACCTTATATAAACCCTTATAGTACAAGCATGGAAGGTGCATTATACCTGCATTTGAGTTAGAAAAGCTCTAGCATTGATACAATACTGACACTTTGAAATGTATATTACATTCTTTAAAAAAAAGAGAACTAGGGTGTATAGTTGTTATTAATAATAATAATAATAATAATTTTTAGCTCACAACAGATCTTGCAAAAACAAAAAATACATATTAAAACATTATTACTATAAAATTTCCTTTCATCTAGTGCCACACACATGGGGGCACATTTATCAAAGTACGAATCCGAATCACGAAATGGGAAAAATTCCGATTAAATATAATAATTTCTGATTATCGGAATTGTCACGAAAATGCTTACGAAAAGATCGTAATAGCGTTCCGAAAGTCATGATACTATTGTAATGGCATTCCAAAAGTCACAATATTTTCGTACCGCAAACTTCATAAACGCCACGAAAATATCGTACTACTCTGCGCGAAAAACACGAAAACGTCGTACTATTTTAACGATATTATCGTGGTCAGTACGAAATGTTCGCAAAGTTAGAAAAATTATTTATAATAATTTTTTTTTGTGCAGACTCTTAGCAGAACTGTAGAGTAAACAAACAACTGCTAATATCTTGCATGCTATAAAGCCCTGTAGCAGTCATTCCCAGAGTGGTCCAACAGGACAGATTTTCTAAATTACACATTTAGGCCTACAGCTATCAAAATATGTGATGTCCTGTGTGTAATCAAATAATGTATCCCTTAAAGCGTTTAACAAATTACACTAAAATTCTCATTCAGTTCTTGATGTACTGTACATTAGTTTTTCAGTGCTACCCATAGGACAAAGATAAATGTAGACAGCTTAGCTAGAATATATTAAACAAAGACCTTAATTGCTTAAAACCTGTTTTACCAGTGATTTGGCAAATTGTCTTTTTTTATAGCAAATGATGAGAAAAAATGCTGATACTATAATTTGTCATGATAAATGCAGATGGATCAAGATTGAGAAAAGTATCTGGCACACAAAAACATAAAATGTTTTCACTACCTTCTTTCAACTCTGCTGACATTATATAACTATAGTTTATTTTTGTATTATTTTAAAATTAATTCATTTGGTATTTAAGGATGAGCAAGTTTTTTCTGCCTGGCATGGATTTGCCACAAAATTTGTATTTTCCCAAGAGGCAAAAAAAATCATGAATTTGCTCTCAAATGTTGCCATGTGGTTTGTTTTATTGGAAAAAAATAGGCATTTGGCATAAAAAAAAATCTCCAATGCATTTGGTGAGCTAAAAAAAACTCCTTTTGCATCCAATGCATTAGGTGCAGTTCTGCAGAAATGTTGCCATTTTACAAATGTTTCCATGGTTTTATTAATTTTTTGGGAAAGCAAAATGAGGCTGTTCCACTAATCACTAGTTAAATTGAATGTAAATTGTATGACTGATTATTTATTACATCTTGATAAACAGCTGATTATATTTTACATCTTGATAAACAGAAGATACAAGATGCCTTTTGTCATCACTACACCGATAATGTATGGCTTGTTTATTAAATAAAGTATATTGCATTCATATGAAACATACTTGTGTTATGGACTGGGAATTCTAATGAGCCCAGGAAGCGAGGTGTATGAAAATATAAATATAAGTGAATCATTCTGTATGTCCTAATCATTTATCAATGCAGTGAAAAATGCATAACAAATGTCTTCTGCAGTCATTTAATGAATTACCTGTTCCAATGGAGAAACATATGTTATTTTTTAATGAATAGCAGTAGCTCCATCTGTAGACATTGGTAATTGTGCTGGCAATTTCCTCATTGTAATAACTGACAAAGCATCATTACTTGATATAAACCTTATGGAAATACATAAATGCATACATAAAATACATATATAAGATTGCTCACATCCAGTTCATCTCAAACTATATAAATGATACCACCCAAGGATATGAAATGATGGTGCTCTCAGCAATAAGTATACTAACATTTGTGTCTGGATTAATAGCACTAATATAGGTCAGTACTCCCTGTTTTTACAGGGCAAGCCTTCACAGCAAAAAAAGGGTAGTATTGCTGGCAGAAATGTATAAAAGCTGCTTATCAGAAGAAGCAACTAACCCAGGTTTATTAACGGTTTATTAAAGATTAGGTTATCATGTTAGGCAGTGCTATCATGAACTATCATGAACCCTTAATGGAAGCAAAACAATCCTATTAGGTTTCATAAATGTTTAAATTATTTTTTTAGTAGACTCAAAATATGGAGATCCAAATTATGGAAAGATCCCTTTTCCATAAAACTCCGGGTATGGGACCTGGGGTTTTGCAGATAAGGGATCTTTATGTAATTTGGATCTCCATAACTTGTCGGTTAAAAACCATTTAAACATTGAATAAACCCAATAAGCTTGTTTTGCCTTCAATAAGGATTAATTATATCTTAGTTGGGATCAAGTACAAGGTACTGTTTTATTATTACAGAGAAAATGATAATTATTTGCTTATAATGGAGTCTATGGGAGATGGCCTTTACGTAATTTGGAACTTTGTGGATAACAGGTTTCCGGATAAGGGATCCCATACCTGTACTAAAAATATTAAACATTTTTGCCACCTTCGTAGATTTATGGTTGCTTAGTTATCTTAAAATACAAAGTAGTGATTAGTTGCTAGAAATTGAAATTAATTACTGGATTAAATACTGGTAATTGAAAAAAACAATAAAATAATAATCATTTGCTTAAATACGACTGTATGAACAATGGCATCAAAGGCATTCCCAAATGAAGGAATGATGGGAATGGTTATTTTGCTTCATTTTTGGGTTTCTTTATGTGGAATTTAATTGGTTGAATTGCAGAAGAAAAGGAAGGGGAAATGCTCAGTAGGACTCAGAGCTTTGCATGTGATATCATTCTACTATAGGTCCAGGAGACCTAGGGGCATATTTATTATGCTGTGTAAAAGACAGCGAGAAAATTCACACGCCAGGCTTCGCTGCGTAAAACCGGCGTAATTTTTTACGCGTTTTTTCTTCCACTGGAATTTATGGAAAATAATGGCCTAATATCCGGCGTAATATACGGCGTTCAGATGGCGATCTTTTCCATTTATTTTACACAACTTAGTTTTACACAGCATAAATACACCTCTTAGTGTGCATAAAAAATGATGAGCTGATGATTGGATAAGCATGATCTGCCCAAATGTTTAGAAAAACGCTACATTTATAGATAAAACACATTTAAATGAAACAATCTATGTATTTACAACAACTTTTACCAAAGTTAAACTTTGCCATTAATATATGTTGTAATATACTAAACCAACAATCCTCTTGAAGGAGAAGGTTAAATAGCTTCAAGTATATACCATAGTATGTCTTAAGATTCTTGAGACTTCTGATATTATAGAAATAGTGAATGCAGACAATCAGTCCTTCTTTTCTTTGTATTATGTGGTCATCAGTGACACAGTAGTAACACAACATCTGATTCTAACTAATAACACTGTATGTGTTTCACTTAGTTTACCCAGCACAGGATCTTGGAACAGTGTACAGTATGCAGTACAGTTCTGCCTTTCATAGCATTGTAGTATCTTTTTCATTCTTTTGCATTAGTCTTCCACTGCTACACATTAGCCTGATGTCTGAGAGAGGTTACCATTTCAATTAAGGACAGATAATTATCTTCCAGACTGCTCACATGATTTTTCTTCTCTATCAGCCTTCTTAGATTTTGCAGTATTCTGTTTAATTAGATTAAGATCTATTTCCATCTCATCTATTTACCCAAAGGAATGCATTGAAAGCCCGTAATTGCTGCAAATGTCCGAGTTGTGGTTATAAGATTTTTTTTTAATGTAAAAAAAAAAAAGTCTGGGATGATTTTCTAAAGTTCTTTTATATTGGTAAGGTTTATTTATTGATGCAGAACATAGACACTGATTTCTTTAGTTTATAGTTCCCAGGCCAGTTAATGTCTGACACACCTTTTAGTAACCTAGCTGAATACCTTTTCAGATCTAACCCATCTACTATTAAAGGAGAAAGAAAGGTAAAAACTAAGTAAGCATTATCAGAAAGGTCTATGTAAATACAGCCATAAGCGCTCACAGAAACTCTATCCTCTATCAAAAGAAACACAGGATTTTTTGTCTCCTTTTTTGTAAACTTGATCTTCCAATGTCTAACTTCCTCTCCTTTATTTCTGGGCCAGAGTCTGCACAGTTCTCTCCTCTCTCCCCTTTCCTGCTCCCCCCTCCCATAAGAATGCTATGAACTCTCTCCCCCCTCCCTTAGAAATGTGTGATCTGAGCTATAATGGCTAGACTGCAAACAGGAAGCTGCAATATTAAGGAAACGGAGAAAGCTTGTAGGGCTCTTTACTCAGGCATGGCTTTCTGCTTTCTGCAGAATTAATATATTGTTCTAGGTGGCACATAATGTGGTAAATCATTCAAATCATTTTTCGTAGATTTTTCGCTGTTTCACAAATTTTCCTGTGAATTTTTGTGAATTTTTTGGCAAAGCGAGACAGATTTGCTCATAACTAATTTTAGCATCTTTTTAATATGGGATGTATGCAAATCTGCAAATAAACAGAAAAATGCAGACATGCTTCTACAATAAAAACAATTAAACTTACAATAAGGTGAATAAAAAAGGTATGGTTACTGCAAATATGGTAAGACTGTGCAGCAGTAAAATACATTATCATTTAAGAAGATTTAGATTATATGCGTGCACACATGCTTTCATGTGTTAATGGTAGTTAATGTTTAAACTGCAGGGAGTTGTTATTTTATTTCACCATCTATTCCCATGGGTGTAAGATTACAGGCATACTAATTGCCAAGAATCCATAGGAATGCAATATGTCTCCTGTTGTAATGTAAAATTGCAGTTGTGTTTTTAACACAACAATAAAAAATAGTTAATGTGAAGCTGAATTGCATCAACAAACTTCTGGGCAGTTGCCGAATATAGATTAAGAAAAGTAGAAATAATAATAAAGTTTAAATAATTGAGTTCAAATGCAATATCCTACTTCCATGTAATATGATATGGTTATTTTCTGTACAAATGTATATACTGTCTTTTAGCTTATCCAGCCATTGCAGTAGAAGAATGTTTATTACAGCAAAAATGCCAAACATTTTGTAATAGTTTATTAAAACAGCAAAGTTATTTGCGGGATTTTCAGCTATTCGATCCTTTAAGGCATTTTTAACGATTCTGTCCAGCTGGCTTCCTGTTAAGTCTGATATAACATTATTTGAATTTTCTAGGGATTTAATATTTAATATTATAGATGCTTAGGAGTTATCCTGTTCATCTGAGCAGTATTTAAACTGATAAATTGGAACCACAATCCTCTGGGATTGATCCGAACTAACTTAATAAACGTTATAATTCGCATTAATAAATACTAAACTCGTTATTTATCAGTTGGATAGAAGGGATGTATAAGGTCATTTTATAAATATGCCCCAGCACCACTTTTGAATAAATGTATCTTAACCCTAGCAAACCAGAAAAATAATTAACTAACACTAATTATACTTTGAATGAATGCTGCATCTACAGCCACACGTTTCTGTTTTGGTAATACATTGTTTATTAATTGGTACCCTGTTTTTGTGATTTAACTCTTAAGAATCTATTTTCTGTGGATAACAGTACCTAAGTGCCCCACATCATAGATTCGTGTGAATTTTTGTCCATAAAATTGTAGGGGTTTGCTAAAATAGGCCCCTCAGGATGTATACCCCTAGGATAGGTCCCTGGGAAGTTAAGGGTTAAGGTACAATGGGTATAGCCTGGTACATCTATAGTTAATGGGGAGTATCCCCGCAGTTCGGGTTATGGCCACAGGGTGGTGCATAGGCCCATATAAGGGAAACAGCCATGTGCTGGGAGCGATCTTAGTTTGGGAGCCTCTAGAGAGAGGAGCTCCCCTGTGAGTAGTTAGTAGTTTCCATGTGTCAGATCACTCTAGGAGTGAGATGTAGTTAGGGCACAGTTAGAATGGGCAGAAATAGCCCCTCCAGGAGTGGTAGAGGGATTAGAATCCCCCAGCAGTACATCAGCTGGAGTGTAGGGACTCAAGAGTCTAGGTAGGTGGTTAGGCTGCCGCTAGAAGGGGTACTACTCTGAGGGTACTTAGTCGTGAGTACCGGGGATGAGTCCTGGAGGTGGTCCGTCTTGGCGTGAGTACCGGGGAGAGCCCTTAGAGAGGGTCTCTTGGCGTGTAGTACCGGGGAGGACATCTAAAAGGGATCATCCTGGCGGGAGTACCGATAAGATACCCAACAGGGGTAGGTACTCTAAAGGTTTAAGGAAGGAGAGTGTCCCCTGCACTGTGTTTGTATTGCCACTCCTGGAGAGGTCCTGCCTAAATAAACAACCAACTGTTTCATCACAACTGTGTGTTCATCGTGTCTGCCTCAAGGAGCACCTACATACCAGTAAGTGGATACCCCAGGGAGGGGATTCCCTTTGGGGGTTGTGTGAGGTCTCAGGCAGCACTACACCAAAGTATCAAGTCCCAGGGAGGGAGTTGTAGTTCTCCCATAACAGAGCCCTGGGTGGAGGCACGCCATTTAACAGAGAAATCCCTGCTTCCCCCATAGTCAGCGGGGCTCAGGACTCCTGGAAGCGCCAAAACAGAGTAATTCAGCAGGTAGTGCCACAACCGTTTAATAAGTGGGCTACAAAATATTTTTCTGGTATAAATCAGAATCATTAAAAACAATTTGTATTTAGCTCTTAATCTTGTTCCAGAAGTAGAAATACACAAAAACAGGCAGATTTAGAAAGCTCAAGATAAAAATAATATGTATAGTTTTCCTAGGTAAACTAAAAATCCACCACAGAGAGTGGTGAGAGAGCACAAAACACTCACAAAATTGCTGGCACTGAAATGTGAAATTCTGCTGGCATTTAAAGAATTAAAAATGCACACAATTCTTGCAAAACAAGCTTAAGGGTCAGGAGTGTAACCAGGGTTATTTCCATAAATGTAAGAAGAATAAAAGAACCAATCAATTTTAATATAAACATGAATATTATCTAATTGGATGAGTGGAGTAGTGCAGGGGTCTGTCCTTGGCCCTTCATTCCTGGTAAGGCCTTACCTTGAATATGCAGTGCAGTTTTGGGACCCAATGCTTAAAAAGATATTAATAAGCTCAAATGACAGCAGAAATGTGGAATTAGTAATGAAAAAAAGTAATGAAAAATTAAACTATGAAAAACAAGTCTGGGTTTGTTTTATCTGGAGAAAAGGCTCTTGCGAGGGAACATGATTACTTATCAATAGTGATAAGCAAATCAGTCCCATTTCGATTCAGCAAAAAATTTGCAAATCATTCAAAAGATTTGCGAAACGGCGAAAATGTCATACTCCAAAAATATTGTTACCCGCAACTATTCTTTTGACGCGCGACTATTCTTTTGAGGCCCACAAATATTCTTGCAACAATTTTTGGAGACGCGACTATTCTTTTGACGCAACTATTCTTGTGACAATTTTTGGACGTGTGGCGAATTTTTTCATCCATTTCGCGAAATAATACGCCAATAGCGAAATGCGGAAATTCATCATCCGGTAGCCTCACTAGGGAATATATCCCGATAATGTTTATATGAGACAGTAAGATTTAGAGATATGGAAGCTCCTGATCCAGAGATTTCCAGAGATTTCCAGAGATTTCCAGAGATTTCCAGAGATTTCCAGAGATTTCCAGAGATTTCCAGAGATTTCCAGAGATTTCCAGAGATTTCCAGAGATTTCTGGTGGACAAAAACCATTAAGGGCTCTGGTACACGGGGAGATTAGTCGCCCGCGGCAAAACTCCCTGCTCGCGGGCGACTAATCTCCCCGAGTTGCCTTCCCCCTGCCATCCCACCGGCGAACATGTAAGTCGCCGGCGGGATGGCAGACGCGGCGGGGCGATTTCGGGAAATCGCCGAAAAAGCCTCGCAAGTCTTTTTCGGCGATTTGCGCGAAATCGCGCCGCCGCGTCTGCCATCCCGCCGGCGACTTACATGTTCGCCGGTGGGATGGCAGGGGGAAGGCAACTCGGGGAGATTAGTCGCCCGCGAGCAGGGAGTTTTGCCGCGGGCGACTAATCTCCCCGTGTACCAGAGCCCTAAAGGAAGTCACTGATTACTGCCCAGTCTAATTGCTATGAATTTGTAGTGAATTAATCACAGTTGATATATGCCACAGGACACTTCTTAGGGTGAAGGCACACGGAGCTACTATTAACAACTATTATTTTGCTGGTGTTTAGTAGCTGCTACTAAGTAGCTCCCTGTGACTTCACCCTTATAATGTATTTTGAGATTCCAGAAGGGCACTCATTTTTGCATCTTTGAAATTTGATTTGAACAGTTGAATGATTATTAACACAATGTTTTTACAGTGCATTACAGTTTAAATGGAGGTGAGCATTGATAGCTCCTCCTCTTCTGTATTTAGCACTGGATTGTATTTTTATATATAGGCTTGCTAAAGGGCTGAATTAAGCCTGAAACATTTCCTTTGGCATTAAAGATCAAAGAACTAGACAACTTTAGGCCCCTTTAGACTCAAGGAACTATATTTTTATTTGAAGAAGTGAAAATCATTCTTTATGGTACAGGGCAGTGGGATGCCTTGTTGGGATATGTTGTGATGGCAAATTTTGGTAATGCCTTTTAGAATGGCATGGGATTATCGGCTATTATTATTATTATTTTGACTATTGGGATGATAATATATACAGTTAGTTTTGTATAGGTATTTGTACTGGGGACAAAATGTAGTCAGCATACCACATTCCCCACTGGCCACTTGCCACTGGTGCTCAATAAAAATAAAATCTTGAACAGCACCACATTTCTTTATATATTAAAAATGCCTTTATTGCACACTTAGGGCATTACAGCAATGTTTTAAGCCAATTTAGGCCCTTTATTAAGCTTGAGAAAGGTCCCAATTGGGACTGAAATGTAACTTTGGCTGTATGTACCTACTAAATATACACCAGTGTTGCTTGTCCTTTTGTGAAATTTATGTTTTTTACCATGCACCTGGGTAGTAAAGTTTTTGAAGCAGTGTGCCACCCTATAGAGTTGTAACTTTGAATGTTTGCACTTACAATAGCCTTTGGAGTCATTTCACTGAGTTTGGGTGTTTAAGTGTAGGGTAGGGGTTTGTTGGTTTGTCCCTGAGAAAAGCAAAGCTGGCGCTTAAAAAAATGAGATTTTGTAAATAAAACACGTTTTTGTATAAGAAGTTCCCATGAGTGTGATACTTTTTCACTTATATATATACAGTGGCTTGCAAAAGTATTCAACTTTGAACTTTCCCACATTTTGTCACATTACAGCCACAAACATGAATCCATTTTATTGGAATTCCACGTGAAAGACCAATACAACGTGGTGTACACGTGAGAAGTGGAAGGAAAATCATACATGATTCCAAACATTTTTTACAAATAAATAACTGCAAAGTGGGGTGTGCGTAATTATTCAGCCCCCTGAGTCAATACTTTGTAGAACCACCTTTTGCTGCAATTCCAGCTGCCAGGCTTTTAGGGTATGTCTCTACCAGCTTTGCACATCTACAGACTGAAATCCTTGCCCATTCTTCTTTGCAAAACAGCTCCAGCTCAGCCAGATTAGATGGACAGCGTTTGTGAACAACAGTTTTCAGATCTTGCCACAGATTCTCGATTGGATTTAGATCTGGACTGTGACTGGGCCATTCTAACACATGGATATGTTTTGTTTTAAACCATTCCATTGTTGCCCTGGCTTTATGTTTAGGGTCGTTGTCCTGCTGGAAGGTGAACCTCCGCCCCAGTCTCAAGTCTTTTGCAGACTCCAAGAGGTTTTTTTCCAAGATTGCCTTGTATTTGGCTCCATCCATCTTCCCATCAACTCTGAGCAGCTTCCCTGTCCCTGCTGAAGAGAAGCCCCCCCAGAGCATCATGCTGCCCCCCCATATTTGACAGTGGGGATGGTGTGTTCAGAGTGATGTGCAGTGTTAGTTTTCCGCCACACATAGCGTTTTGCATTTTGGCCAAAAAGTTCCATTTTGGTCTCATCTGACCAGAGCACCTTCTTCCACATGTTTGCAGTGTCCCCCACATGGCTTGTGGCAAACTGCAAACGGGACTTTTTATGGTTTTCTGTTAACAATGGCTTTCTTCTTGCCACTCTTCCATAAAGGCCAACTTTGTGCAGTGCACGACTAATAGTTGCCTATGGACAGATTCCCCCACCTGAGCTGTAGATCTCTGCAGCTCCCCCAGAGTCACCATGGGCCTCTTGGCTGCATTTCTGATCAGCTCTCTCCTTGTTCGGCCTGTGAGTTTAGGGGGACGGCCTTGTCTTGGTAGGTTACAGTTGTGCCATACTCCTTCCATTTCTGAATGATTGGTGGAACAGTGCTCTGCGGGATGTTCCAGGCTTTGGAAATCTTTTTGTAGCCTAAGCCTGCTTTAAATTTCTCAATAACTTTATCCCTGACCTGTCTGGTGTGTTCTTTGGACTTCATGGTGTTGTTGCTCCCAATATTCTCTTAGACAACCTCTTAGGCCGTCACAGAGCAGCTGTATTTGTACTGACATTAGATTACACACAGGTGCACTCTATTTAGTCATTAGCACTCATCAGGCAATGTCTATGGGCAACTGACTGCACTTAGACCAAAGGGGACTGAATAATTACGCACACCCCACTTTGCAGTTATTTATTTGTAAAAAATGTTTGGAATCATGTATGATTTTCGTTCCACTTCTCATGTGTACACCACTTTGTATTGGTCTTTCACGTGGAATTCCAATAAAATTGATTCATGTTTGTGGCTGTAATGTGACAAAATGTGGAAAAGTTCAAGGGGGCTGAATACTTTTGCAAGCCACTGTATATATATATATATATATACATACAGTATATATACAGGTAGTTACTGTACTCTGCTTTAGCTGTATTTTGCCTCAGTATTAGATGACCACCATTGCTCTTAAATACATGAAAGACTTGAGAAGAGTAAATAAATATATGACAAGGTTGTTGTTGTTCTTTTTTTAATTAGCTACTAATGTGGTTTAAAGTGCTGACGAGAAAGAAACCAAGCTCTGCCTCTTAGTTTTATTATGCTTTTGTATTTTTAATGCATCATAAATAGCTGCTAATGTAGATATAATTGATATGTAATATATTTTACAGCATTGCATTATAAGCATTATTGTGTAGGTACTACAGCTTAGAAAAATATGAGGGTATTTTCAAATAAGAAATTTGCTAGACTAATGCATGTCAATTAGTATGAGAAAATTATAAAAATAATGTTTGTAAGGTTTCATGTTATTGTATGGAGTATTTAGGAGATAAATACAAGAGAAAATACAATGCATACTATGTCTAATTTTAGTGATCTGGCTTTTGGATATTAAAAAAACGACCCAGACTATATTGTTTTTAAAAAGATTAAAACTAATGGACTAATGCAGCAAACACTGTAGAAAAGATGTAAATGTGCAGGAATAACATATAACAATACATCAGTAACTATGATGTTTAGTAGTGATGAGCAAATTTTTTCGCCAGGCATGGATTCGCAGCAAATTTCCACATTTAGCCATTGGTGAATTGTTTTGCGAAGCTTCCATAAAAATTTGCTGCAGAACAATTTGTTGCGCTGGATTGTTTTTATGTTGCGCATCAAATTGGGCGTGGTTGCATCAAAATTGGGTGTGGTGTGAACGTGTCCAAATAGAGGCAAGCGACAAAAAAAAATTGCATAACAAATGCGTTTCACGAATTTTTCGCAGTTTTGAGAATTTTCTTGCCGCTTTGCGAACTTTATGGTGAAGCAAAACAGGACAGATTCGCTCATCACTAATGTTTAGCGGTTTTCCTTCAAAGTTATGGGGTTTGTTTTTACATTAAAAAATGTTTTTTGCATCTTAAGATTTAAGAGCTCATCTTCTAAAACTGTTGCAAAATTTCCAATATTTTGCAATCAGAAAAAGCTTTGAACAGTTAATTTGTGATGCTTGCCAAATGCAGGAACCAGAATGGTGAGGGGGACAGGTCTTAGAGCTCCCCACTTGCACACCGTCAGTTGGGAACAAGGGGTAGAAATGGAGGTGAAGCATGAGAGCCCAAGAGATCTTGAAGAGGGGATGCATGGTCTTGCAGGGGTACGCACAGGAAAAATATTCTCTTGGAATCAGGCAAGAGTCAGGGGCAGGCAAAGGCAGGAGGAGGTTAGACGAGCCAAAGGTTAGCATTGGAGATCAGGGACCAGAAGCTGTGCACAAATACAATAGGCAATAGCAGGTCCAAAATTTAAGCCAGGAGTTAGCAAACAAATATCAGATAAGCACAAGCAAAGTACAAAGGGAAAATCCAAAGAGAGGTCAAAACTGGCAATGGTCGAATTCAGTAAACAATCAATGATAGAAATCAGTAGAATAGCAGGGAAAATAAGGTCTGTGCTCTTACCTGAGGGAAACAGTGTTTTGATGTGCATTAACTTGCCTCATGACATGGTTGTGTAATTACAGAACATATCAGCTTTTACTGTAAAACATTTCAAGATGGAACCTCCTTTCTTCTGATCTGAATGAATGCCTCACATCTGCTGGAAGGGTCTACAGGTAAATCAAGCATAAAAGAGATTACTGTATAAGCACCCTTGTATATTTATAAATAGTTATCAAATCCCCTTAATAAGTACCTCTTCTTCAGTGTAAACAACTTCATCAACTTGCTTTTTCATAACTTCCATACCTCATTCCACCTTAAGCTGGCCATACACGCACTGATGATATCAAACAAAAACTTGTTTCGTATGCTATTGGGTGCGTGTATGGTGACTCGGCGAGGCAACCGATGGTTGCACGAAAGATCGAAAATCGTTACGTGCGTGGCCACCTAAAGTTCTGTAGACTTTCTCCATTTCATTAATCTAATATTTTAGCACTGGAAACCAAGATTTCACTGCATATTTTAGAGGGGACCTTACCAGTACTACATAAAAGAGAAGAATAACTCTTTCCTACTGTAAATCTATACCCTTTTTAATAAAGGAAATTACCTTACTTGCCCTTCTTGCTTCTGACTGACAATGCGATTTGAAAACCTTATTTTTATTAACATTGAATATCAACCTGTCAGCCCATGAAAATATAATATAATGAAATCATGAAAAAACAGTGAGGCTCCTCACTAAGAACCCTACTCTAAGTAGAGAATGTAATATCGGCAATAACTCTCTCTCCCAATTTTTGGCTAGTGTTCTGTCCAAGGGCAGTAGCAGTACCAACAGCTTTTAACAAGTAAATATTTATGTGGGACTGTGTAAAGAACTTCTCCAAAATCCAAGAAGATCCCATGTCCAACAACCGCACTGTACAAATTCCTACTAACTTCATCATAAAAAGCTTTTTTATTTTGACATGCTCCGTCCTTCTTAAAATCATGTTGTCATGACATTCTCCCAAAGCTCTTGAATGTAATAATACCTTGATATATGTGCACATACCCCATTCTACCCTTCTTCTTATTCCTTTACTGATATTTGAAAAACTTAATAAAAATGTAAAATTTTAAAAATGAACATAATCTGGAAAATGATCCCCTAACAAACCTTCAATTAACTTGCCCACAACAGATGTCAAACATACAGGCCTATAACAGCCAGGTTTATCCATTCTAATCTCTTTTAATCCTTTTTTAAATATTGGATTTACATCAGATTTCCTCCTATACACTGGTACCATACCAAATGAAAGAGAAAATTATAAAAAGTGGTCTGGCTAAATCTGAACTAAGCTCTTGTTTCCCATGTTTGCCTTTTGATTATTGCTCTACAACACTTCTTGTAGTATTTATAGATCTTAAAAGAAGCTTTTCAGTAATTTTCCCTCTGCTTTTCTTTTAAATTCTTCAACATTCTGTAATGTGTAGCAGAAAAACGAATGTGTTTTTGTGGTGGCAAAGTTTGCTTTCCTGTGTAACCCAATATAAGTTTGTGTTTAACAACAAATATCAAATTAGAAAATATTATAGTCACTCTAACCCAAGTGTTCTTATTACATTTGTAATTGTCTCTGGGTTGTTGAAGATCACTTGGCTTTATATCAGGCTTATATACAGACATAACCGTTCTCCTTTTGTATGCCTACTATGTTTGCTGTCGTTCTTGTGTGACTCATTGAGCTATGTTTTTTAGCAACAATCATTTTACCAGCTAAAGCTTTTAGCATTAGTAAACATACGTTTAACGCCAGTAGAAAAATATTTGCAAGTATTAGCTGTTATTTTCTTTGCTTCTATCATTGTTTTTGCAATAACGCTGTTGAGTAGATACCCATAATGCTTAAATCATTCTGAAGTCATGTGGTTAGCACACAATCTTCCTTGAAGCCAGAATTGCCAGAAGTGTTCATTAATGTCAAATCTATGACAAAACACTGTACAGTGGATCTCTGATTAATGAATACTATTATTGAAATATATATGACTCTCGCATAAATGCACAGACATTTCTTTCTCGCTAACAAAATATGTTCAAATATTGTACATATTTATGTAAAGAGTTTCCTTTGACTGGAGACAGTTTCAGGTGTTTTATTACAATACTATCATTTGTTTTCGGAAAATTCTCCATGTTGGAAAGTTATTTCTAAAAAATTCAGATAAAATTTGTTGAAATGTAGAAAAATGTTATTAAATGGGGTTGGGTATTTTATCAGTTTTTATTTTTAAAAAAAGTTTGATATAAACCAAAATTATGATTAATTTTTGAATGAATTAGACAGTAAGGAAATATACATAATATAAATATGTAAAGTTTATTTATCACTCAGCAAAGTGTGAAAAAAGATACTGATCCTTTACAGATACATAAGAGAAGTCGAGAGCATATTTAATTTAATTATTATAACTACTATATTAGACATAACACTTGTGGTATTTGACGCAACTCGCTAATTAACGCAGCGTGCACAAATTGTCACCGCATGCAAAAAAAACGCACGCCATATTAGCCATACATGCCATTATTTTTAGAAAACTACTATTCTGAAAATGACCATTTCCCTGCAAACTGGAGGCTGCATCACTCTAGGGCCAACATATACTTTAATAAATCCCACTGCAAAGTCCATAATGTGTTGCCAAAAGCTCATTAACTGTACTTTTCTATAATTACCACCTGCCCCAAGTAGGTGTTAATTTTCACATAGACTAATGCGATATTTAGCGCGTTTAATGCTTCATATGTATTTGTGAATCATGTGTTAATACTATTTGTATTCACTAATTAATGCAATGCATTAAAATTAATGCATTCGGTTGCACGACTTAACGCATGCAATAATACTTTAGCGAATCGTGCATTTTTTTCGCGTCAATTTTAACGCAATAAAGCATGCTTATCGACCTTTAGTGAATCAACCCTCATGTCTTTTAATACGTTGTAACAATAGCAGTATTGGGGAGCTCAACCCTCTGTTAACTTACCCAAACGGGTATCAGGTGCAAATACTGGAAGAAATAAAAAGTTGCCATTTAGCGCTCTTTGCTTGTTTATATGTACTTGGGCAAATAAAATACAATTTTTTCACGGCTTGCATCTTCAGTGTTCTACTGGATTTTTTAATACGTTGTAGTCCATAGTGACCCAGGTCTAGAAGATGACTGTAGCTGGGTGGCTCGGGGGAAAGTGTGGACAAAACCATAACTGAGCAAAATTTGAAAACAAAATGTTAATGTATTATTAAGATAGATTAATTCAAAAGGCAGAATTTTTTTTTTCTTATGAAGAAATTGCTTGAGTCTGTGGGGAAACTGAAGATGGATGACCTTTTCTCATTATACTTAATCTAGCCTGGCATCCTTGTACTAATCTTTAACGTTGAAATTGTCGCGTGTCCCCCCAAAAAATTGTTGCGTGGGTCAAAAAAATGATGACGCACAACAATTTTTTTTTATGCGGGCAACAATGTGAATTTTTCCACAGTGATTTTTTGCGCCCATTTCATAAAATAATTTGCCAATGGCGAAATGTGGAAATTCCCCACAAATCCATGCTTGACGATAAATTTCACTCATCACTAGCAATCATCTCTTTCTGGTTCTCTAACATTCCATAGATAAATTCTATACTGGTATGGTAATAGCATGATATTAGTAGCAAAATATTAGTAATTTGTTTTGCTTTGCCAAAAAAAAAATGATGAAACTGCGAATACGTGAAATGTCAAAAATGTGCAAAACGCATTAAAGTGTCACGATCGGTATCCCAAAACTCAGAACAGGCTCCAAGGGTCCGGTCTCAGCTCACGCTTCCGCCTATAACAGCCGCCTTTCACGTCGGGAGGAGCCCTTCGCTACTCGGATGCCGCCAGGTCTTATTGTGAGAGACCCAAGGAAAGAGTTCTGAGCAAGCACAGGAACCAATCGTATGACAGGCAGAGTAGTCAGGACAGGCCGGAGTCAGCAACAGTCAGGCAGCGCAGCACAAAATCAGAATCCAAGAGAATAGTCAGGCAGGCAGAGGTCAGTTTAGGCAGCAGACAATAAAGGTCAAGGACAGGCAAAAGGTCAATTCAGGCAGCAAACAAGAGAGGTCAGATACAGGCAAGGTCAGGAACACGGTAGAACAGCAGATAATCTCACCCAGGAAGTCACCAAAGGAAAAACCTACGTTGGGCAACGAATACAATACAGTGAGCACTTTAAATATTTGAATTTAGCACCGAAATGATGTCACACGCACACCGGCGACAAACGCGAGTGCGCATGCGCACGCATCAAGAGCGCGCATGCGCATAAGAGGCAGAGCGAGGCATGCGCGCGCACGCCTAGATGATGATGGCGGGCGTCCCCGCATCTGAGGAGGCGGCGGGCGTCCTGCCGCCCCACTAGACCACCAGGTATTGTTACATAAAGTCAATGGTTTTTTTTCTGCAACTTTTTCTGCACAGAATAAATTGGAGCCTATGGGTCTTTTTTGCAGCGACTTTTTTGTTTTGTGGCAACATTTTGCAACAGTTTCACTAAAATATTTGCAGATGATGAAATGTGGAATTTCACTGTGAATCAATACCTGCCGAAAAATGTTGCTAATCACTACATGATGTGCATCAGACCATACTGATGAATAATTTATATCAGGGATCTCTGATCTTTCTTAAGGTTCCCATGCACGTGAAGATTCGCCCGATATCCCCACCTATAGGTGGGTGATATCAGGGAACATGAGGGATAATTTTATCGTTTGGCCCCAGGGCCAAACGATCGAATTATAATGGCGGTGATGGAGCAGTTGGTTTGGGGGCCGCATCAACGAGCTGATATGGTCCCCGATCTGATTGAATCTTTTAACCTGCCCGATCGATATCTGGCCAATTTCAGGCCAGATATCGGTCGGGTATGGTCGTCATTTCTGCCCCTACAGGGGCCGATAAGCTGCCGAATTGGTCCAAGGGACTGATATCGGCAGCTACAATCGACCCATGTATGGGGACCTTTACTCATGAGCCACAGTCAAATGTAAAAATGAAAAAATGAAGAAAACAGCAGCACTCCAGTTGTTTTGAAAAATGTGAATCTTTACTAAGTGCCAAAGGCAACGTTTCGGGCTTCACTCCAGCCCTTTATCAAGCCTATTAGTACAAATACAAACAAGTTTTTAAATACCCACAGGAAGAGGAGGATCAGTCCATATTCACCTCCATTTAACCCATAATATTCTGTGAATATATTTAGTGCACACAATGAAATGCAAACTAAGTGCCTATGTATACAATATAAGAAGTGCCCTGTGGCATGTATCACATATAACATATATAACAAATTAAACAAATCTTGAAATGGACAGCATCCACTGCAGTGTATTTGATCCCTCAAATATCTTTCTGGCTCCAATGCCGAATTAAGGGGACAATTAACCCCATATTCACCTCCATTTAACCCATAAAATTTAGTGAATATATTTAGTAAATACAATAAATTACAAGATAAATGCCTGTGCATGCAATATACTAAGTGCCCTGTGACATGTATCACATATAGCAAATTGAATAGCTCTTGAAAAGGGCTTAGGCACTTAGTTTGCATTTCATTGTGTGCACTAAATATATTCACAGAATATTATGGGTTAAATGGAGGTGAATATGGACTGATCCTCCTCTTCCTGTGGGTATTTAAACACTTGTTTGTATTTGTACTAATAGGCTTGATAAAGGGCTGGAGTGAAGCCCGAAACGTTGCCTTTGGCACTTAGTAAAGATTCACATTTTTCAAAACAACCGGAGTGCTGCTGTTTTCTTCATTTTTGAATTTATCTGCCCGGGCAGTGGGTACAGCGTGTACCTGGGGCTGCAAGAAGCTATTTTCACTGTGTAAGCACATGTTAACTGATTCTAACAGTCAAATGTAAAAAGACTTCATGGTGGTGCCAAATAAGGGCTAAGATTGGCTATTACGGAGCCTCTATGCCTCTTGTTTGTATTCAACCAAAACTTGCCACCAAGTCAGGAATTCAAAAATAACTACCTGTTGTGGGGGCAACATCCAAGGGGTTGATGAGCAACATGCTGTTCATGAGCCATTGGTTGAAGATCACTGATGTATATACATCTGAACTGAAGGAATGACTTAGGGGCTAATTAACTAACATTTCTTTATCTTTCTATAATTTGTTCTCTCACTCCTGTAAGTAAACCTCATTCTAACTGCACTCTCCTGAAAGCTCTAAAATAAATTATGCCACATGACTACTTTATTTACTAACTTGGTTGCTATGACGGTAGATTTTCTGATATATTACTAATTTACTTTTGTTTGTTTCAAGGTATACAGATTTCCCCTTTGTGTCGTGCTTTATACTTTAAGTCTGTTTGTTTACTGGAAAAAAGTAATATATGTTATAAAGAACAGAATCACTGATGTAAGGAAGAAATTGATGGACTTCTTTGTTTTTTTATTGTCAGCTACTTTGTAGACTGAATAGTATGCAATGTTCCCCAATGCACAATTATTGAACTTGAATTGAAGTTCCTTTAAACTTTTTTTTTTCCAGCAAGCTTTCCTCTGGCAATGTATTTAATATTTCTCCAAAGAAAGAATGTATATCTTTTGCTCAGTTCTCTAGATGTTTTAGGTATAAAATAGAAAATTGAACATTTGTTTAACATTTATTTTAATTATAAATATGACCATGGTGAGGCATTCTTTAATGTTATTGCCTACAGATATAATATTACAAGATGGCAATTTCCCTGACCTACCCCATTAATGTTTTATAGCATATTATACCAATATACATTTAGAGCCTCAAAACTGCATTACATCAGGAATTCACTAACACTATTAACAATTCATAGTTTATAAAAGGTTTAGTTTCATTCCATTGTAAAATCTGTAAACCTTGACTTTGAGCCAAAGTAAAGCTGAGTCACACTTTACTAGACTTTTGCACTTTAATATTTACTGTCCTGTAATTTTGCTTAGTTTTGTAGATATCAGTTTTTACCTGTAACTATTTTATATATATATATATATATATATTGTCAATATTATTATCAAATATATTATCACTTTTAAAATAGTTAAAATGTCTACATAATGGAATAACAAAAGGCAATGAAACCTCTGTTCTAGACTTATATCTTATTATGTCAGCTTTAATTATATTTGCTTTTGTCTTTTAAGTGCTACAATATTGGATTTGTGAAATCACTTTTATATGAGAAAATAACTTTCCTTCTCTTGCAACCTTTAACCCAGCTTTCTTTTGAATTGCAGACATTAAAGTTGCATATATAACACTGCAGTCCAACCTGTGCAAAAGGTTTGGTTATGATTAAGGGGCAAATTTATTATTGTGTGTAAGCCAACATTACTGGTTATTTTGCCTATATCAGCCAATAAGTACTAGTCTAGTACTAGTCTAAAACAACTGAACTTTTGGAGTTTTAACATTTATACCATTTTTATCCAAGAAGCTTCTTCAGTTCAACTGAGTGGTAGAGAATTTCCCAGCATTTAAACCCTTAGTAGTGTAGTCACAGACATCCATTCTCAATGGTTTCCACAATCAGATTATTCAGTTAGGTGTAAATTGTACTCACAGAGGTGTGAAAGTGTGATCCAGTCACAAGGGTACCACTGAAGCAGGTGTTGTCTTTTTAATAGACATAACTGGAAGTGTGAACTGTTGTGAAACCACTGGGGTAAGGATGTCAAAGTGGTACTGTATGCTTCTAACAAATGCTATCATAGGCCCCCTTCTCTGCTTAGGGATGGTTGTTCCAGTTTGACAAAAATGGCCTCCACACCTCTCCACACCATCTGTCTACGTGGTCCAAAATATACACATTGCTGTCATGAAATAGTGTCCCTTTTCCCTTTAGATTTTGTTGAATCTGTTGAGTCTTAAATTTAGGAATTAGCCGTCCTGTATTGGGACAGACGTCTGGGTTTAAGCCATCATATAACTCAACAAGTTCATTATGCAGCCATTGTGACTGGATGTATGTGACTGCACTTAAAGGTTTAAAAGTGGAGGAATTCCCTACTACTTAGTTGAAGAAGCTTCTCAGATGAGCGATGAAACATTTTCAAGAAAGCTCAGAAAGTCAGATTGCTTTAGACTTATTTCTACTTGATACTGTATATCATGCCTAGTGATATAGAAATCTTCCTAGACTCAGTGGTCCTTTGTTATAAAATCTTTAAATCCAAGTTACATATAGTTACATTTGGGTTAAAAAAAGACCAAGTTTAACCCCCCCAAATGAATCCTAGTGCTGCCTATCTATACACTCACAAATATAAAATATATATAACAAAATCTATTCTAACTAGCAGTAGATCAAGAACTCACAATAGTCTTGGATATTATGTTTGTTCAAGATATTTTCCAAGCCCCTCTTAAATGTATTAATATAATCCTCCATCACAACATCACCCAGCAGGTTATTCCACTATTTCACTGCCCTCATTGTGAAGAACTACATACACTGCTTCAAATGAAAATTCAGTTCCTTGAGTCTAAAGGGCTGGCCCCTGGTGCACTGATCTTTTCTTTGGAAAAAAAGATACCCTGTTGTCTGTCTATAATATCCTCTAATGTATTTGTAAAGAGTAATCATGTCTCCTCTGAAGAAAAGTACCTTTTCTTCAGAGAAAACAGCCCCATCTTTGACAGTCTAACCTCATAGTTTAAATCTTCCATCCCCTTTACCAGTTTAGTTGCAGTCTCTGCACTCTCTCCAGCTCATTAATATCCTTCTTAAGGACTGGAGCCCAAAACTGCACCGCATACTCAAGGTGAGGCCTTACCAGATACCTATAAAGAGGCAACATTTTGTTTTTCATCCCTCTAGTTAATGCCCCTTTTATGCAAGTGTAAGAGGTATACGTTGATTATGCACCCCCCTAATAAAAATTTCTGCTTTTTAACAAGTTCAGCACTTAATTACATCTTGTTTCCCATAAGACTATATTTCCCAGGAACACTTCCTGCTCTGCTACTGCAGGGGGAACCAAAGTGCACAGCTAAGGTAGGAACTTTTACCTGATGCACCAGTTTCCATGTGCAGGACTAAGAGACTGTTCCCAGGCTCGGACTGGCCCACCGGGATACCGGGAAAAATCCCGGTGGGCCCCGGCCTTGGTGGGCCCCTGGCCCCTCTTCCACTGCAAGTAAGGCCCCCCCAAACACCAAACCCTTCGTACCCTGGCCGCTCCCAGTCACTCGCATTAGTTCCCTGTCTTCCGGGCCTGCTGCCAGCCTGTGCGATGCGCGATGACGTCACTCGTATGCGTCCATCGCGCTGGACACAGGTGCCGGCGCGTAAGGGAGGGGTGGCTGCTTGGTTAGACTACACAGATGGAGTCGGACTCTACTGCTTCTCTCTGCTGGTGCTTGCTGCAGGCAGGACAGGGCAGGCTGGGCCTTCTGATATTGCAGACCAGTCCAAAAGTGGATTTCTTGCTGCTGCTGCTGCTGCTGCTGCATTGGTGAGTTAAGAAAACTTGCTGCAGCAAACTTTGGGGCTGGGGGTTGGTGCTGGTTCTGGGGGTGCAATATTCCCAATATGCCCATGGCCCACGACCACCTTCTTGCACATTGCACTTTATATTCTGCTTCTGCACTCCAGCCCTGGGCTATGAATTATTTAACTGGGGTGGGGCTGCTAGCCTGCCTACAATGAATAAAATAAAAGTTGATGAATGAATAATAAATAAATTAAATGCTCACTAATTTTTATTATTTGATTTATGATATATATGCAATTAATTTTTTTGTCAGTGAATGAATTGCAGTTTTAAATAAAATACAGTTTATAAAGTTGATGGAGTACTTGTATAAATATGTATTTAAAGTGTGTTTGTCTATATGTGTGTATGTATATATGTGTATATATATGCAGGTATTGAAGAAGCCGCTCACATAGGACTTACGGAAAATTTAGTGGTACAGGTATAGGACCCGTTATCCAGAATGCTCGGGACCAAGGGTATTCTGGATAAGGGGTCTTTCCATAATTTGGATCTTCATACCTTAAGTCTGCTGAAAAAACAATTAAACATTAATTAAATCCAATAGGATTGTTTTGCACCCAATAAGGATTAATTATATCTTAGTTGGGATCAAATACAAGGTACAGTTTTATTTTTACAGAGAAAAAGGAAATCAATTTTAAAAATCTGAATTACTTGATTAAAATGGAGTCTATGGGAGACAGGCTTTCCGTAATTTGGAGCTTTCTGGATAATGGGTTTCGGATAAGGGGTCCGATACCTGTACTTTATTAGAAGTGGTGGACTAACGTTTCAGCTGGAACCTCAGCCTTTCTCAAAGTTTCAGCCGAAACGTTAGTCCACCACTTTTAATAATGTACCACTAAATTTTCCGTAAGTCCTGTGTGACCGACTTCTTCGTAACCTGCATCTATTGATTACACGATTGCTGCACCCAGGCGTATTTTTTGCGATTACACAAGAGTCCCGGCTTGCGTTTATTTTATATATATATATAGGTATGTACTAAGGGTCTGTATTTTAAAGATGAAGCAATCTGTGAATCACTTAATCTAATCGGCATTGATAGGATAAGTGTATAGTCTGTGCAACACTAAGTATGACCATTAACTGAATTATGCATCATTGTACTAAATGTTAAAAACAGTGGCAATGTGAATTTGGGAATTTTCACCTGCAAAGCAATTGTTTTCTTATGGTGAGGGCAGTGAGGGGGTTGGGGAATGCCCTGCCGGGGGTTGTTGGGTAGGGGGTTCCTCACGGTGAGGGCAGTGAGGGGGTTGGGGAATGCCCTGCCGGGGGTTGTTGGGTAGGGGGTTCCTCACGGTGAGGGCAGTGAGGGGGTTGGGGAATGCCCTGCCCGGGGGTTGTTGAGTAGGGGGCTCCTCACGGTGAGGGCAGTGAGGGGGTTGGGGAATGCCCTCCGGGGGATGTTGGGAGGGGGTTCCTCATGGTGAGGGCAGTGAGGTTGGGGAATGCCCTTCCTAGTGATGTGATAATGGCAGATTCTGTTAATGCCTATAAGAGGGACCTGGATAAGTTCTTAAACAAGCAGAATACCCAAGGCTATTGTAATCTAAAATTAGTTGTATGTGCATGTATATGCAATTCCTTTATGCAGAGGATTGAATGTACTGTACATTTATTTGGGCAATTGCATGAATTCCTGTTACCGCTGCTTGATAACTTTACGGTTCTGTGTGTTGTTCTGATCCTTTTCTTTGAATAACATTGTAGTTTTCAGTTATTTATTTAGCAGTTGTTGCAACTTGTTATTTAATAGTAATTTAATGCGTCTATTCTATTTTTTTATTTCATCTAAATAAAAATGATCTCTTTGGTATCCATTTCCTTTACTTTCCCTTGTGTTTTTTTGTGAGTAAATGGGGGGCCCTTGAGATCAAGTTCTCTGGTGGGCCCCAGGTGCCCCAGTCCGACACTGACTGTTCCTGTTGTCTTACAGGTAGTAATCCTCATTCTAAAGTTTTACAAAGTTATCTAATATAGTTTATATGACACTGCAAACCAATTTTACACTGTCTCCAGCACAGACAGCCTGCAGTGAGATACAGCAGCCAGACAGTTACACCTGCTGAATCAGTGCACATGTTGCACAGTAGTTAATGCTGGTTATAGATTCTTTATGCAGCAAGATATGTTAGATTTCCAGCATAGTAATATATTATGTTACTTGTATACTGAAGTATTTGTATAAAAGTGTATGTTTAGATGTTTAGGAACTTTTACCTGATGCACCAGTTTCCATGTGCAGGACTAAGAGACTGTTCCTGTTGTCTTACAGCTCCCTGCAATAAAAGGAATTACTTCTCTTACCCTACCCTCGCACTCTGAATTCATTTTCATATGTGCAACAAAAATGGCGCCCGAACAGGGACTGGGTGAAAAATGTGCTGCATCATAGAGAGAAAATTCACTCAGTCTAGAAGTAAAATCCTACTGTCAAGAGAGTGTGTGCTTTGCAAGGGAAACTAAGCAACAAGTGAGACATCAGCTGCTTTATGATAGTATATGCCTGTGTGGTGCATTCAGTGTTTAAACCACAAAATGGAGCTAGAAAGTGTACAAAATGAAATCAGCCGATTGTTAATTGAGATGGCAGTGGAGGACCTGACTAAGACATGCCAGTTTGTTAAAGTTACAGAAGAGAGCATGGCAAAAGGGAAGTCTCGCCGCCATTTTATGGGGCTGATTAACAAGGTACTAGACACTGTGGTTGAAACAGAGGAAGAGGATAATGCAAAGTCCTTCCTAATGCAAACCAAGCAATTCATTTTGAATTTGGAGAAAGGTTTGCCAGCTGAACCTCACAGTGACAGAAATAGTGACCTCCAAGCTGAACAGCAACAGCTTGAAAATTTAAAGGGCCAGTACCATACTTTGCAAAGTGATTTTCAGGAAGCAGCTAGGTTAATTGAACAGGAGATAAGAGCACTCAGTGAGAAAGTAAAGTGTACTAGTAGCAACCAAGGCCAAAAGGAGAATGCTACAGCTGCCAAAAATTCCCTTTTCAGTAAGTTACCAGAAGTTGCCATACGGAAAGACTTTAAAATTTGTGGCCAGATTGGTGAAAGAGGGCAGAAAGAGAAACTGTCTTATACTAACCTAATTCATCAGATTGACACTGGACTGCAAAGAGGCTACACAGAATCCGAAATTGTAGAGGCTGTAGTAAAAGCTATAAGCCCAGGCCTAAGTCTGAGAGGCATGCTTGAAATGAAAAGCGAATTAACCCTTGGGCAACTGAAAATCATCTTGAAGAGCCATTACAAGGAGGAAAGTGCTTCTGATTTGTATAACCAGTTGGTGAACATTGCACAGGACAGCAAAGAATCTCCTCAGAACTTCCTGTTTCGTGCCATTGAATTAAAAGATAGGCTACTGTTTGCATCACAAGGGGCCGGAGCAGAGGAGCAGTTTGGAACTGAGCTCATACAGAAAAAGTTTTTAAGATCTGTAAGTACTGGACTGATCAGTGACAATATTAAGTTCCACTTAAAGCCGTACTTGGATAATCCTTCAGTTTCTGATGAGTTACTTATAGAGAAAATGAATGAAGCAGCAAATATTGAGCTGGAGAGGGAACAAAAACAGAAGAAAGCCCCTTCAACTAAAGCAGTTAAAACAAGTGAGTGCCAAGCAAATACCCAATCTAGCTCCGCAGAGTTAAGTCCAACCACCACTGCAGCTCCAGCAATGCAAAACAGGAAGCAGAATGCAAATGACCATGTAATGCAGCTGCATCAGAATTCCAAGTCTGACATGCAAAATGCAATCATACAATTACAGAAAGAAATGGCAGAGATGAAGTCACTCTTCATATCTTCTGTTGGCAACAGGGCTAATACATCCAAAGCCCCAGAGACTCTACGAAGAACTGGTAAACCGAGCTGTGAAGCCTGCAAAGCGACCAATCAGGAGCAAAGTTGTAACCATTGCTTTAAATGTGGCCAATGTGGACATCTAGCTAGAGGCTGCAGAATAACCAAACAGCATTCGGGAAAAGGATGGCAGCTGCTGCAGAGGGACATGCAGTAGCCTGCCAAACCTTAGAGTCCCCGAACAATATGCAACCAGCAAGCAGTCTTACATCAGGGGTGAGCCAGAAAACCAGGAGTACAGATCTGCAAGACTCCAGGGCTCACAATTCGTCAAAAATGCTTGAAAGTATTATAGGCCAAGTAAGTTGTATTGCTCCAAAGTACCAGTCAAAGTTACTGCAACTCATTGGAAAGAGATGCCTTGTGAACTGTGAAATGGATGGAATTCCTGTTCAGGCATTATGGGACACAGGCTCTCAGGTAACCATAATCAATGAGGCATGGAGAGAAAGGGTCCTCCCACACACTAAAATGAGATCAATAGAGGAACTGATAGGACCTGCAACCCTGTGTGGAAAAGCAGCAAACAAATCAGACATTCCTGTCACAGGATGGATTGAAGTTCAGTTCCAGCTTACTTCAAAGGCCAAGTGCATAAGACAGTTGTTAGTGCCAGTATTAGTTTCTGGAGACCCAAAGGTGGCAGAAGATCCAATCATTGGTTACAACGTGATTGAGGAAATCATCAAAGACTCCAGAGGCACAGATGATTCAGTTCCAAGTCTAGTGGAAACTATAGGAACATCATTTTCTCTGCCTAAAGTCAGGGCAGATAGTTTGCTAAAACTAGTACAAGCTAACTGTTCAGAAGCGGTGGCTCCAGTTGTAAAGACGGGCACAAGAGACCAAAGGATACCTGCAAATTCTGCCACTAGATTAAAATGCACTGTCCGCATAGGACCATCCCAGCAGATTCAGACCATGCTATTTACACCCCATGATTTGTGTCAGTTACCTGATGGACTGTGTATCAATGAAACATTAGTTACTCTCCAGAAAGGTACGCTTTCCAGACTGTCTATACCTGTGTGGAACTCAAACAAACATGACATCATTCTGAAAGGAAAGACTAGCCTTGGAAGTATTGAACACATTAAGGCAGCTTACCCTGCAGAAGTAAAACCGAAAGAATGTCCAGTGGTGCAAGTCACGTCAATTGGTCATGAGACTAAGAGTTCTACAGTAACCCAAAAAGAGCCTACTTACAGAAAACAGAATGTTAAGTCACCAAGTCATTCCAAGGAGTTCTGGGACCCACCAGTGTCCTTAGAACACCTAACAAATGAGCAACAAGACATGGTGAGGCAGATGTTGAGAGAGGAGTGTCATGCCTTTGCAAGAGATGACTCAGATGTGGGATGTATACCTTCATTACAGTTAAGTATCCGGCTCAAGGATAACACTCCAGTGAAGCGAACTTATATGTCAGTTCCAAAGCCACTGCACAAGGAGGTGAAGGAATACCTGCAGGACTTACTAAACCGTGGGTGGATCACAGCATCCAAATCCTCATATTCCTCACCCATAGTATGTGTAAGAAAGAAGGATGGAAGTTTAAGACTTTGCTGTGACTACAGAGAGTTGAACCAAAAGTCAATCCCTGATCGTCACCCAATACCAAGAATCCAAGACATGCTTGATAGTTTGGGAGGAAGCTCATGGTTCTCAGTGCTTGACCAAGGGAAGGCTTATCATCAAGGCTTTATAGATGAATCCAGCCGACCATTAACTGCTTTCATAACACCATGGGGGTTGTATGAATGGATTCGTATACCCTTTGGCCTCAGCTCAGCACCGGCAGAGTTTCAAAGGAGCATGGAAGAATGTCTGATAGGACTTAGAGATGACATTTGCCAACCCTATTTAGATGACAACTTGGTTCACAGCAAATCTTTTTATGACCATGTGGAAGATGTCCGAGCAGTATTACAGCGTTATCAGAAACATGGAGTCAAATTAACTGCCAAAAAGTGTGAACTGTTTAAGGATCACGTCAGATTTCTGGGAAAAATAGTGTCAAAAGATGGTCACTCAATGGATCCAGCTGAAATTGCACCTGTTCTAGCACTAAAAGAGAAGAAGCCAGAGAATGTTGGAGAACTCAGAAAAATACTGGGGTTTATTTCATATTATCGCCCCTATATTAAAGATTTCTCCAGAATCGCAAGACCGCTATATGACTTGTTATCAGCAGACTCAGTACCTACATCCAGTTCCAGACCTGTGAAGAAGTCAGGGAAACAAACTCGACCTAAGTTAAAACAAAATGGCCAGTTACCTTCCCATCATCCCATAATATGGACAGATCAGCACCAGCAAGTGTTAAACCAGCTGATTGAAGTACTGACTCATCCACCAGTAATGGGTTATCCAGACTTCTCGAAACAATTTGTACTTCACTGTGACGCATCACAAGAGGGACTAGGGGCTGTTCTCTACCAAGAACATGATGGCAAATTAAGGGTCATTGCTTATGGCTCAAGAACTCTAACACCAGCGGAGAAGAATTACCATATGCACTCAGGAAAACTTGAATTCCTAGCATTGAAATGGTCAATATGCGAGAGATTCAGAGACTATCTTTATTACTGTCCATCTTTTCTGGTGTACACAGACAACAATCCGCTAACCTACATCCTGACCACAGCAAAACTTAATGCAACAGGCCATAGATGGGTAGCAGAACTTGCTGATTTCAACTTTACCATCAGATACCGACCAGGTAAAACAAACACTGATGCTGATGTACTCTCCCGCATGCCATTAACTCCTGAACAGTATATGGAACAATTTTGCAAGGAAGTTGACCCCAAAGTCATCAGCAGTATAGCTCAAGGTGTTCAAGTGCAGCAAGAAGAAAGAATGCCATGGTTGTGCCCACTGACAATAAGTAACACAACAACTACAGTGGATTTGTGTTCTGTTCCAACAATTGCTAAATTTTCCAAAGAAGCCATAAGAAAGGCACAAAAGGAGGATCCAGTAATTGGAAAAGTATGGCAGCATAAAAAGGAGAACAGATTCCCAACAAGACATCAGAGAAAATAAGAATCTCATGAACTTTCTGCACTTATGAGACAATGGCACAAACTATATCTTGATTCAGAAGAAATATTGAGGAGAAAAACCCCTTCAGGATCTCAATTAGTATTGCCTGTAATATACCATAACTTAGTGTATAAAGAGCTACATGAGGAAATGGGACACCTAGGAGTGGAAAGAACTGTTGATTTGGCAAGAGACAGATTTTATTGGCCACACATGCAACGTGATATTGAACACTATATTACTCACCAGTGTCGTTGTTTGAAAGACAAGCGTCCAAACAAGCCAACCAGAGCACCATTGAACAACATTGTTACAACATACCCATTTGAGATGATCTCAATTGACTTTCTGCATCTGGAAACTTGTAAAGGTGGCTTTGAGTATATTTTAGTTGTTATAGACCATTTCACCAGGTTTGCTCAGGCTTATGCAACCAAAAACAAGTCAGCAAGGACCGCTGCAGACAAAATATTCAATGACTTTGTACTAAAATTTGGATTTCCTACTAAGATTCACCATGACATGGGTAGAGAATTTGAGAACCAGCTCTTTGCAGCTTTAGGAGAATATTGCCACATCCAAAATTCTCACACAACCCCATACCATCCAGAGGGAAATGGACAAGTTGAAAGGTTCAACCGAACACTTCTGTCAATGCTTCGTACTCTTTCAACAGAATCAAAAAGGGATTGGAAAAGCTAACTAGCAAAAGTAGTTCATGCTTACAACTGCACAAGAAGTGAAGCTACAGGATATTCACCCTTTTTCCTTCTCTTTGGGAGATCACCCAGACTACCAGTTGATCATATGTTCGACACCCCAGCAACAGAAAAGTATGACAAATATCCAGAGTATGTAAAAACATGGACAAATAGATTGAACGAGGCCTATCAACTTGCTTCAAAAACTGCAAGTAAAGGAGGAGATCGAGGTAAAGACTATTATGACCGGAAAATTCATGGAGCTGAGTTAACACCAGGTAGTAGAGTGTTAGTGAGAAATCTCATTGAAAAAGGAGGTCCTGGAAAACTAAGATCATACTGGGAAGATACAATATATGTGGTTACCAAAAGAAAACATGATGAAAGCCCAGTTTATGAAGTTAAACCAGAAACTGGAAAAGGTAGAACAAGAATTCTACACAGAAATTTGTTACTACCCTGTGACTTTCTACCAACAGAGCCAGATAATGTAGTAGCATCAAAGACATCCCCAAACAAAACAGGAAATTATAATGTTCTGAAAAAGAAACAGCCTGTACAAAGACCAGACCAAGACTCAGACAGTGAATCAGAAGAAGAACAGGACCAATGGAGATCACTGATTCCTCTAACTCAGGATGACCACCCACCTGAAGATACAGTAAAGGTAAACCCAGATGCACAGGAATTCTATCCCTGTGATTCCGAAAATCCAACAGATGCTGTTTTAGATGAAAACGCTCAGCAAGAAGAGTTAATAATTCCTGAAGAAGTACCTGAAGCTACTGAAACTGAAGATGAATCTGAGGACTCTTGTAACTCAATACCTGTACGTAGGATACAACCAAGTAGAACCAGGAGACAGCCAAAGACTTTGACTTATGACACATTAGGTCAACCAAGTACTGTGCTCAGAGATACCAAAGTACAGAGTATAAACTGTAAAAAGTTGACACAAGTCACCCCAATGTGGTATCTTTCACCCTGTTACTTTTCAAAGGACTCAAGACAGTGGTAACATAAAACTTGCGTTTATACAACTGAACAATTTTATGTGAACAGATAAGAATGTTTATATTGCACCATATAATATGCATTTGAAATGTGTTCTTTCTTGACATGGTATTATATATGTTGATGATGCTAGGTAAGATTAAGTAGGCCGAATTTAATATGGTGTTGGTGGAGATGATATATAGGGCTATTGTAAGTATTCCACCATACACAAAGGAAACAAGGAGATAACACATATGTGCTCCCTAGACTTCATCATCATTGGGTCAAATTATTATTGTTTGCACAGACACGTGTGTTAAAGGGCTACCCCTTGCATTAAACTGCAAGTAAACTTCATTGGGTACCACAGCGCGCAATGGACCTAATGTACACTTGTGACAAAATATATAATGGAGCAACTGTCACAAGGAGGATGTTTCCTCAAGTGTCAATATTACATGATACAAACCCAAGGCTCCTAAGATATATTGTAAGACCCAAATAGAACCATAAAAATGGTGGTAATACCGATTTTGCATATGTCGGGACGACATAAATTTCGTGGGGGAGAGTGTAAGAGGTATACGTTGATTATGCACGCCCCTAATAAAAATTTCTGCTTTTTAACAAGTTCAGCACTTAATTACATCTTGTTTCCCATAAGACTATATTTCCCAGGAACACTTCCTGCTCTGCTACTGCAGGGGGAACCAAAGTGCACAGCTAAGGTAGGAACTTTTACCTGATGCACCAGTTTCCATGTGCAGGACTAAGAGACTGTTCCTGTTGTCTTACAGGTAGTAATCCTCATTCTAAAGTTTTACAAAGTTATCTAATATAGGTTATATGACACTGCAAACCAATTTTACACTGTCTCCAGCACAGACAGCCTGCAGTGAGATACAGCAGCCAGACAGTTACACCTGCTGAATCAGTGCACATGTTGCACAGTAGTTAATGCTGGTTATAGATTCTTTATGCAGCAAGATATGTTAGATTTCCAGCATAGTAATATATTATGTTACTTGTATACTGAAGTATTTGTATAAAAGTGTATGTTTAGATGTTTAGGAACTTTTACCTGATGCACCAGTTTCCATGTGCAGGACTAAGAGACTGTTCCTGTTGTCTTACAGCTCCCTGCAATAAAAGGAATTACTTCTCTTACCCTACCCTCGCACTCTGAATTCATTTTCATATGTGCAACACAAGACGGTACTGTATTTGCTTTAGTAGCCACTGAGTGACACTGTCACAGTTTTTTATCCACAAAAAAATCCAAATCCTTTTCAATAATGGATACCTCTAACACAGAAATGTTTAGTATATATGTTGTTTATTTTATTTCCATAACATGCAGAACCTTTTACTTATCAACATTGAACCTCATTTGCCAGTTTGCTGCCTAATTTTCAATTTTGTCAAGTGTTCTGCAAAGTGGCAGCATCCTGCAGGAAATATATAGTTTTGCACACTTCATCAGCAAAAAACTGAGTTGAGTTTAACAAGGAATGTGCAGTACAATGCAGAGAGAGCATAACAATATCAACAGCTATGCAGAGCTTCAAAAACGTTTTTCAAGAATAATGACCAAAAGAAAGACGATTGTTTTAAAAACAATCATTTCATATTATTTTCTTGTTTAGGAGAAAGCAATAATAATAAGGAAGCACATTTCCTACACTCATCTCTTTCAGCTCAGCCTAACAAAATTCTGCTAATGGATTCCTATTTTAAGGCTGTAAAATACAGCAGGACATTAGACTAAGATATCATAAAATTTCGGTGCAGGAGAAGTACCATTCCATTTCTACTAGTTAAAACAGCAGATTATTTAAATGCCTAAATTCTGCAAAAGTAAGGTACAAACAAAACAATAAACACACAAACAAAAACCTATAAGCTATGCACATTGTAATAATTGTTATAAAATACTCCCACAAAGGAGCAGCATGTACTTAACAGTAGGACAAGGAAAATCAAATTCTCTGGTGGTTTAAAATACCTAGTATAAAGGTACCTATATGAAATTCAGATTCCAAACAAATACAGATGCTAATCTGAACATTAAAAAAAATAATTTAACCCTTCCCCTGCTAAGAACATACTATATTCTTTTAGAAAAGGTCTTTAACTGCCAAGTTAGTATTATGTACCTACAGTACGTTCTTTGCAGTAAAGGCTTTCCTTTTGCACTGGCAGCTTTTTGTGATGCATTTATCACAGGGTCTGGCTTCTAACAGCAGCCTGCTGCTTCTAACAGCTTCATAACAGCCCTGCAGCTCCTACCTTCTAGACTCTGTGATCCTGGGACCCCCATCACTGCAAAGGACCCCCCCTGCTCACATTCATGTTACTTTCCAGGCACCACCTGCTGTCTGAAAACAGAATAACAGCCTAAGAAGGCCTTTTTCCCCTGACACAGCAGGAAGATAGCACGAGATAACACAAGATAACACAGGCTATCCTGTTTGTAAATAGTTACATTTTGGGAAACCCAGGGCTTCATCTGTATATAGTTTTCTGGGGGTCTTTGTATTGTAAGGGGTCTTATGGCACAAAATACACTGTAAGTGGGCTTTGCTTCCAGAATCTGAGTTGGCAGGGGGGAAAATTCATATACAATATTTTCCACAATTTTTTTTTTAAATAAATCAATACATTATATTACATTCATGTCTAAGTAAAGTAAGAGTAACTTTGCTCCCTTGTGCAGATAAGTTAACTTTTGTAGCAGTGCCCTTCTAAAAAGACAAGCCAATTGTTAAAAACAGAGATAACATTGCTTACCTTCTGTATATACAAAATGAATATTACATATCTAAACAAAATATACCGTTGTATAACTAGTTGGTATCACAAGTAACCCTAAGGGGTATAAACACTTGGATTGACAATTGATACACAAACTGAAATAGAGAGAGGTATTGTTGTATATTTTGACTACCAAGGCTAGCTCAAAATCTATGCCCCTAGTTTGGACATGGCCTCATTTTAAATAGATAATCAAACAAGTATCTACCCTATTCGAAGTTGCACATTATAATTGTAACAATTGCATTGTTGTCATGATCTCATCAGAAGAAAACTTAACATCATAATGTATCTATGGTGGGTTCAGCCATTGTGGCAAGTTGCTATCCTTATGATTATTTTATTGATTCTTTTATTGCTAAAGTTTATCCTCTGAACACCTTTGAATCCCTATATGCAAGGCAGACTAATTGGCAGCTCAGATGCATGCAACAAACTGTTTTGGCTTCTTTGCAGTCATTCAGATAAACTGATTGCTAATCTATCATGCAACAAGTGGATTTTTTAGGAGCTTAATAAACAGATGGTCTAGCAAACCTGTTGTGCATCAATAAAATTCTTGATTTGCTGTGCCCTTGTTTAGCCAAAACTCTTACTATAAAATAATAACAAGGTTAAATATTTATACCATTAAATATTCATAGTTACAGGTAGTTGTGATTATTAAAAAAATATATTAAGATGTGTATTGTAGGTGAATATATGATTTAAGGCTGCACTTACACAGCTATTCTCACCAGATAAGCAGATAATAAAAAGGGGCAATTAGGCTAATACTAAGATCCATTTTCTATGACTATTGTGAAGATTTCCAAAGCCTGATACAACATATTGTTAGCTTCAACAGGGAACATTTGCTATCAGTAATTTTCTCTTTACAAATTCAGTTCTTTGTGAAAATTGCTTTGCCTTGTGGTGGTACATTACACTGTCACACATTGTGCTGCAGCCATTTAGAGCAAGTGGTGAAAAAGGTTAAAGCAAGGTGTTCTAGTCAATATTGCACTTGAAGATCTTGACAAAAGTGAAGAATATAGGAAAGAAAGGAACAAAAAATATATATTCTTTTTAATGACAGACTTTTCCTTTTGATTTTGCTAATGGATTTTTGAGGACTGGCAAAGAGCACTTCAAAAATAAAAGCAAATATGGGACCCATAAATTATATAAACTTTTTTTAAAAAAAAATATAAAGATATCATGCGAAACCTCTTGTTGTTTTTCCTGGAAAGAAACACTGATGACAGGTGAATGGATCTATGAAAAGTGAAGGGACTAAAAAGCAGGAATAAAAGGAAATCTTATAAGTAACCATTGTATATGAGATATATAGGTGGAGTGATCAAATGCATCCAATTTATTTTTTTTATTTTTTTGTATAAAAAAAATTGAATAATGTTAATTGCTTTCTGGCATCTCTATGTCAACTACTGGTATGGGTATGGGTCTCATACCAATAAGAAAATAAGGTGGGTGCAAGTGGATGAAACTGGTACCTCTCTATATGCAGTTATGCATATTAAGAAAAAAAGGCTTGAAATGCAAAAAGAAATGTGTTTATTACATGTGGTAAAACTTGACATCAATTCACCCCCTGCACAATGTTTTGTGGAGGTGTGTAACCCAATTCCTTCCTCAGGTCCAATTACCAGCAGAGGTCACCAGTCTTTTATATCTGTAATACTTAGGAGCTGCTTTACTAATCCACGAACGGTCCGAAGGCGTCCGAATGCGTTTTTTTCATAATGATCGGTATTTTGCGTTTTTTTCGTAAATTGTTGCGTAATAGCCATTACGACTGGTTCGCAAAATGTCGCGACTTTTTCATAGCGTTACGACTTGTGCGAATTGTCACGACTTTTTCGTAGCCTTCGCGCCGAGTACGAAAGTTTCGGGTTCATTCAAGCTTCAGTATCGTGACTTTTCTTGGGCCAGTTTGGAGCTGCAGAGTGCCATTGAGCCCTATGGGAGACTTTTCTTGGGCCAGGTTGGAGCTGCAGAGTGCCATTGAGTCCTGTGGGAGGCTTCCAAAATCATGCTAAGTCTGAAAGTTTTGCCTGCAGTTTACGAGCGCGCAATACGAAAAAGTCGCGACAAGATACGAGCAAATCGTAACGGCTACAAAAAAGTTGCGACAATTCGTGCAAGTTGTAATTGTTACGAAAAAGTCGCGACAATTTACGAAAAGTTGTAACGGCGACGAAAAAAACGCAAAAAAATACAAAAAAGTCGCAAAATGTTCGTTTTCCAATCTGAATTTTTCCCATTCGGATTCGGATTCGGATTCGTGGGTTAGTAAATCAGCCCCTTAGTGTCCATGCCAACAATTCTGTGTATGGGTTTCATCCTCATTTCTCAGAATCAGGGTTGGCATCAGAAATTTTGGGGCCCTGTATAAGCTAATTATATGGGCCCCTCATAAACACAAGTGTGCAGTACCAAATTTTTGGCCACACCCCTTGTGTGTGCAATATAAACAAAAAGAGTTCCATTAATTAATTCCACTAATTAACAGTCAGTTCATTGATATCAGTGGAGTTTAATCCTAAAATTAAACCCTACCCTACACTCCTTCAGTCCCTGCTTTGATGTGGAAGTTACATGCACAGGGGCCCCAATGATCTTGCTGTGGGCCCCAATAACTAGACAAAATAGTAAAAAATAATGTTCTAATAACTCAATTTTTCTTTAGGAGTCAGTAGAACTTATACATAAGTTGCATAAGTATATTTGAAAGTAACGTAAGTAAATTGCATAAGCCCAAAAACCACTGCTATGTTATGTTAAATTACTCTATAATTCAGTAAATAGATCCCAATATAAACACTATAATATGTAGTTCATAAAATAGTTAATTAATGTGCTAATAAGCTAGTCAGTTCATAGGGGAGCAGTGAAACTTACTTTAAGTTTCTTAATTCATTGGGGGTCAGTGGAGTTTGCTCCTGCCTGCCCCTGTCATGCTGCTCTGAATTGTCTTTTGCTTGATATAAAAGTTGCGTAAGTTTCTAGGCAGTTTTTTCTAGGAAGTTATGTAAATTGCATACATTTTGACATAACTTTATACGTATAATTCACAATATGGCACAGCCCCTATGGGGACAAAGATTTCACCAGGTCCAGCACAACACCACGCCTTCTCCCACCGATGGAGGTCCTGCTCAGAATGTTTGCTTTTTCAGAACATCCCACTAAAATAAGATATATAGTATGAAATCCATGGTTAGACACTACATAGGATGCTCTAGGGAAGAGCGAACACTGAGTCATAAGACTTAATACGAGCCCTAGTAAGGGCAGTAAATCTAATAAATGATGGTTTCTTACAGTTATGCTATTAAGCAAGACTAGACACATGAACATCTAACCAGCCACTAGGGAATAAGGAAGTGTAGGGATTTAAATCTATAGGATAACATTAATCTAAGTCCAATGTACAAAAGTGATAGAGTGGTCTATATCTCCATCTATGTGTGTTAAGAAGACTATGGTGAGTAATTCACCAGCATAAAGAGCCAAATGTTTAGACTTCTAGCAGCTTGTCATGCCACAGCATAGGTAAGACCAAGCGCTGGTGATTTATTCCTGTTTTTAGTGTACAAATTGTAGCCAAATATTGCTTTAAGTTGCCATTCAGCCTTTAAAACAAGGAGCTACTTACAGGTGTAGGATAATTGGCTGTGGCTTAAAAGCTCCCAGTTTGCTCGTTTGAGTTTCTAAGTTAGGGATAAGTGCAACATGGTCTTACTTGATTTTAATTACACTACAGACAGGCAGTATAGGACTCACGTACTATGAGGGGCTTTGATGTAGCATGTGAGCTTACATGTTTTGGCAAAAGTGTGGTAATAACACCTCATTTTTTGGAAAAATTATTTTTAAAGGCAAACTGAGTGCTGGCAATCTTTCTCCTTTTTTGTGTAAAAACAAACATGTTGGTTAGACTGAGCGCTGACACAAAGGTTCTTCTAGCAGCTGGTCAATAATACAGCATGGGTTACACAAAGCATTTTATATTGTTTTATTTTATTTTTCTATTACATGCATGCATACATGTTTAAAGAGCTGATATGTACATCTGTGTTGCCATTTTTATTTGATGAAATATCCTAGTGTCTACTTGCCATACTCTGAGACACCAAGCATCAGTTTAATATAAAGGGTGGTTCACCTTTATTACAGTTACATTATAAATAGATACACTCAATGAAATCATATTTGCAAAATGTATCTTCAAAATAGCTACCTGTAAAGATAATGCTGAATAGATCTCTAGGTCTCTTTAGTGCATATTATTTTATTAATGTTGCACAGTGTTCTTTTAATATGTTAAAGCAATTTTTATTTCCATCTTAAGTGGCATTTATTTTTAAGTTCAGTAGGACAAAATTGTAAAAATGTTAGTTGAGGTTATACATAAGACAAATATTCTATAGAAACCGTTATACAAAATAACGGTTCCTGAGCTGATATACTGATGATGTGCTTCTCTCACTCTCAAGTTACACTGTAATACAAAAACTGCACTTGCTGTCATACATGTAGCTTAAAACACAGTTCTAATCCCAATGTTTTAATAAAATACCAGCCTATTACTACATTTTTACAAAAGCGCTTACATCTTATTTTGCTCTGATTGTACTGTATGCAAAGGACACGCAACTGTAATCTGAATAGAATTTAGAACAGATTTTGCTTTATAATCTTCCTTGGAATGCTGCTATCTTTAATCCTTTTGCAATCTGTTCATCTTTCAGGGAAACATCATGTGTTGTTTTTAAACAGTTTCTGTAAAATGTTTCCTTTCACATTAACTAAAGCAGGTTAACTAACGTTTGACTTTGTTACACCCAAAAATATACTTTTACTGCACATTTTCAAAAGACATTCCCAAAGGGTTCTCACTGTATCTGTTTTGCAGATGATGTATTTACTACAGCCATGCATTTAAGACAAAGCATAGTCTAAAGGTAACCTTATTTCTAAACCAGTTTTAGAGGTATATTTATTAAAGTGTAAAATATACCCCCCATAAATGTATACATTTTTTAGTTTCATATAATGTTTGTTTTGCTATAATCACTGTTAAGGTTGGCTGTCTTGAACCAAGATTTAGTCTCTTTTTGTTAACTTAGGCGATGTTTGTTATTTATGTTATATTTTTTTATATTTTTTTTTAAAGAAACCTTTCTGTAACTTTCTGCTTTGCATGAACCACTAATGAGTGATTAAACAGATTTTAGAGAACATTTAAGATCGAACCTTTGCCTTGATACAAGTTTTTGAGGCAAAAAAACTGTGATTGCAACTCAAATTAGAATAAAAAAAATGGCATCTGCAAGCTACAGAGTTTATGTAGAAGTCAACAGGAGATTTATATTCAAACTCAAGCTATTTTATGATTTGTTTTTGAGAAAAAAATTAAGATTTTCACATTTTGTTTAATTCATTAGTTCTTGTTGTTACCATAACACATTTTTTGGTTTATTTTTGTTATTTTTATTGACAGCAGCATAACTTCAGGGCACCAAACCCCCAGAAAATAATCTTCTGAGGAGGCCCAGGGTGCAAAATCCCTCCACCCACACTCAGATGTCATTTTGATTTTGAGCACTGAAAATGATAATACCAAGACACCAGAGATATTAAGTGCAATTGAGTCTGTTTCATATCAAAGTGCAAATATATAAAAAAGCAACCCAAGTGGATGCAATGACAATGCACCATTGTGGGTAAAAACATGCTTTCACACAAAATTGCACTTTGCACATCGCTTGTGGTATTAAATGAGCCTTTATGGGTTAGAAAAATATATTGCTGTCTCTAGTCTGCTTGTAAGTCTCCACTGTATATTGTGCTGCTGTGTGCCATGCGTGGCAACACAAGGATGCGTGCATCATAATGCAGGGATGCTATATATGCCCTTTCCGTTATTGGATTGGATTCCATTTGTCTCCCTCACCAGCTAGTGTTCTGTGCACAACTGAGAGTGTATTGTGTGGGGTGCTGTAAGGAAAGACTTTTACCAGCTACAGGTAAACTTTAGAGTATATCCAAGCTTAGGATTATGGATCCTGATAGGGAGACTTTCACTCTAGAACCTCTTTCTCAGCTGCTTTCACCCAAACGGTTCAGTAGTTTCAGGGTGGCTTCCAAAGTGTTCAGTCTTGGCTCATTGACCTTCAACCTGCTAATTTGTCTCCTCCTATTGTTCCACCTGCCTCTACTGCAGCTGCTTCACCTTCTCCTAAACCTAAAGTTCCAGTATGAGACAAATTTGCCTGCATTTGAAAGCAGTTGCAAACTTTTTGAAATAGCTGCAGCCTTTTGTTCTCATTTCAACCTAGACCTTACACATCTTAGCAAATTAAGGTGGGGCTCATTTTTTCTCTGCTCCTGGGGGAACCACAGACTTGGTCCACTTTATAGTAAATGTAAAAACTTTTTTTGCACCATGACATCCTTGTATAATGATCCCAAATAGCCAACTACTTCTGCAACAACCATTGAATTCTTGGTGCATTGAAACTTCCTATGGTAGATTATGCTGCTTAGTTTCAGAGATGGGCTGTAGGCACAAGTTGATCTAAGCCAGTTTTTAAACATCAATATCATTGTGATCTTTCTGGGCAGCTGAAGAATAAGTTAGCCAGGGTTAGTATGTCTGGTAATCTTAATGACTTGTTTCAGTTATCTGAACCAATTCTGAACCAATGCAAATTGGTCTGTTCTGGTTTGAGTCAGAAGGAAAGATTAAGAAGAAGATGTCTCAATCTTTTTTAAAATACCTTTATTGGGTTTTAGGAAAAGATACACAACATTTTTCATTTCACACAGTCTGACCTAAATCAGATGTGGTTCAACTGACCATCTCCTCAAGACCTGCCCAGTTTTTCTTGAGGTTAGGTTGGTGTTAAGAACCCAGCTACAGCTTCCTGGCAACTGGTAATAAAGGCACTCACGTATAATTCTAGAGCCAATGTGCCTGGGTGCAGTATAGCAGATATCACATAGACCATAAAGATACTTGTGTCCTTGCACTTCTATATAGGTTAGCTTGCAGTCTTTGCCTGCCTCCTGATCCGAATTGAGTTCTGCTGCCACAATTGATTCAGGGGAAACCTTCCACCAGTTGGACAACACTGTTCTAAAACATTCTGCAAGTTGTCAGTTGTGTGCAAGTCCAGAGGGCTTCTAGAATAATCCTCAGAAAAAGTTAAAACCCTTCAGCATCCAAAGATTTCCCAGATACATTTTTATATTAAGGGTGGTATTAACTAATATATTTCAGAGAGTTACAGAATTGATATTGTAAGTTATTTAAAAGCAGTTACCAGTCATAAACACATTTGTGAACTTGGACTTTATGTATAAAAAAGAGGAATACAGAGAATGAGTGTAATATAATAATTAGTTTGGTGGAAATATATATAATGTGTATAATGCACCTCCTATTGTAAAATATAAGGATGTTACAAATTACTGTGAGGTTTCATGGCAATATAAAGGAACAAATGATTTTCCATGTGAAAACAGTGAGCTATAGCTATTAGTGATGAGCGAATCTGTCCCGTTTCACTTCGCCCAAAAATTCACAAATCTTTCAAAAGATTTGAGAACCGCACAAAATTTTGCAGAACACCAATGGCAAAACACAGAAATTCGACCTCAAATCCATGCCTGGCAAATTATTTCACCCATCACTAATAGCCATCATTAAAGGGGTATTTCACCTTTAAGTTAACTTTTAGTATGTCACTTGGTCTTCATTATTTATTTTGTATGGTTTTTAAATTATTTGCCTTCTTCTTCTGACTCTTTCCAGCTTTCAAATTGGGGGTCACTGACCCCAGCTGCCAAAAACTATTGTTCTGTGAGGCTAAAATGGTATTGTTGTTGTTACTTTGTATTACTTTTATTTCTGTTTAGGTCCTCTATCAGTTTCTTATTAAAACCAATGCCTCGTCACTAAGGTAATTTTGACCCTAGCTAACTGCTGAAATTCCAAACTGGAAAATTGCTGAAAAAAAGAGAAATAATTCCAAAACCATAAATAATAAAAAATGAAGACCAATTGTAAATTGTCTCAGAATATTACTCTCTACATTATACTAAAAGTTAACTCAAAGGTGGACAACCCCTTTAAGATTTCCAATGGGTAGAAACTTTGAATCAATTTATTAATTTACTTAGTAATACAGTTATATTTTTTTCAAGACGAATTATTGTCTGGACTAAGGAGGAAGATGTGTTCAGATAGTCCAATTCATAGTATCCAAGGGGTTAAGAAAGCTTAGAGTGGTATTCAGGCAAACGTCTGAGGCAGGCAGCTATCAACATGGTCAAAATCAAGCATAAAGTCAGGAACCAGAAGATTAAGTCAAAATAGTAATTTAGGAACTCAGAGAGTAGGACCTATATTCAGGCATTGTGTCCTTGGCATACATTTATTTTGAATTTGGCACCAAACCACATTGTGATGATGTCATACTCTGGCACAGTGATGTGCTGGCGCCATGTGGTGGCAACAGGTGACGTCATTTGGGATTCAGCACTGTAGAAGATAGGAGCACCAATAGACACTCCTGACAGCATATAATAGAGTGTAATCATTTAAAAACAAATGTAAATAGTAAAACGTGCAAGATATTTCTAATTATAAATAATATGAATTACCAAAACATACACTTGAAAACACAAAATTAGTATTTCAACTAAGAAGAACAAACATTTAGGTAAGTCAAGAAGCATTCCAAGCTGGGGTTCCCTTGGAAGGCTTGAACTTGATGGACTTTGGACTTTTTTCAACCCAACTTAACTATGTAACTATATAACTATGTTTACATTATATGAGAGAGCAGCAATCTGAAATGGATGTTAAATATCAATATGAACATCATTCTGCCAAGTGCCAAGTTGCCATCCAAGTGTTAGATAAGCGCTAGAGATGTAGCGAACCTCACAAAAAAAGTTCGCGAACCCGTTCGCGAACTTCTGCCAAAAAGTGCGAACTTTTGCGAACTTTGCGAACCCCATAGACTTCAATGTGAAGGCGAACTTTAAAAACTAGAAAAGCCATTTCTGGCCAGAAAACTGATTTTAAAGTTTTTTAAAGGGTGCCACGACCTGGACAGTGGCATGCAGGAGGGGGATCAAGGGCAAAAAATTCTCTGAAAAATACATTGTTGACACAGCGTTGCGTTTTGTGCTGTAAAGGGCAGAAATCACACTACATTTCTAAACTTGTGTAATAAACTGCTTTAAAACATCCGGCGTCTACATGCCAATCAAGTCGTGTAAAGGTTACTAGCCGGTTCACATGCAATTGTGCAGTACACAATGAAAAGAAGAGTAACAGTAATCAGAAAATAAAAGCAGTCCTCACAAGGACTATTGGGTTACAGCAGATGAGATCAGCAGGACAGCTGCCTGCCCACAGCAGCTACATACAGAGCAGTAGAAAGTAGATTACTAGTCAGCAAAGCTACCTAAACTGTCCCTCAAACCCCTGCACAGCTCTCTCCCTATGGGCTAATACAGAGCAGTAGAAAGTAGATTACTAGTCAGCAAAGCTACCTAAACTGTCCCTCAAATCCCTGCACAGCTCTCTCCCTATGCTAACTCATCAAGCACACACAGGCAGAATGTAAAATGGCTGCTGGGCTTCGGTTTATATATGGAAGGGAGTGGTCCGGGGGTGGTCCAGGAGGGAGAGCTGCCTGATTGGCTGCCATGTATCTGCTGGCTCTGGGGTGAGAGGTCAAAATTTGGCTCCAGCTAAGGCGAACCCAAAATTGCGAACTTCGCTAAAAGTTCGCGAACTTGTGAACTTGCGAACACCTGATTTTCGTGCGAATTAGTTCTCCGGCGAACAGTTCGCTACATCTCTAATAAGCGCAATTAATAAACTGAATTTGGATGAACCTGTCTCTGACCTTTTATTTGCACCTACATGAATCCTTTGGATTATTTTACATAATGTAAATGCATTCTTTATTTTGCTTATACTTTAAATGTTCTGCTTCAAAATCCTGAGGTGCATTAACACAACTGTATTGTGTAGTGATGGACGAAATGTTTCACCAGGCATGGATTTGCGGCGAATTTCTGCGTTTCGCCATTGGCAGATTGTATCGCGAAACAGATGAAAAAATTTGCTGCGGAAAAATTTGCCACGCATCCAAAACTTGTTGTGGGTGACAAAAGAATAGCCGCGGGCGACAAAAGAATAGCCGCGGGCGACAAAAGAATAGCCGCGGGCGACAAAAGAATAGCTGCGGGCGACAAAACAATAGCCGCGGACGACAAAACAATAGCCGCACAACAAAACAATAGCCGCGGGCGACAAAAGAATAGCCGCGCAACATAAGAATAGCCGCGGGCAACAATTTTTTTTGACATGCAACATTTTCAACATTTCGCAAATTTTTCAGCGAAGCGAAACGGGACAGATTCGCTCTTCACTAGTATTGTGTTTTATACAATATATTTATTATTTATATACACTTAGGGGCACATTTACAAAAGCACGAACGGTCGAGCATTCATGCGAACGCTCCGAGTGTATTTTCGCTGATTTTTTTCGGGCGTCCGCACGACTTTTTCGTACGGCGCACAACTTTTTCGTACGGCGCATGACTTTTCCGTACAGCGCACAACTTTTTTGGACGTTTGCACGAAAAAATCGGAAAGGTTTTACCGCTGTTTAAAATTGTTCGGTACGAAAATTTCGGGACTTTCGGATCGCCAATACAATATTATCGTGACTAATACGATTTTTTCGTAAGCATTTTCGTGATATTTGCGATCTTCCGAAATTTTCGTTTCCAATACGATTTTTTCCCATTCGTGATTCGGATTCATGGATTAGTAAATGTGCCCCTAGATATCCATATTATAATAACTTAAAGCATGGACACTTAACCCTGAATATGTCATACATTCTATAAACAACACACTAGTGCTGATATAGTTACAGTAAGTAATCTTTTATCCAGAATATTTCGTTAGTTTTGCTTTCAAGATAAGAATCATATTGGTAATGTGTAGCAGCTATTTTAAAAATATAACATTTTTACCCTCAACATGCTTTTATGTGAGCTTTATTGAGGGTGAAGTTCAACCTTTGTTGCAGGGTGGCCTAGTCTACTTAAGTGTGTAGCATAACCAAAGTGAATAATAACACAGAACTTTTAAAAATTAACCAAAATCAGAAATATCAACACTAATGTGGATACTCATACACACGGCAGAATATGTTTTGCTTGCTAGGCTTGGTTGGTTCATCACAAGGGGGTTGAAGACTTTGCTGCTTTGTATATAAAATGAATGACTATGAAAGACACATTCATTTATACATAATGTTCCATTTAGAGTGGCAATGACCTTGAAACTGTGAAGCAGTGAATTTGTAAAGGAAAATCCATTAATCTTGATGAGAGTGAGAGAAAAAAGGTTTGCATCAATGAAAAAAGTATCAGTTATACATAACACAATAGGCAATACATAATAGAATGGTATTAGTGGTGTGGCCTGCATACACCAGTTCTTCCTCTAATAGCTGATACTTACTATAGGAAAGATAGCACTAAAATTAGGAATTATAGTTTTCCTTTATTTCATATTAGCAAACTAAAAAAATAACATTTCTATTTAAAAAAACATTTTCAAAACGCATCAGTTAATAGAGCTTTTCCAGCAGAATCCTGCATTGAAATCTGTTTTTTAACAGTACAAACATATTTTTTTATATTAAATTTTGATTTTGAAACTTTACATGGGGATATCCATATTCTTAATTTATATATAATTAAAAGGAACATTACATTCTCATTAATAATTTATAATCACACATTTTTTTTTTTTTTTTTTTAAATCCACCCTAAGCTGACCCCTGGCCCAATAGTATTCACAAGATCAAACACTCTAACACTAGTAAGCAGAATACTCCAGCCTACTAAAGAATTGTGCTACTAGCCAGGTGAATGACAGATTCAGCTCTCTATGTGTAGCAGATAACTAAGGCTGAGTGCTAGAGCTTTTTAATACCATTGCACTGGGGGCTGATTATAAGGGAAAACTATTAAAAAATAATTGTCCTGTTACTGGCCCTATCAATATATTCAATGTCATAATAAATAGACAATCATACTATTTTCTGCCATCAAAGTTTCATGTGTGTGCTAAAATTATAATGACTTACAGCGTAGATATATAGATAGATATGATATATATTTATATAAGATTTAAAAAGGATTGGACCAACTATGAATGGATCCAATTAGAGATCCAGCCCAAATGGCAAATGTATGTGATATCATATGTATCAAAAATCTTATGATGTTAACTGTTAATTAATAATGTTGGATTCTGATTTGATTTTGTAAGTAATTATGGTTAATGGTTATTTTTTTTTTAATAAGGCTACATGTGCTTTAATGGGTTAAAGCTTTTCATAAATAATGTATATTTCCCTGGAAAACAATCACTTCCTTGCAGACCCTAATGAAGCATTTTTTTACCCATAGTCAAAGTTATTCACCAATAATTACTATCATTGTAAAAAAAGAAAAATATATTATGGCCTTGTTTACTTGTTTGTATATATTCACATAAAATGTTTTGTTTCTCTTTTTAAACACATTGTACATAATAATGTTATACCAACATCTCCATACCAGTGAAGTAGATGATTAAGTGGTCTTGAATAATGTGCGCAATCATTGATAATTGAAATAACCTTCACTTAGTGAATTTTATTTGATTCTCCAGTTTTGCAAATGACCCCCTGCCCTTTTTCTGCTCTGCAAACTTGAATCTGCAATTAAAAGTTAAAAAAGAAATAGTGGATTAATATGTCTCTTCATTTCATTTTACACAAGAGAGCTGTTTCGTTGGCTCATAGTAATTAACTTATGCTGCATCTGTTGCACGTATATGGAAACCTGTAAAAACAAACTACAGGAAGCAATAATCCATAATAATAACATTCAGTGCCAAAGGACAAGAGCTGTAATGCATGCTGAGCAAACCAAAGTAAAAATTTATGCCAAAGCATGTGGACATTTGTACATAGGCAATGGCCTGCAGTGACTATGAAGCTTTTTAAGAAAACTCAAATGGAACTTTAAAAAGTGATCACATTGTACCTGAAGCTAAACTCTATAGAGGAAAATGCAAAATATGAAAGCCTGCCAAACTTTCCCTACGCACAGGGGGAACTGCTATAAATGTTTCACTGATCTTTACTAGTGTTATGTGAATTTTATATACCCAAACCTATAACACTTGAATATTATTGTTTTTGCACTTCTTAACCTTTTCTGCAAATTCTTTTTACACTTGAATTTGCTATTTTTTTCTAGCATTACAGTAACAAATACACTGTAACACACAGTGGCCTGACTCTAATTTAACCCTTTAAGTGCCAGCCGAATTCGTCATTTCGGTTCCCCCCAGTGCCAGACGTTTTTTAAGCATTTTGTACTCATTCGCTTTAACAATGTTTTTTGGTAGGAAAACCTCCATGAAACTAGGGAAATTATATATTGTTTTTTTCGTCACTAATTGGGCTTCGACATACATACCAAATTTTATAACTTTTATGGAGATATGATGTGTATTTTGGGTGAATTATGTAAAAAAAAAATAAAATTATGAAAAATTTCTGTATATTTTGAGTTTTTTTTCCATAGAAAAGTTAATTTTACAAACTTTTTTTTGTTGTTTGTAAAAGCCCTGATACTCCCAAGTCCAACGATACCAAATATGTGGTGGTACCCCACAGTTCCTGTCCAGAAGTAACCCCCAAACTAAAGCAATACTTAGTACAATATCACACCAGAACAAAGCGGAAAAGCGCTTGTAACAGTTGATGCAGCATAACTTATATGTAAATCTAAAATATCCCCTCATGTTTGGTATCTTTAGAAACTACAGACCTTCAGGTTTCTAGGTGCAATGTAGTTTTCACTAAAAAGCCAAATACCTTTTGTCAGTGCATTGTGAAATTTGGAAGTTTTTTTGACATTTTTTTTTTTTTTCTAAAACGTAAACTTGGACGCATGATCAAATGTGGATTTGACAAAAAAAAATCTCATAAAAATTTTCTAACAAAGGCAAATTTGAAAGACAAATTTCTACTGAATAAAATGATGCCCCATATGTATGGGTGCACATAAAGACATGGGCACCAAACACTCCAAAGCAGGGGCAATGCACAAGGGCAATTACAGCTAAAAATGTGGGTGCTGTGCTCTATGTGCACTACCTGCAGTTTTTCAGTGTTAACCCCCCCTACTTGTGAAATAACCCCCACAAACTATATATTTCTGAAAAGTGCACACCTTCAGCTATTCAGAGACACCACTCTTCTCTTTCTACATAGAAAATTGTGGCCGCAGTCCCTTGCAGAAGTCAGCGCTTTGGTCAGAAATCGAGGAAAAAACTGATAAAAAACCTAGATTTCTCCCCAAAATCTCCATGGCAACTACCAAAAACTTACTAAACATCAATCTGCAAGTTCCCCTGAATAAAACAATACCCCATATGTATGGGTGCACATAAAGACGTGGCCACCAAATGCCCCAAAACAGGGGCAATGCATAAGGGCAATTTCAGTTGATATTTTGGGGGCTGCGCTCTATGTGCACTTCCTGCAGTTTTTCAGTGTTAACCCCCCCTACCTGTGAAATAACCCCCACAAACTATATATTTCTGAAAAGTGTACACCTTCAGCTATTCAGAGACACCACTCTCCTCTTTCTACATGGAAAATTGTGGCCGCAGTCCCTTGCAGAAGTCAGCGCATTGGTCAGAAATCAAGGAAAAACCAGATACAAACCTAGATTTCTCCCCAAAATCTCCATGGCAACTACCAAAAACTTACTAAACATCAATCTGCAAGTTCCCCTGAATAAAACGATACCCCATATGTATGGGTACACATAAAGACGTGGCCACCAAATGCCCCAAAACAGGGGCAATGCATAAGGGCAATTTCAGTTGAAATTTTGGGGGCTGCGCTCTATGTGCACTTCCTGCAGTTTTTCAGTGTTAACCCCCCCTACCTGTAAAATAACCCCCACAAACTATATATTTCTGAAAAGTGCACACCTTCAGCTATTCAGAGACACCACTCTCCTCTTTCTACATGGAAAATTGTGGCCGCAGTCCCTTGCAGAAGTCAGCGCATTGGTCAGAAATCAAGGAAAAAACAGACACAAACCTAGATTTCTCCCCAAAATCTCCATGGCAACTACCAAAAACTTACTAAACATCAATCTGCAAGTTCCCCTGAATAAAACGATACCCCATATGTATGGGTACACATAAAGACGTGGCCACCAAATGCCCCAAAACAGGGGCAATGCATAAGGGCAATTTCAGTTGAAATTTTGGGGGCTGCGCTCTATGTGCACTTCCTGCAGTTTTTCAGTGTTAACCCCCCCTACCTGTAAAATAACCCCCGCAAACTATATATTTCCAAAAAGTGCACACCTTCAGCTATTCAGAGACACCACTCTTCTCTTTCTACATGGAAAATTGTGGCCACAGTCCCTTGCAGAAGTCAGCGCATTGGTCAGAAATCAAGGAAAAACCAGATACAAACCTAGATTTCTCCCCAAAATCTCCATGGCAACTACCAAAAACTTACTAAACATCAATCTGCAAGTTCCCCTGAATAAAACGATACCCCATATGTATGGGTACACATAAAGACGTGGCCACCAAATGCCCCAAAACAGGGGCAATGCATAAGGGCAATTTCAGTTGAAATTTTGGGGGCTGTGCTCTATGTGCACTTCCTGCAGTTTTTCAGTGTTAACCCCCCCTACCTGTAAAATAACCCCCACAAACTATATATTTCTGAAAAGTGCACACCTTCAGCTATTCAGAGACACCACTCTCCTCTTTCTACATGGAAAATTGTGGCCGCAGTCCCTTGCAGAAGTAAGCGCATCGGTCAGAAATCAAGGAAAAACCAGATACAAACCTAGATTTCTCCCCAAAATCTCCATGGCAACTACCAAAAACTTACTAAACATCAATCTGCAAGTTCCCCTGAATAAAACGATACCCCATATGTATGGGTACACATAAAGACGTGTCCACCAAATGCCCCCAAACAGGGGCAATGCATAAGGGGGGGGCTGTGCTCTACCTGCAGTTATTTAGTCTAAACACCCCCATACCTGTGAAATAACCCCCACAAACTATATATTTCCAAAAAGTGCACACCTTCAGCTATTCAGAGACACCACTCTTCTCTTTCTACATGGAAAATTGTGGCCACAGTCCCTTGCAGAAGTCAGCGCTTTGGTCAGAAATCAAGGAAAAACCAGATACAAACCTAGATTTCTCCCCAAAATCTCCATGGCAACTACCAAAAACTTACTAACCATTAATCTGCAAGTTCCCCTGAATAAAACGATACCCCATATGTATGGGTGCACATAAAGACGTGGCCACCAAATGCCCCAAACAGGGGCAATGCATAGGCAATTCAGTTGAATTTGGGGGCTGCGCTCTATGTGCACTACCTGCAGTTTTTCAGTGTTAACCCCCCCTACCTGTGAAATAACCCCCACAATCTATATATTTACGAAAAGTGCACACCTTCAGCTATTCAGAGACACCACTCTTCTCTTTCTACATGGAAAATTGTGGCCGCAGTCCCTTGCAGAAGTCAGCGCTTTGGTCAGAAATCAAGGAAAACCAGATACAAACCTAGATTTTGGTCAGAAATCAAGGAAAAACCAGATAAAAAACCTAGATTTCTCCCCAAAATCTCCATGGCAACTACCAAAAACTTACTAAACCTCAATTTGCAAGTTCCCCTGAATAAAACGATACCCCATATGTATGGGTGCACATAAAGAAGTGGCCACCAAATGCCCCTAACAGGGGCAATGCATAACGGGGGGCTTTGCTCTACCTGCAGTTATTTAGTCTAAAACACCCCCATACCTGTGAAATAACCCCCGCAAACTATATATTTCCAAAAAGTGCACACCTTCAGCTATTCAGAGACACCACTCTTCTCTTTCTACATGGAAAATTGTGGCCGCAGTCCCTTGCAGAAGTCAGCGCTTTGGTCAGAAATCAAGGAAAAACCAGATACAAACCTAGATTTTGGTCAGAAATCAAGGAAAAACCAGATAAAAAACCTAGATTTCTCCCCAAAATCTCCATGGCAACTACCAAAAACTTACTAAACCTCAATTTGCAAGTTCCCCTGAATAAAACGATACCCCATATGTATGGGTGCACATAAAGACGTGGCCACCAAATGCCCCCTAACAGGGGCAATGCATAACGGGGGGCTTTGCTCTACCTGCAGTTATTTAGTCTAAACACCCCCATACCTGTGAAATAACCCCCGCAAACTATATATTTCCAAAAAGTGCACACCTTCAGCTATTCAGAGACACCACTCTTCTCTTTCTACATGGAAAATTGTGGCCGCAGTCCCTTGCAGAAGTCACGCTTTGGTCAGAAATCAAGGAAAAACCAGATACAAACCTAGATTTCTCCCCAAAATCTCCATGGCAACTACCAAAAACTTACTAACCATAAATCTGCAAGTTCCCCTGAATAAAACGATACCCCATATGTATGGGTGCACATAAGTACATGGCCGCCAAACCTGAAAATGCATAATATTGGGGCTGCACTCTATGCACCCCTTTTTTTTTTGCCTGCACCCGAATGAATGGAATACGCTCGGGTGCAGGCACATGTAGCCGATATACGCATGAAAACGCGTGAGAATGCAAAGTCTCGCGTTTTCATGCGTATATCGGCTACATGTGCCTGCACCCGAGCGTATTCCATTCATTCGGGTGCAGGCACAAGTAGCAGGCGTAGGGCTGAATTTTCGGCAAGCGTTTTTCCACTTGCTGAAAAAATCAGCCCTACGCCATGTGTGGCATCAGCCTAACCCTTGGCAATAGAAACTACCAGAACAATCTTAGCACCTCTGGACCTTTCTAGAACAACTGAAATCAAATGAAGTTAAAATGGAATAAAACCACTAAAAGCAATCAAAGAACAATAATTGCAATGAAATCGGTGATCAGAGCCCTGGATCCACCAATGTCACTGCAAAAGCAACCTTTTTGGGGCACTAAATACACAATAAAGAACAATGCAAAGATAAAACACCATAAAATCAGTAAATTCAAATAAAAACCGCTCAAACCAACAGAAGAACAATTATTGCAATGAAATCGGTGGTCAGAGCCCTGGATCCACCAACGTCACTGCAAATTCAGCACCCAATAGCAATACAAAAGTTATAGTGCAATAGAATAATTCAAAAACAGAAATCAATTATGAAAATGCAAAAAAAACACTAAAATGCAACCAAATAAATCAGATAATTATAGAGCAAGATCAGAAATAAAGTTTTAGTAAAAAAAAAAGACTGCCAGAGAAAGCAAAGAAAGAAAGAAAAGAAAAGAAAGAAAGAAAAAAAAAAAAAAAAAAAAAAGTGTAAGTGTGTGTGTAAGTGTCTGTGTGTGCTTGGGAAAGTTGTAAATAAGTGTGTATGTGTACAAAAGTGTAATAATGACAAAGATAGAAGAAGAAATGGAAAAAAAAAAAAAAAAAATTTTAGACAGTTGAGATAGAAATAAGCAAAATAAACAGTGGTTAGAGAGTTGTAGTTCAGCTTACACAATGCAGGCAGGCGATCAGGGCGACCAATCTGGCAGGAAGGCAGCAGGAAGGCAGCAGGGGGGCTCCAGCAGTCTCACGTGGCAGCAGAGTGAAGAGGCGACGGCGGGGGCGGCGACAATTAAAGGGACAGCAGTGGACACGTCATCAATGCGTGTCCACTGCTGTCATTGGCTGAGGACCGGATCGCGCGGGGACCCGGTAGTACCTTATGCTCGTTGCCTAGGGGGTTGTGCAGGCTTTACAAGCGCTGCGCTGCTTTAAAAGCGAGCGCAGCGCTTGTAAACCCGTTAGTGCTGTAGGACGTAGATTCTACGTTCTATGGCACTTTGGTCCCTTGGTACCTAGGACGTAGAATCTACGTCCTATGGCACTAAAAAGGTTAAGGATAAATACATTTTTATTTGTCATTTATCTACATTTTTTGTACAAATATTGTACCTGGGAGCAACTTTGGAAAAGGTTAATAAGAGCTACTGTATGGTAGTATATGTAGTGGCAAAATAATCCCCCAAAAACACATTGAAGTTGGAAGAAACTAATGTGTTATTATTATTATTATTATTATTATTATTATTATTATTATTATTGGAATTCATATCGATTACATTGTCCACATATCATGATTTTGAATGTAATTGAATGTGTTAGGGGAAACAAGTGCAGAAATCACAGAACTGCAGTGCAATGGGAATGGTAGCTGCCAAATATGTGAACTTTCACACTGACTGAAGAAAAAAATCTGCTAAAAGGTGGGAGTCTCAGTTCACATAATGAAGGCTGCATAGGGGAAGACACAGAGACGGGGAAAAAGAAAACCAGTAGTCCTAGTAGGACTTTCTGGCCATAATTAAGAAGGAAACAAGTATTCTAAATTCTAAAAAAATTGTTTATGATGTGTGGGTGGGTGTTTTATAGTTGGGGCTAAGTGATAGTGTTTTTTATCTGTGAGTATTGTTCACTAAAATAGAAACAATATATGTTAACACTGACACTAAATTTGCTAATTGATTGTGAGCACTGATTGGTTAATTTTTGCATTTATGCATGCACCTCACTTCCTTCCCTCATCCTGATGACGATCCTGTGGGGATCGAAATGCATAGATGCGGTGATTGAATAAATGGACTGTTTCTATATACAATGCCATGAGTGCTCTCTTTACATGCGTTTTATATATATACTGTATATAGATTTATACATACAAATCAAATCTAAATAGGGTCAGATATGCTGGGAAGATGCAGTACTTGTCAGCCATGAAAAATGATGCAGTTGATCATTCTGACAAGATCTGGTGCAACTTAGACAAAATAATAATGATGAGGAAACTACTCTCGATGAGCTGAGATTAGCTAGGTGAGGAATCCCTTGGTGTCTGGGGAGTAAAGATATAGGCATAAAATAAAAAAAAAGTGTTTAGAGGTTCACTATTCTATAGAAAATAGGGAAAAACTAGAAGGGCATGTCAGGGTAGTATAGCTCTCAGAAAACATGTATCAGTCATTGATATCTTGGCCTAAAAGTGCCTTTTCCAGCTAGTGATGGTAAAAAAATGGGTCACACTGGACTCCTCTTCCCAGATGGGTCCTTGGAGCAGGTAGGGGGGGGGTTGGGTCTCTACACCTCTTTGTTGCCAGAGGTTCTTGCAAATGAAACAAAAAGGGTTTATAGTCAAACACACTGCAGGGTTTACTCACAGATCAGTTGAGGTAGTATTGTTGTTGTTGTTGTTGTTAGATGCAGTCATGAATAGAGCTGAGCAATAAGACACCACTGTGGAGATGCTAGGCAGGTAACTGTTGGCCTGGACACCTTGAAGGAGTACAGAAGAAATTGTGAATACACCCCTTTTAGGCTACCAGCTAGTGGTCTGGATCACAGCAGTAGAAATGGTTCCTTTATTTTAGTAGAGCTACATCTCCTTCCGATTTTAAACATTTTTCTCCTTAGTTATTTCTAAACCTCGGGTTGAGGATCTTAGTTCATTCCAACTTATTGCTTCCTACCATTGTTTTCTGTCCATAAAATGTAACAAACCCTGGGGATAAATATTAATGGTTACAGCTTTACTGACAATTAAGTAGCAATCACAATACATAGTTAAATTGTACACCAAATATGCAGATTATTCACCAGGTAATTGATTCCCAAAGTTAAATATCAAGAATTACTTTTACTCATTGTAAAGATTGCTGGGACAGGTATAGGATCAATTACCCGGAATGCTTGGGATCTGCCATACCTTTAGTTTTTAAAAAAAAATGTTTAAACAAATCCAAAAGGATTTTTGGCACCAATATGGATTCATGCAGTTAGTTACCATGAGGTACTGTGTTATTATAACAGAGAAACTGTAAAGATTCCTACGCATTCCTACGCATTTGCCGTTTTACAGAGGTTAATCATCTCCTTAATATGTACTTGATACTTGCACTCAAGGACAAACAATAATAAGCAGAAAATAAACACAGTTTTCAATCCTGCATTTGCTTTTGTTGGTCTACTCAACACTGTCATTTATTTGTGATAAAAGTAAAACAAAAAGCAATGTCACAAAATCTAAAAATTTTTAACAGGTAGCTATGTATGTAAGTACCTTTTATATACATTAAATAAAGGGAAGAGTGTGTCATACTTACCGCAATCTTTCTTTCTGTGACAAACTCCATATCAGTACGCACTGGGAGAGTGCCTCCCCTCGGCTCCTATCAGAAGCACCCCCCCCCCAAATCTTTAAGAGACCAACCCCACCCCCTACTGGCATTTGTAGCAAGCTTCTAAAAACTCTATTTCAGTTCTCATTTGGATGAACAAGCTACTATTTCCTCAATGAGAGGGTAATAGGCTCTTTCAATCAGAAACCTGTAATAAAGAATACAGGTCAAAAAACCTGACCTGTATCCCACTATACCGCTCAACTTTGATCACAAGTACCTTGGGCTGCAGTAGCATGAACCCCAAGACTCCTACTCAGAATAGCACCACTAACCCTGTATCAACCATACTTTCATAACTTGGCAAATCTACCTGCCAGAAGTGTTTACCTGAATAACAAGCAATATATATTTAGACTTATCTATCTTCAGTGCCAGAGAAAATAAAGATTCAGTGAACATCAGCATCTCTAATGTCTAAAGGACACTCTGATTGTTGATAAACGTCCTGTAACCTGAAGCAGAGGTCGGAGAAATACACACTGACACACACACAAAACACAAAAAAAAAAAATACTGCAGTACCAGAAATGCAACTGGACCTTATTAAGTACAAACCCTAAAAACCCAGAGAAAACTAATGTCTGTATAGACACCTCTAACGGGTATCTTACCATCTTAACTGAAATAAACCAATTGTGGCTCCACCTTCTCCAGTAGAGAAAATGCGGCAAATTCTGTCGCCCGTTTCACGAAAAAATCCACCAGTGGCGAAATGTGGAAATTCACTGGGAATCCATGCCTGGCAAATTATTTCGCTCATCACTAATCACTGCCTCTGGATGCCTTTTGGGCAGGAGTACACACAAATGGAAGGACAAGCAACTGAAACACAGGCACACAGGGGAGACCAAAAATTGCACACTAGTGTCTTTTTAATCCAGGAGCTGCAACACAGAAGACCCCAGATTATGAGGCAATGTGCTGGGGAACAAAATGGTTCCATGGACCAAATACCCCTGTCCCTACGAAAACCTAAAGGCAGGCCTAATGCTTTCACAAGGATAAAAAGAAAAGTTTGCTTCCAATGGGAGCAAACACAAAAGCAGAAGGACCAAAAAGATGCTGGTAGTGGAATGGGGTTTATCTTTTAAAGATTTGGGAAGGTCCATCTGATGGGAGAAGATTTATTTTTAACAACAGGAAATTACTGCTATACCAAAGGGCACATATATACATGTCTAAACTCATAACGAGATATAAAGTATTTTCCAGTTGCTGGTACCATGGTCATTTACAGGAAGTCTAACATTAAAAAAAAAAACATATTTCAAGTATCAGTATACAAAAAACTAATTAGTGATCAAACATAAAGAAAATATCTCAGTTACGGGGATCACAGTTAAAATGTTCAGAATAAATGCTTAAAAGAAGGAATAAATATACAGCAAGCCTGCAGATCTAGAAGTCATCTGATAGATGTACCACAATTAAAATGCATTTTTTAATTGACTGCACTTAGTGTCTAGAAGAGAATGATTTAAAATAGAAAGCCCAAGCAGAATCACATAAAAAAGCTACTTATAATGCAAAACTTGGCTTACATGCTTAAAGGCACAAATAAGATTATATTGTATTGGGAATATTATTCCCACATTTTGCCAGAGGGCTATGTGTGTTGTTAATATAATTAGAAATTATTCTACTTAAAGGCAATCATTTTAGTGCTGACATTATTAATAAGTTAAATTACAAAGTGTTGCAAACAATTAAAAGGATATACAGTACCGAGGATAACTTTCTATGTTTAAAGCTTTAGCTATAGTGCACATACACAGGTTAATGACATTTTAATCTGAGATTTATAGAATTCATCACCCTACTTTTAAATTATAGTTGACTGTTAAAGTTGTGCAATGCACAGAAGGCCAGAGGACAATGTCTAAAACAAAATACACTTTATAATTTGGGAAACTCAGTATCACTTTTGTCATATGTCTAGATTGCAATTACATATGGCCACAAAGCAAATCCACCCCATTTCTTAATGGAGGTACAGAAAAAAAAAAGGTTGATTGGGTTTGCATACACTTACATTAAGACACTTATCTATACATAAATACACATATTTATACCTAAAGAACTACAAGTTGTAAGGCTAATACATACAATACAAATAGACGGACAAGTACATTACAAAGGACATTTCATTAGAGATGTAGCGAACTGTTCGCCGGGTCACCCCTTTAGATTAGAGGAAAGGAGCTTCCATTTGAAGCAGCGTAGGTGGTTTTTCACGGTGAGGGCAGTGAGGTTGGGGAATGCCCTTCCTAGTGATGTGGTAATGGCAGATTCTGTTAATGCCTTTAAGAGGGGCCTGGATGAGTTCTTGATCAATCAGAATATCCAAGGCTATTGTGATACTAATATCTACAGTTAGTACTAGTGGTTGTATTTATAGTTTATGTATGTGAGTGTATAGATTGGTAGGTGTGGGTTAGGTGTGCTGGGTTTACTTGGATGGGTTGAACTTGATGGACACTGGTCTTTTTTCAACCCTATGTAACTATGTAACTATGTAACTAATTCGCGCGAACATCAGGTGTTGGCAAGTCCGCAAATTTGCGAACTTTTGGCGATGTTCGCCATTTTGGGTTCGCCGCGGTTCTTTTTGCACCGCGTTTTTTTGCCTCGGTTTTTTCCGCCGCGTTTTTTCGCTTCGGTTTTTCGCCTTTGCGTATACATAGGAATAGCTTGCGGGTTTTTTGGGCGTTATTTTTTTGCGTTTTTTTTGGCGTTTTTTTTACAAAGTATTTTTGCCCTTGATCCCCCTCCTGCATGCCACTGTCCAGGTCGTGGCACCCTTTAAACAACTTTAAAATCAGTTTTCTGGCCAGAAATGGCTTTTCTAGGTTTTAAAGTTCGCCTTCCCATTGAAGTCTATGGGGTTCGCAAAGTTCGCGAATATTCGCGAGTTTTGGCGAAAGTCCGCGAACGGGTTCGCGAACATTTTTGGCGATGTTCGCTACATCCCTACATTTCATACCAGAGCAAAATTAATGGAAAATAGTGGTAATATAAATTGTACCACATGTAAGGACAGGTATAAGATGGGCAGCTGAAGGGGTTGGAGACTGCTGATTGAATTTGTTTGACTCAGTTTAAATGGGAATTATACAGGTATAGGACCCGTTATCCAGAATGCTCGGGACCAAGGGTATTCCGGATAAGGGGTCTTTCCGTAAGTTGGATCTTCACACCTAAAGTCTGTTAAAAAATCAATAAAACATTAAACTCAATAGGGTCATTTTGCATCCAATAAGGATTAATTATATCTTAGTTGGGATCAAATACAAAGCACTGTTTTATTTTTACAGAGAAAAAGGCAATTCATTTTTTAAAAATCTGAATTATTTGATTAAAATGGAGTCTATGGGAGACAGGCTTTCCGTAATTCAGAGCTTTCTGGATATCAGGTTTCCGGATAATGGATCCCATACCTGTACTTCCTTATTAAACTTTAGTTCAAGTTTTTGGGATTATTAAAAAGGTCCATAAATGCTTTTAGATGTCAATATGTATATTTGTAAATAGAAATACATAATTCCATTAATTTAAAGGAGAAGGAATGTTACAATCACTGAGGGGTGACAAAATGTTAGGCAAACCCAGTGATTGTAGTCACTTACCTAATACCCCAGGCCGGTGCACCTGTTAGCAGAAAACTGCACAGGCCCTAGGTAACTGTGACCAAGCCATCCTCTTCCATCTTTTGTCTTTGCGCTTGTTGTGCATGGCAGTAGAGTGAAAAGGCAAACTTGAGCAAGAAAATCAGCTTTTTTTCACCTTACTGTGAATGCGCCGGCCCCAGGATTCAGAAAATAGATGGAAGTGGATTACTTGCTCAAAGATACCTCAGGCCAGTGCAGTTTTCTGCTAACAGGAGCACCGACCCAGGGTATCAGGTAAGTGATTACAATCACTGGGGGTACCTAACATTTGGCACTCCCCATTGATTGTAAATTTCCTTCTATTTCAAAGAAAAGCATGCATGAGAAGAATGAGTCCACATGTGCCTTTGAAACATGAACTTCAGGCTGCTAAAATTTCTTTGGATTCTGGGAAATCCCAGAATCTCCGTGAAAGCCTTGGGCATGTCCTGCTATCTATGGTTTCTTCAATTTGATCTGGAGTGCTCCAACATTTCTTCTTCAATATTCTGACAGACTTATTTACTTTATCATTATAGTCACTGCCCTTCTGAGTACTCACAATCCCATAAAGAAGATATGGAAGGTAGGGTCACAGTTTGCATCACAATACATTTAAGGCTGATGCCACACAGGGCTGATTCTCTGTCAGTGGAAAAATGCAGGCCGAAAATCATCTGCTACAATGGAATCAGCCTTCTTGTTTGCCTGCATAATCCTTTGTACAAAAGATTTAACAACATTCAATTTTAATTGCAAAGTTACAAAAAAAATACATAGATTAATAGATAATACATACCACAAAATGTGCACAGGCAAAAGAAGACACACAAGTTAGCGGATACACTTGCCAAAGATGAGAATTACCCCAACGTTTTGGCAAAGAGCCTTTCTCAAGGGGATTATTTTTTTTGTAACTTTAAAATTGAATGTTGTTAAATCTTTTGTACACTATATAAAGGATTATATTTTTTAATACTACCACTGTGCTTGTATTTTGTGTGCGCAAACCATATATTGTTGTTCTTTTGTATGCTAAGTGAGTGCCCTCCATCTATGTATATTTACTTTTTGTTTGCCTGCACCCAGAACCATCATGTTTGCCCAGGTACAGGCACATACGGTGGATTTTGGCTCTGAAGTGCAAGAGCTTGCACTTCAGAGCTGATATCCCCTAGGTGTGCCTGCAACTTGGCTGATGCAATGGTTCCAAGTGCAGGCAAAAAAGAAGGCTTATGCCAGTGTAGGGGCTAATTCTTGGCCTCTGCAGACCAAGATCAGCCCTATGTGGCCACATAAAGGTGGCAGAAAGTTGATACAGATACAGAGATACAGATTAAATGACATAAAATTAACTATAGGTAGGGAAATGTAAAACAAAAATCATATGTAGTAAAACAACAAAAAAAATACCCATTTTTAGTACAGCAATAAGCACATTTTGCAGTCTATGTAATCATACTTTCGGCAGCTGATGTTAGATTATTATTAGTTATCATTATATTATTTTATTATTATGTACTGATATTTAAGAATTATACTACTCATAATGGTATTCAAACAATGGCAGGTTGTTAAGTACTTCTACCAATTACATTTTTAGTTTTGCTTCCACATCAGTGCAAAGAACAAGATGTCACATTGTTGTTTGGTTAATAGTTTAACACTATTGATTGCACTAAAAGTAACATTCACAGAGGACGGCTATTTTGGGGAAAATCCAGACAAAATTTTGGTGCAAAATCCAGAAAAACATGGTGCAATGAAACACACTATAAATTGGGACCACAAACAGTGTAAAATGCAGGAAAACCTAAAATCAGGGGATGCAAAATTGAGGTTTCACTGTAATAGTTACTATTTTTAAAATGTCCATTGTGTTGAACACTTCCCAAGCCCACATGGAAAATGTGTCAAAAATCATTTGGTGTCTAGAAGTTTACTTGCATAATGCTGCAAACATATTTATACTGAAAAAAAAAAATAGAATTTATGATTTCTAAATAGTAGCAATTACAATGTGGGCATGCTAAGATGACTGCATTTCTTTTTAAAAGCAGAGGGCAATTTTAAACTATACTGCATGACACACTCTAACTAAATTAAATATGTGTTGAATTACAGTATTGTTTGACACATTTGTGTTTTTCTTATGATGTATACAAAATAGATAAGTCCACCAGGAATATTTCTCTAGAAAGGGGAACAAATTTGTTTTAACCACTACAAACTCATATTTACAGTTCTTGTTGAGCACAAATAGTTTTAAGACACTCAATCTCATTTTGCTGATAGGGTCTCCATGCTGGAGCAGAACTGTACAGATTTAATCTTCTCAGCTTTATTTTTTTTTCCTGGTAAGAAGAAACACATTTAGTATTCTGCAGTCTCCAGAGACCATTAATCTATAAAAATGTTCTTGCCCTCATGTAACCTTCCAACCTATGACAATAATTATGATGGCTGGCACATTTTTCTGCTACCTTTAAAAATGGTAATAAAATAATAGAATTAAAGTTGGTACCTTATCTGTAAATGCAGCACTTATTTTCATGCTGAGTGAACTATGTTCATTTCTTATGGAGCAGCTTGTTTTATGTATCATTAAAACTATAAATTTAGCTTCAATTACCAGAAATCTGCGTTTAGAGAATAATGCTTTTTATTTGTTTACATTACCCGTGTTTCTTGAATAATTATAGCTGGTCACAGTGGCATTCTGTTAAATATAGTTCTATATTGAGCAGCTCCATCATTTCACTAAAACAAAAATGATGCTACAGCAAAAACAATATTGTATTACATTTTCCAGGCAGCAATGCCAAGTCATTTAAAATAACAATATTAAACCCATTTCAAACTTTTTTATAGTTTCAGAAATGAGGTACAGATTTAATTTGTGTAGTAATTAAGGTAGATACCATCAACCAGATATTTTTTCATTTCAGAAGCCCTATATCAGAATCAAAATTCCACAAATTCCTAACATTGTTCCACATGTTGTTATATATGATGTAAGGTCAAATTCAAGATATATAAGTTCTGATTAGTGATGAGCGAATATGTCCGCTTTGCTTCGCCAGAAAATTCATCATCTTTCAAAAGATTTGTGAAACAGCGAAAATGTTGCGCACCAAATTTTTCTGTAGCCAATTTTGTTACCTGTTACGCGAAAAAAAACGTCCATGGACGGGGAAATTCGCCATGAATCCATGCCTGACAAAAAATTGTGCCCATCACTAGTTTTGTTAATTAATTTGGGTTCAAAATTAAGCACAGGGAAGGGTAGGGTTTCCCTATCAAGTTGTATTCATTACCACTGACATGCACTGACCAATGTTATCATTGTCCGAGAAATTATGCTATTCCTATTCTACAATTGGCCACTGCAACATGCGTGTGACAATAGCTGGCATGGAGGCAAGTTGTGGCAGATACCTACATTTAAGTTGGAATTATGGAAGGAACTGCATTTTTAAAAACATGGTTTGCATCCAAAAATTGTAGTGTCACTTTATATATTACTACGCAAACTAAGTAGAATCATATAGGGCTCATTTACTATTGATTGCATACTGTGCAAGAGCATTAAGGGATACAAAACATTAGAGCTTTGTAAGACTTACTACTACAGGTATGGGATTCCCTATTGAGAAACCTGCTATCCAGAAAGCTCAGACTTATGGGATAGTTCTCTCCCATAGAGTCCATTTGACTCAAAAAACTTACATTTTTCAAAGCGACTTCCCTTTTTTCTGAAATAATAAAACAGGTTCTTGTACTTGATCCTATCTAAGATATAATTAATCCTTATTAAAGGAAAAAACAGTCCTATTGGGTTTATTTTGTGTTTAAATTACTTTTAGTAGACCTAAGGTATGGTGAGAAAACAGCAAGACTGGAGCGAGTCCAGATGTCAATTTTTTATATACAGCTAGAGTACAGGAGAAGTCCAAATGTACTATTCAAGCCCCTGAAATGAAAAGCTATATAAATGTGTTAATTATGTAATTTAATTGAATAGGTAATGAATTAGTAAAATAATGCAAGGTCCACCATAGTCTCTGTGCAGAATATTATTATTCTGATATATAAATATGCCTTAAAGTTTGCTCAGATCACGACTTCCCAACATTTCAGTGAAAACATCAAATAATGGATACTATATTTAATATTAAACTTTATTTCTACAATTAAAAAGTACATTACAAATAGTGGTAAAAAAAAAGTAAAGACTTTGAGTAAGAAATCTAAGGACATATTTATGAATCCATGGACTATTAATTGCAATTATATGCATCTGATGGATTTAATACCTGGTCAGTTTCAAGCAGAGGGCTCCCTTGTGCCTCACTTGTTGCACCTTGCACTGCATGAAACCATTCTAATGATCCTTTACACTGCGATATCAAAATAATAAGAGCTGAAGTTTTAAGATACTTTCAGATTCTCTACTGTGCTTTAGATGACGATTTTTCTAGGACATTGATGAATAAACTAAAATAACACTGTGCATATGTCAGACTGTCTCATTTAAGAAAAAGTTATTTAATTAAATACGATACGGTTTAAAATAATAACTCTCCTGCTAGACCAGTAGTTCCTTTAGCAGTATGCAAGCCTCATGCCACATTAGCAGAATTAATTAGAGCGAGCTTTATAAATGTCTATAAAAGGGAACTGCACAGACTGCTGCTTTTATGTAGTTCTTTTCATGTGAAATATAGAGATGTGTTGAATATTCTGAATAATATCTGTTCAAACAGAAATACCTTATAAATTGCAATTGAAAATGCAGGATGCTTATACCTTATGTTATTGGGCTTTATTGAATAGAAAAAAAACAAAATGTAAGATACACAGAATGATACTTTTTATATCTGGTTTTATTGCAATCAAAGGAAAGCATTATAATCCTTCAACAGAAATAGGTCACATTGCATTGATTTATTAAATAATTATTTTTCTTAAAGCAGAACTGTAATTGTGCTGATAAATCCACTAAACTTTAGTGTATATTTAAATCTTTTTCACAGGCCCACTTATCTGCATTGGGAGATGTACCAACGTGCAAAACGCGACCCAGCGTTTAATAAATAGTATTCTAACTGCAGCTAGAGGGGCAATAGCAAAAGCCTGGAAAGCCAATACACCCCCTACGGAATTAGACTTTCTGGAGAGAATAAGATATATACGTAGAATGCTCTACCTTACTGCTCTTAAGCATGCTACCACAGGGAATTTCTATCAAATCTGGTCAAACTGGGACTATGTGAATACTCTAAGATCACATTAAGGGAAAGTACTTGGTGAGACCTCTGATTTTCTGATTATTGCACCATTTGTTTTCAATGCTCATATTATCACCTTTGTTATTTCCTTAATGTTATAATTTCCTTTTCTCCTCTCTTGCACTATCCTTTTTTTGGCTTCTGTATTTTTTTTTATATAATTAAAACTCAATAAAAAGATAATAAAAAAAAATCTTTTTCACGTGTACATTTTCTATTTTTGTGTATCTTCCTGTTTTATATGGTAACAATTTTCTCCTGCTTTAAACAGTTCCCTTGTGCTGTGAGTCACATGCTGAAGCCCCCAAGCTAACAAACTGATACCAGCAGGATTTACCTAAGCCAAACAGCATTATTAAGATGTTAACATTACAGTTTGGGTATCTGTTTTTTGCTGTGTCAGTCCCCCAGTAATAAAATGCATTAATAGTACAGGCATGTGATCCCTTATCTGGAAACCCGTTATCTAGAAAGTTCCGAATTACGGGAAGGCCCTCTCCCATAGACTCCATTATAAACAAATTACTCAAATTTTTTTCAAATGATTTCCTTTTTCAATGTAATAATAAAACAGTACCTTGTACTTGATCCTAACTAAGATATACAGTAATTAATCCTTAATGGAGGCAAAACAAGCCTGATGGGTTTAATTAATATTTAAATGATTTTACCAGACTTAAGTTATGGAGATCCAAAGATCCCAGGTCCTGAGCATTCTGGATAACAGGTCCCATACCTGTACATTAAGATTTAACCTCATTTGCTCACCAAAAAAAAAATTAAGGTATAGTAATAAACAAGTACACCGCAAATAATAAAAAAGATTGTTAAAATGTGGACTTGTAGGAGAAAAAAGTGTGCAGTGTAGAGAAAGTAAAGCTTTAACATTTTATAACATGGTTCATTCTAACGAGGACCTGCTCATAGGGAGAAAATTGACTCCGGAAGATTACAATGGTCACTACACTTTAATGACCTCTATGAATTTATTTCCCTCTTTGTCTATAATGGAAGTACTAGAAGTAGAATGTGTAATGTACAATAGTCTTTGTTGCTTGTTTTCTTAAGCTTCAGTGAAAGTGGTGCTGAATACACATTCAGCTTGAGCCTTTAGACTATTATGCCATTTTTCTTGGATTCCCTGATCATAGTCTTACCTATCACCTTCAGTAGCCCTCCTGTAGTATCGGAACAAAAGCCAGCAAAAGAGGGAAATAGAGAGCTGCAGTAGGGGTCATAACTGGGGTAAAAACGCAGAGTTAGCTCAGAATTCTTATAGCCTATATTTAAAGACACAATCCCCCATATGTAATAAAAGGCACTAAGTTTGCCTAAGTAGCAGTAATTCATAGCAACCAATAAGATTATTGCTTTAAACAGGTGGCCAGTAAATTCTACCTGCTGATTGGTAGCTATGGACTACTGTTAGGGGCTGATTTACTAAGACACGATTTCGAATCCGAATTGGAAAAATTCCGATTTGAAACGAACATTTTGCGACTTTTTCGTATTTTTTGCGATTTTTTTGGCGTCTTTACGATTTTTGCGAAAAAACGCGAGTTTTTCGTAGCCATTACGAAAGTTGCGCAAAGTCGCGATTTTTTCGTAGCGTTAAAACTTGCGCGAAACGTCGCGCCTTTTAAGTTTTTACGCTACGAAAAAGGCGCGACTTTGCACGCAAGTGTTAACGCTACGAAAAAATTGCGACTTTGCGCAACTTTCGTAATGGCTACGAAAAACTCGCGTTTTTACGCAAAAATCGTAAAGACGCCGAAAAAATCGCGAAAAAAACGCAAAATTAACGATCATTACGAAAAAAACGCAATCGGACGCATTAGGCCCATTCGTGGGTTAGTAAATGTGCCCCTTAGTGTCTGTTTAGTGCCTTTTATTACATAACCCCCAATGAATGTCAGCAAAGGGATGCTCTTATACTAAGCACAGTTCTATAGAGAAATTACTACTAATAATGACAATAAACAGATAAAAATGTCAATTTTATTAACTGCCTAAACAAAGTTCCAACTAGACTATTGTGTCCAAAAAAATTTGATACGTAGAAAAATCTTGCATTGTGAACCCAAAGGCATTTACATTTTTGTTTTCATGTTACTGCTTTTTATATTCCTTTCATGTAAACAAAGCTTCAGGACTGGCAAATATGAAACCCTATTAATTTCTAAATAAAAAGAGTCAACAACACCACAACCCTTTAACTGTCAACTGGAGGTAGAGACACAGGCTGGATACCCTTTACCTAATTACTAAAAATAGCTGTAGATGTAACATAAGTTAGAAATGCTATTGGTAATACATACTGTATGTAGGTATGCACATGCAGTTTTAAAAATTGGTGAGCCGTCATTTCTAAGCTGAAAAATGTATTCCTGGCAACCTAGGTTTCACTGCTCATCATAAAATTAATGCTCCTCCAGAAGTCACTAAGTACTTTTTCATCTGCTGTTCAGTTCTCTCCCATCCCTTTCCCTTTTATCTGACGTGCAAAGGTTACTTTTCAGTTCTTTTGTCATGCCACAAGGACAAATATTGCATGAAGCTTTTAGTTATATTATACTCTTTTTAGCAAAGGATATCGTCTGTTCTGTTGCTTTTTGACCAATACTGCTCATACAGTAAATTAATTATTAAACATTTTTGGTCAACGGTGGTGAATCCTTTTACGAGGGGCACTAATGTAAATGGTTGGTAAAAGATACCAATCTTTTATGTATTTTACAATTTCACAGCAAAGTTTCCAGAATGGAAAAAAACAGATATTGGCAACACTGTAAAGCAGCATTGCCTACAGTTAAGAACTATATGTACATTTAGTGCTGACATGCTTTTTTCTTATCAGAAAATGCACTTTTTATAGGAGGGGTGCTGTTTTTAAAGCAGCAGATGCAAATGTTAAACTGTATTTGGGGTGTTAAACTGTGTTATTGGGGTGAACTTGATCTCAATGGAACAGTAATAGGGCAGATCACTGACCATGAATTTCTAAAAAAAACTGAGCTCTTTGTACAGATACAAATGTAATTATAATTGGATTATATTTTAACTGCTCACATATCATATTAAATATCCAAAGCTTACTATTTATAAACCGTGTACTATGACAACATCTGGTGCTCTGTTTCCCGCATTTCATAGTTATGTCCATGTCCACTGTAACTGGTTTGAAGAAAATGGGTGGGCCATACACTCTTTCTATTGCTACAGTTCACAGACTGATTTGACTTTCCCTTATAAGTAAATATGGAACATATTTACAAGCTTAGTGAAGCATGTTTCTGTCTGTATATATAGGGTGCAAGCAGATAGTCCACTTGTCCATAGCAGGAACTTTCTGTAACAGGAATGTGTTCTCTGCCATTATAGGGGATCAGAATAGAGCAAGGAGGCCAAGCAATGCCTTATATAATCCATAATAACATTACAAAATCCAAGATGACAAAATGCAAGAAGTACAAGGTTCCTATAATTCACATATATATCTACCTACTGTGTGAAGGTAGTACAAGATAGAGAAGAAAGGGATACTGGTAAGCACTGCAATTCACAGCTAAGGGAGAGTGCCCTAGCATTTATATAAAGATTTATATTGTTTTTTTTTATTTGAGCCACCAACCCTATGTGATCTGTTAGGCTTCCTGCCACAGCACTCTTGATGGCAGGTTATGGTCTGTGCATTAAGGCGGGCCCCATAAGTAAGGACCCCAGCACAGCTATGATTTCTAACCACTGGAAAGTTTACATTTATAACCAAGTACTTTCTAACCTAACCTTAACAGCAATTGTGCAAAAATATATTTTCCAGTTATTTTCTAGCCTATAATCAAAATCAACAACAGTCAACAAGAAACCATCGTTTTGCATTTGTTCATAATACAGTATATTAAAAGCTATTACTAAAGAAATCAGATGTAAGCACCCATTTTGCTTCACATATTTACCAATGATTTTAGCATTGTTCTCACAGTTTACATTGGTAACATTAGGTGATGATTAAGCTAGAAGCACTTCAGTCTACAATTGCAATTTAATCCTTATAACAGCTGGAAATTTGTTCCTATGGTTGAGCAGAGCAATACTCCCCTACACGGAAAGCAGAACAGAAGCCATAGCAGGATTAACTAGATCTCCACAGGATAATTAGAGTTATGGGAAAGGTACAACCGTCCGGGAGAAGGCAGACATATTTCATTGCTTGAGACATGCTGGGCTAAAAGATACCATGAACAGATTTTTATTTTCTTGTCTGCCTTCAAGCCTAATACATTTTCTACTATTCTAAGTTTATAGAATTATCATTCTATTTATTATTATTCTAATATATATATATATATATAAATATACATTTCTACAATAAATTTGTTCAACCTCTTTGCACATTTTTAATGTTTTATGCTTCACTAATGCAGATTACAAGTTAGCACAAACAGGAAAAACATTTACTTACAGCCGATGGTTTTCCCACCACCTGCAAGATCGATATGCTGCAAAAATGACCACCAATGAGCTTAGAAAAATATTCCAGTGATTTCTGTGCATCTAGGAAGAGCACACTAGAAGAGGCAAAGAACACATTTTTAGTGGTATAAATTGACAGACAGTTCCCTGATTATAATTTGTCATTTGTGGAAAGAATTATGTGAAGGACCCCCTGTGAACTTTGCTGTCTTATATATACTCACAAAGCCAAGGCCACCTTAAGATGGACAGGGGAGAGCCCAGTCAGGGGGCCCATGGGGGGAGGGGGCTAAGAGATAATAAATTCCAATCAGCCATCTATGAAGAGGTACAGTTAGTAAAAGGGAATGGAAGAATTATGCCATTTTTATTATTAGGTGAACTGCTAACTGTGGCCTCTTGGTAACACGTCTGCCTGGGGGAATACTTTTTACAAATATTGTTAGTTTAATGCTACTGAAAATAAATTTAGATATCTTTTGCAGGTACATTTTTTTTTTACCAGTTTTAGACAATGGTTCATTTCTATAGTTTTTAAAATGGCCACTTCAGTTTAAATATGTAGATGATTTAATTGGTGTGTCTTATTTAACATTAGCTGGGCTTCACTTTATTTAACTTCCAAGTTTTCAGGGGTGATTTTTTTATCTTGAACACATTGGTGGCATAAAAATCCCATTAATAGAAAATGTTATTGATGTCAGAAAACACATCATCAAGCACATTGAGAAAGGGCGACCTTAATGACAAAAACACACAGGTAAAGAAAAAAAAAAAGTTGTGGCTATGGGCATCACCATCTTGCAGAACTGGAGTGCTCCTGACACAAATAAACAAGTGACAATAATGTGAATATTCTATACAAACAGATAATACAAATGTATACATACACCATACATATGATTTGTATACCATGTACAATACTGGTGAAGCTGAACGTACAAATGGATTACTCTTTATGAACTGTGACATGACTGCCTGAAACTATGCCTTGCCCTGGAAAAGCATAACTGCAAGCAGGTTAACCATCCCAGCCAATTCATTGATCTGCATTATCAGGGAAACCAGGTCATCTCATCATTAAGGCTTACTTGACAGTTGAGCCAATATATGTATACAGTCTCAATGCATACTTCTTATCAAGAAACTGTTATGGCTGACTAATCCTATCAAGGTTTATATAACAGGTGCTTGTCTCTAACACTTCCTACAAACAGTCTTCATAACTGTCAAGCAAGCAAGCAGAAAAAACATTGTTCCAATCTGCTGAGTTTAAGTGGCAGCACACAGACACTTTTACTAGACAAAATTGTTGACACACATTTAACAAAGTTTTTTAAAGAGGTACTATAAAATAGCACAAAACGCTTCACATTTTGGACCTTTATAAATGCAAAATGCGTGTAAGTATGTCTCATAAATTGGTTGTCAAAAATAGCATAACCTTGAATTTTAACTTATTCCTTAGGGGGAAGACAATGTAATGATTCACAGCATGTATAATTATAGAGCTATTCATCCAGTAAATCCTTAGCTGATATTAATCACACAATTAAACACATCAACAATAATTTACAACCGCAGTACTGTAACTTTATATAAACACAAGTTCAAACTTATGGAAAAAAATGATATATTTGCTAAGACGCAGAAATGTTTTATTTGGAAAATGCATTGAATGATTTTTACAATTTTTACCATGGAGAGTCTTAATTTCTGACCCTCCGTTTATGATACAAAAGTCCTTTTACTTTCCTGCCAGAACTGTTCTATCGTTGATTCCTGGTCACATCCTGTGGGCATGGTCTCATCAGGTCTTGGCTTTTCGGAGCAGCTGAGAAAGTCTTAGCATTTTAGCAGTGCAGATATGACAGCCATAACCATTTGAAACAAGTTATTGCCCAAGACAATTACTCAAAATGAATGCCAATAGTAATCCTTACACTTACAGAAATACCCCAAGCAAGATTTAATTAAACACTGAAAAATTTGCAGTGGTAAGGTAATATCATTTTTGGTATACAGGTATATGTAAATACTTATGATTGTTTCCTATTTCTCAGGTTTTTGTAAATTTTTTAAGAGTTTGTAGACCCATTGAAAATGAGTAAAATACCAATTGAGGAATTCCATTTCTTCTTACGGTTTTATTGGATTTTTTAATTCAAATTGTTTAATAAAATAACAAATTTTTGACTTTGGTAAAATGTTGAGTTAATTCAAATTCACAAATTCTAATTTTTATAAATAAGCCTTCCTGTCTTCTGCTCACATTTGGTAAGTTTATCTGTATTGAAATAAAAACTCTAAAATTCACAAATTCACATTTTGATAAATAAGTCTTCCAGTTTCTGCTCACATTTAAATACCACATGCTTCTGCCTATCTATTAAAGCGGACCTGTCACCCAGACATAAAAAGCTGTATAATAAAAGCCCTTTTCAAATTAAACATGTAACCCAAAGTAATTTTTTTATTAACACATCTATACTCATTATAAAAGCATTTAAAAGTCCCAGCTGTCAATCATATATTGCCTGACCCGCCTCTATGCCTTAAGGTGGCCATACACGAGGCGATTTCGCTCGTTGTGCGATGAACGATTATATCGACAAACGATCGTATGGCAATCGAGTTCCCATACGATATGCCATCCACGGGCAACGATAATTCGGGAAAGATTTTGTCGCATCATTATCGTAAAATACCTACGATCGTACATCTACGTACGATCGATGTCGTTGACTTCTGCTGCTGGCAATCGTGACATGCGCAGAGAACAATCGTTGAAAGACAAATGTCTGACACTCACACCAACTGGCAGATTTTATCGTTAAACGACCAAAATTTTTAAACCTGGCCGATCGATTTTGGGGACGATAATGTCGGCTTGTTTAGTGGGCCGACGATCGTTCGTACACCACCAACTATACGATAACTTAACGATAGCATCGGATCGTTCGGGAATCGGTCGTTTGTAAGTAAAAAATCGGTCCGTGTATGGCCACCTTTAGGCATAGGGGTGGGGCAGACAGTTACTTTCACTTTCAATTCAGAACTTCTTAGATATCACTGCACTCCTCACATTCCCCCTCCCTCCTCACCATCTAATTGTGTAACCAGTGCATGGACATGGGCATCAGGTGCCCCCATACTGGCACAGAAACAAGATTTTAGCAAGATGCACAGCTTGCCTTAATAACAGTGTCCACAAAATGGAGCCTGTCTGTTTTCTGCAATCATGAATTCCAGTGCTAAAGGATATAAGTTTAAAATAATATACGGTATATAGTGTAATTAAAGTTTACTTTGCTTGACAAACACAATAGAAAACAATTTGTAATTATTTCTTAGGGTGACAGGTCCCCTTTAACCAATTGTTTTCTTGATTAATGCAGAGCCAGCAGTCTATCTGCTATGAAGGATTCCTTTTCTTTGCCTAAATGTGACATGCAGTAATTCTATATGGGAAGTTCATACAAGCAAAAAGGCACAAGCATGGCTAATACTAATTACATGGGATCCATCCAGAACCGTACTCTTAAAGGAAAACTATACCCCAGAATGAATACCTAACCAACAGATAGTTTATATTATGTTAAGTGACCTATTAAAGAATCTCGCCAAACTGGAATTTATATATCAGTAAAGCCCTTTTACACCGTTTACTTTGAGTTTCCATTTAATGATGGACTGTGTGCTCCCTCAGAGATCACCTGACAGGAAATAATGCAGCTCTAACTATAACAGGAAGTAGTGCAGGAGCAAAAGGCTCTGCCCATTCATTGGCCCATGTGACCTAACATGTATGCCTTGGCTTATTTGTGTGCACTGTGAATCCTATGATTCCAGGAGGCGGCCCTTAATTTATAAAATGGCAATTTTCTATTTAGGATTAGCCAATGGCACAAACTACTAAAAAAGTATATTTCTATGAAAATGGTTTATCTAGATCCGTGTTCCCAACCAGTGGCTCATGAGCAACATGTTGCTCCCCAACCCCTTGGATGTTGCTTCCAGTGGCCTCAAAATAGGGGCTTATTTTTGAATTTCTGGTAAGGGGGCAAGTTTTGGTTGCATAAAAAATAAGTATAATGCCAAACAGAGCCTTGTGTAGGCTGCCAGTCCACATAGGAGCTATTAAGTAGCCAATTATAGCTCTCATTGGCACCCCCAGGAACCATTTTCATGCTTGTGTTGCTCTCCAACACCTTTCCCATTTAATTGTGGCTCACGGGTATAAAAATGAAGCAGGGTTTAACATATGAGCTGGTTTATGCAATATATTTTTATAGAGACCTAGGCTTACTAACAGGCTGGTGGCTGGTTGAATCAACTTGCTTTCATTTCAACTAAAAAGGGATAAGTATTCTTTACTAACTTTATCAAAACCATTGTGTTTTTTTACTGTTGGGTTTTATTTATTTTTTTCATAAGTAATTGTTGTTTTTGGAGCTAATTTACAAAGTTTGTGGGATCCATAGGCTTACAGCAGGTTACATTCCCTTGTAATTACCCTCAGCTTGAGGAGGGTGGGGTTTGATTAGTTCACCTTTACAGACTGCATAAATAGAACCACAGGCAGTCCAGTGAGCTGCTTACTAACAGGCTGGTGGCTGGTTGAATCAACTTGCTTTCATTTCAACTAAAAAGGGATAAGTATTCTTTACTAACTTTATCAAAACCATTGTGTTTTTTTACTGTTGGGTTTTATTTATTTTTTTCATAAGTAATTGTTGTTTTTGGAGCTAATTTACAAAGTTTGTGGGATCCATAGGCTTACAGCAGGTTACATTCCCTTGTAATTACCCTCAGCTTGAGGAGGGTGGGGTTTGATTAGTTCACCTTTACAGACTGCATAAATAGAACCACAGGCACTCCAGTGGAGCTTGCTCTGGTGGTAGGTGCTCTGTAAGTGATTGCTCTTTAAGTGGGACTCTGTAAGTGGAGTTATAAACTCAGGGAGTTAGTGGGGACTCTGTAAGTGGAGTTATAAACTCAGGGAGTTAGTGGGGACTCTGTAAGTGGAGTTATAAACTCAGGGAGTTAAACACTAAGGGAGTTAAAAACAAGGTAAAACAAGGTATTTACTACAAGTCCTTACACCTATTTTTGTTTAACTGTTCTTGTAACTGGGAGAATGAGTGGTAGCAACATTGAAGGTCTGACACAGTGCACAGCCTGCCACATGTATGCAGTTGTGGAACAACAGTTCCAAAGTGCATACCTCTGTTGTGGATGTGAGCGAATTGCCACTTTAGAGGCTCGCGTTAGAGTCCTAGAGGAACACGTCGCAACACTGCGTTCAATCAACAATCTTGAGAGGGGTCTCTTGTTAACTGAACAAGAACTAGTGGGGTCAGATAGTAGGGGGGGAGGGGAGCAGCAAAAGGATGATAGGGCAGTAAGCTGGGTGACAGTTAGAAAATCTAGTGTGGGGAAAAGGAAAAGGGAGGCTGCTCCAGGGTTTGCGCATCCCAACAGATTTGCCAGATTGTGTGAAGAAGATGGGAGTGTGAACTCTGGATTGGCGGTTCTAGGTGAAGCTGATCTCTCTAACAGCCGGGAGACCAGTTTCACTATTAGTGGTGGGGAGGAGAGCAGAGCTAGGCCTAAATAGATGGTGGTTATAGGGGATTCGATCATTAGGAAAGTGGACAGGGTAATCTGTCAAGCGGATCGCTTCAACCGGACAGTTTGCTGTCTTCCTGGTGCCAGGGTTCGGCATGTGGTTGATCGGGTTGACACATTATTGGGAGGGGCTGGGCATGACCCGGCTGTCTTGGTACATATCGGTACTAACGACAAAATGAACGGTAGGTGGGGGACTTTAAAGAGTGAGTTCAGGGATCTAGGCTCTAAGATTAGGCAAAGGTCCTCCAATGTCATTTTTTCGGAAATTTTGCCGGTGCCACGTGCAAGTTTAGGGAGACAGCGGGAGCTTAGGGAGCTAAATGCGTGGCTAAAGTCTTGGTGTAGGAAGGAAGGGTTTGGGTTCCTAGAGCACTGGGCTGACTTTTCCTTGGGGTACAATCTATACAGCCCTGACGGATTGCACCTCAATGGAAGGGGGTCTGCTGTGCTAGGGGAGAGAATGGTTAAGAGGTTGGAGGAGTGTTTAAACTAGACAAGGGGGGGGTGGGTGAGCTAGAATTCCATGGGAAAATTAGTGTAGACGGGGTAGGGGGACTAGCAAAGGGTTGTGGGGGAGGAGTGAAGGGGGCATATAGTTTATCAGATAAGGAGCTTCCGTTACAAGGAAAGCAGTCTCATAATTGCCTTAGCTCTAATTCTCCCTTAGCTAATGTAAACATCAGAGGGAGATGTAATAATCTCCGCTGCATGCTGGCTAATGCGCGTAGCTTGTCGGGTAAATTAGGGGAGCTGCAAGCTATTGCATGTATTGAAAATTATGATTTAATAGGTATCACTGAGACCTGGTGGGATGATAAATGTGACTGGGCTGTGAATTTAAATGGTTATACACTTTTTAGGAGGGACAGAGAGATTAAAAAGGGTGGAGGGGTTTGTCTTTACGTAAAGTCAGACTTAAAGCCATGTAATAAAGACATTACCAATGAAAACGTCGAATCTCTTTGGGTAGAAATTTCAGTAGGGCTGAAGGTCACAAAGAAAATGATCATTGGTGTATGTTATAAACCACCCCGTATAGATGAGGGGGATGAGGCCCAGCTATTGTTGCAAATGGAGGAGGCTTCAAAACTGGGTCAAGTTGTTGTTATGGGGGACTTTAATTATCCAGACATTGACTGGAGTAATGGGGTGGCTAAGTCAGAAAAAGCTAGTAGGTTTGTAAATATGCTAAATGACAACTTTTTATTTCAGGCAGTTCAAGAACCCACTAGGAATGACGCTATTTTGGACCTGGTGATTTCTAATAATAATGAACTTATCTCTAACATTTGTGTGGGTGAGCATTTGGGGAACAGTGATCACAACATGGTCTCCTTTGAGATAATGCTGCAGAGACAGCGCTATAAGGGAGTAACTAAAACACTCAATTTTAGACGTGCAGACTTTGCCAGTATAAGGGCATCTCTGCAATGTGTCAACTGGGAAAGGCTTTTCATGGGGTTAGACACAGAAGGAAAATGGAACATCTTTAAAACATTGCTTTGTAGGTATACACAACAGTATATTCCCCTTGTAAGCAAGGAGAGGCATCGCAAAGCAAAACCTTTATGGCTGAATAAAAGTGTTATTGTCGAGGTTGGTAAGAAAAAACGTGCTTTTAGGGCATTCAAGTTAGCTGGGACAGCGGAAACTTTCATCAGGTACAAGGAAGCAAATAAAGCATGCAAAAAAGCTATCAGGCAAGCTAAAATAGAGATGGAAAGGGATATTGCAGCTAGGAGTAAAAAGAATCCAAAATTATTTTTTAATTATGTGAATAGTAAAAAAATGAAGCAAGAAGGGGTGGGAACTTTATTATCACGGGGGGTACGTTGGTTGATGAAAACGGGGAAAAAGCTGAAATTTTGAACTCTTATTTTTCATCTGTCTATACATCTGAGGAGCCAGATAATGAAGGCTTCCCTTGTAATATGCCCAGTTCTAGTAATTTAGCTACTGACGCATGGGTCACTCGGGAGGAAATTCAAAAGAGACTTGAACATGTAAAGGTAAACAAAGGTCCAGGGCCGGATGGGTTTCATCCCAGGGTATTAAATGAGCTGAGCGCTGTGATTGCCAAACCTCTTCACTTAATTTTTCAGGATTCATTGAGGTCTGGCATGGTGCCGAGAGACTGGCGGATTGCTAATGTGGTGCCGTTATTTAAAAAGGGATCCCGTTCTCAGCCTGAAAACTATAGGCCTGTTAGTCTGACATCAGTAGTAGGAAAACTTTTGGAAGGGGTAATAAGGGATAGGGTACTTGAATACATTGCAGTTCACAATACTATTAGTTTGTGCCAGCATGGTTTTATGCGTAACAGATCTTGCCAGACTAATTTAGTTGCCTTTTATGAGGAGGTGAGTAGGAACCTTGATGCTGGAATGGCAGTTGATGTCATCTACTTGGACTTTGCTAAAGCGTTTGATACAGTACCTCACAGAAGGTTAATGATCAAATTAAGGAATATTGGCCTAGAACATAATATTTGTAATTGGATAGAGAACTGGCTGAAGGATAGAGTACAAAGAGTGGTGGTAAATGGAACATTTTCTAATTGGACCAGTGTGGTTAGTGGAGTACCGCAGGGGTCAGTCCTTGGGCCTTTGCTGTTTAACTTGTTTATTAATGACCTGGAGGTGGGCATAGACAGTATTGTTTCTATTTTTGCTGATGACACTAAATTGTGCAAAACTATAAGTTCCATGCAGGATGCTGCCGCTTTGCAGAGCGATTTGACAAAATTAGATAACTGGGCAGCAAACTGGAAAATGAGGTTCAATGTTGATAAGTGCAAAGTTATGCACTTTGGTAGAAATAATATAAACGCAAACTATCTACTGAATGGTAGTGTGTTGGGGGTATCCTTAATGGAGAAGGATCTAGGGGTTTTTGTTGATAACAAGTTGTCTAATTCCAGGCAGTGTCATTCTGTGGCTACTAAAGCAAATAAAGTGCTGTCTTGTATAAAAAAGGGCATTGACTCAAGGGATGAGAACATAATTTTGCCCCTTTATAGGTCCCTGGTAAGGCCTCACCTTGAGTATGCAGTGCAGTTTTGGGCTCCAGTCCTTAAGAAGGATATTAATGAGCTGGAGAGAGTGCAGAGACGTGCAACTAAACTGGTTAAGGGGATGGAAGATTTAAACTATGAGGTGAGACTGTCGAGGTTGGGGTTGTTTTCTCTGGAAAAGAGGCGCTTGCGAGGGGACATGATTACTCTGTACAAGTACATTAGAGGGGATTATAGGCAGTTGGGGGATGTTCTTTTTTCCCATAAAAACAATCAACGCACCAGAGGTCACCCCTTTAGATTAGAGGAAAGGAGCTTCCATTTGAAGCAGCGTAGGTGGTTTTTCACGGTGAGGGCAGTGAGGTTGTGGAATGCCCTTCCTAGTGATGTGGTAATGGCAGATTCTGTTAATGCCTTTAAGAGGGGCCTGGATGAGTTCTTGATCAATCAGAATATCCAAGGCTATTGTGATACTAATATCTACAGTTAGTACTAGTGGTTGTATTTATAGTTTATGTATGTGAGTGTATAGATTGGTAGGTGTGGGTTAGGTGTGCTGGGTTTACTTGGATGGGTTGAACTTGATGGACACTGGTCTTTTTTCAACCCTATGTAACTATGTAACTATGTAACTATGTAACTATTGTTTAGGGGTATAGTTTCCTGATATACACTAATATTTATACTGATATTTCAGCCCTTGAAAACATGTCAGTCTATCTGTGTCAGAAATAATATACAAGCATACAGTTTGAGTTATACATTCTATTTTAACAGCTTATGTTTTATTTGTGTCACTTAATTGACTGGCTTTGGAGTAATGTAGTATGATGGTTCTGTCACAATGTTGTGCATTCACCACTTGCAGTTGGATAATATGAGAAAAGAATGGGGTCATGGACATCATTGCAGATTTAAGTACATTTATACAAGTTCTATGCTTTCTTATTTGATAAAGGACACTGAAATATATGTACAGGTATAGGACCCGTTATCCAGAATGCTCGGGACCAAGGGTATTCTGGATAAGGGGTCTTTCTGTAATTTGGATCTCCATACCTTAAGTCTACTAAAAAATCAATAAAACATTAATTAAACCCAACAGGATTGTTTTGCTTGCAATAATGATTATTTATATCTTAGTTGGGATCAATTACAAGGTACTGTTTTATTACTACAGAGAAAAAAAATCAGTTTTAAAATTCTGAATTATTTGAGTAAAATGGAGTCTATTCGGAGCTTTCTGGATAACAGGTTTCCGGATAAGGGATCCCATACCTATATTAATAATAGAAAGATGTCCCCATATTATATTACCAGTAATGAGCAAATCTGTCACGTTTTGCTGAAAAAGTAACAAACTGCTAAAAAAAATTGACAGCGAAATGCGTTTGTTTTGGCTAACACTATTTTTTTTTACACACGCAACTTTTTTCATACTCCAAATACATTAGTCAATGTGCTTTTTTTCTCTGCAAATCTTTTGTTGTGACGAATTTTCGCAAAAGTTTCACGAAAAAAATTCACCAATGAAAAAATTTGATTTGATGAAAAAATGTGCTCATCCCTATATATAACAATATGCAAACTATAGCCATCCAAGGAATGCTATCTATGCCTTATTAAAAAAACAAAACACAAAAAAAACTTCTATGCTACTAAACCTCAGACTGTGGTCATTTAAATGTAAATTTGTTATTTTCTATATCCTTTCCTGTAACCTTGGAATTGCTTCTATTTTTCATAACAAGATAAAGATCCACTGAAATGCATGAACTTGTATTTAACAGTTAAAAATTGCCTCTATGAGGGCAGCACAGTTGGAGCTTTGAAAAGGTTAGATAACCTGCTGTCTTTTCATGTTTGTAACAATCTGATTTATTTAGTAAGCTGGAATTAACAATTTTTTAAATGAAATACATTTCATGCTATCGGGCAGCAATATTTTACAGTGCACAGTTTAAATATTTGCAATTATTAATGACAGCTATTGTAAATGCGACCATAAAGCTTCATGTTTGCTAGGGGAGCAGTATTTTGAGTAGTATCTTATTAATGTATGTAGAGCATTATGAGGAGATAGATCTCTTGATGTGCTGAAAGTAAATAACTACAAACAATATTAACATGACATACTGTATACTGGGAGCAACCAGTAATATTACCTTTAATTTAAAGGTGATCTACCCCTTTAAGATAGATAAGTTAGTTAGATTTTATATATCTACACAGGATCACAGGGTCTTTTGTTTCTTAATACATAACTTTCCTTCACAGTAGGATAACAATGTTATATTAATAGATACTATTTGTATTTAACTTACTATAGAAGATAATAATGAGCAAATATTAAGTACAATTAGTCAGGAAATTGACAAGAAAGATATTCAAAATTAATTGGACATTTCTTCTACTCAAACACTGATAAACATGTTTGTTTTTTTTGAGCTGGTCTTAAAATGACCAGCCCTTGATTAGAAATGATGTGGACGAGACCAAAATAGTAACTGATGACGCAGATCAGCAGTATCTTCAGACAATCTAACGTGTGAAAAAATTAGATCAATGCTTAGTGTAAATATTGGTTTCCAATGGTATAAACTGACGGTTTCAGTCTTAGCTTTTTCTCTTTCCATTGCTCATAGCCTGGGTGGAATTACAAAGAGCTCTTAAAGATAGTATAAATAGCGATTATTCCTGTTATATAAACCAGCAATTCTATCATAAGCAAAACCAAGGGGCCCTCAAAATACATTTATGGTTGGTTAATTTGGATGAAAAATCTGGCTATGTTTTTCCTTTTTTCACAACTTAACCCTAAATCTGTGGGATTTTTTTTAGATACTGTATATGTATCCTACTGATAGATAACATTATTAATACTGTCCTAAATTCCATAGCAGAAGTTATGGAAAAAATGTTAAAACAGTTGTGTCTGGTAGGGCAAATTGTTGCCTATGTTGCCAATTTAAAGCAGCCATAATCTGTGACCATTACGATTGGTAATGTTACAGCGGAGATACATTTTATGTAATTAAGGTATACATGATGGCAGTTTAGCAATACAGGTATCGGACCCCTTATCCGGAAACCCATTATCCAGAAAGCTCCGAATTACGGAATGCCGTCTCCCATAGACTCCATTTTAATCAAATAATTCAGAATTTTAAAACTGATTTCCTTTTTCTATGTAGAAATAAAACAGAACCTTGTAATTGATTCCAACTAAGATATAATTAATCCTTATTGGATGCAAAACAATCCTATTGGGTTTAATTAATGTTTTATTGATTTTTTATTAGACTTAAGATATTGAGATCCAAATTACGGAAAGACCCCTTATCCGGAATACCCTTGGTCCCGAGCATTCTGGATAATGGGTCCTATACCTGTATATCCCAATATATCCCTAATATCTGTACATTATACATAGTGGTTTCATTCATATTACAGTTATGTTGCTAAGGTTATCCCTATTACATGCTGTGCCAATGAGCTAAAAGGTAAACAATGTAAAGCACTTACCAAAATACTATCAAGTTCCTGATGGTAGGGTAGAATTTAAAGACAGAGATACAGTATATTACAGCAGTCCTGAGAGGGTCAATATATATATTAACATAATATTTCACATATTTTACATATAATTACTGCAGAGTGCAGACTATACGCTGGTATATATATATATATGATAATTATGAAACCACTATTTATGTTATATGGATAATTTTCAATTCTCAAGCACAGATTATTGTGACATTAGAAAAGAACTACTCCTGAAGTTTTTATTCTGAAGATTTTATTCTGCCAGTTTGGTCATTGAATTGGTTGCTGTATCCAGTGTCTTGTCTTAAAGACAAAATCTGAAGTAGAGAAATGTGTTTTCCTATTTCCAAAGTGAATGCTCATGATAATACTGATTACAGCTTGCAGAAGGATCAAGATTCCCTTTAGGATAAAGCAGCTGAAGTTTCATTTCATTCTCCCATGTGATGGATGTGATATTATTCATCTTTTTGAGCCTGTTGCATGTTTTATTGTTCTTGTTTTATTGTGTTGAATTTGTTGCCTACTTGCTTATTTATTTGAAATGTCACAGGTATCTCCAAGAGAGATGGTTTTGATGAGAAAGGAGATTGTGCTTTGAGGCCCAAAAGTGCATTTCTATATACTTCTTTCACTCAGTCAAAGAGAATCAGATGAATCAGGTAAAAATCTTTCCATCCAAAATAATGCCTATATTTTGTTGCTATTGTAAAGTACAAAATTACAGATTTTTCTTTGATATTGTGTATGATGTAGTGTTCAAACTTGTATGCATGCTTTATGGAAACGTATTATTGTATTTTTATTAAACAATGAGCATTCTTTAATATCTTTCACATTTAAGGGCTGCTAACACTGTAGACGGTTAGTGCGGGAAGTGATCTTTGCTGCTAGGAAATAATTAAGTTACAATGTTTGCATTTTAGACTATAGAGTTGGCAAGTTGTGTGCATTGCCCTGAATAAAAAAACCAACAGAAAGAATACATTACCAAATATTCAATGTACTTGATAGAGAGTTAGTTGATGCTTAACAGAAACCATAGAGAAGTGTTTTAGAGAGAGAGAGAGAGCGAGAGAGAGAGGCTCCCTTAATTCCAACAAGGTAACAAGGAGTAAACCTTTGGGCATGCTGGTAACACTTTTTTTTAGTAAACATGCACAAGTGGTGATAGATTTCAGGAAAAGAGATATACAGATGAATCCACTTGGATTTGTGAGTTAACTGCATCATGACTCGAGATAAACTGAAGAAACTGTGTTATCTTTGTATAAAGGTCCCCATACACGGGCAGATTGTAGTTGCCGATATCGGTCCCTTGGACCAATTCGGCAGCTTATCTGCCCGTGTAGGGGCAGAAATGAGCGGGCTGGCCGACTGATATCTGGCCAGGTTAGAAAATCCAGTCGGATCGGGGACCGCATCGGCTTGTTGATGCGGTCCCCGAACCGACTGCCCCATTGCCGCCTACATAATCTGATCGTTTGGCCCCAGCGCCAAACGATCAGATTTTTTTTTTTAACTTCAAGCTCGCCAAGCGAGCGGATCTTACCGTGTATGGGGACCTTAAGTCATGTAAACTCATTTAGCACATTTAGCCTTTCAAATAGCACCATTGTTTACATAAGGGCAACTCCTTAATTAGATGGGACTTTGTGATGCAAATTCCTGTGTTAAATGGGATAAGTGAGTTAAATGAGCTTAGTTACACAAACCAAAGTGGCTTCATCTGTAGATAGGGCATAGGTTTGTCAGCAACAATGGTTTCTACATTGGTACCTGTGTGAAATGGTCTGTATTGGCATGAACTAAACAGTCAATTTTGTTTAATCCTGAATATGCTGAAAAAGAAGACGTTTGCTAGCTACATTATTGTTGATGACTTTTAGCCTTGACCTTAAGGGGCTTGATTATCAGCGTTCATATTTTAGGTTTTGCCATGGTTCAAATTATTTTGTTCTTAATACAATTTCAATAATGGTTTTATAAATGTTAATTGTCGAGGGAGGCGTTAGGTTTCACAGTAATTATCACCACATTTTATGCTTTTAACACTCCATATGTGTGTTAGTATTATTCTATTCAATAATTACCTCAATGCGATGCAAATAACGATTCGTGATAATGTGTTTTTTTGCACATACGATATGAGTGGTAACGCATGCAAAATGACTTTTTAACACTTTTGACACTTTTTAACGCAAAAATATGCGATAAGTGTTAATGACTTTTAGTGAATCGGCCCCATAGGGTGGTGCAGAGTGAACTGCTTTGTCACTGATTTGAATTTTATTCTGGATGGTAGCAGAACCTCTCTTACCTTTTCCCTGGTGCCAAATGCCTGGTCCTACTTTCTTTGTCCCCAGCCCTAAACAAAGGCTGCCAACCTTTCCATCTGGTCTACTGAACTACTTACACTCCTTGTCAAATACCCAATTTTACTTCCCCCTGGGGCTCAGATTAAAGGTCCCCTTTGCCAACAGTGACAACAAACACAACCTGTCTCGTAGGAAGGGAGCGTGGAACATTGTAAGATGATGTTCCTCTTTCTGTCCAGAATTGACTGAAGAGGTAGGATTATGTCTTCTGGGCAATTTAAACTGACCATTCCCCTAGCCCTCAAAAAATTGAGAATGAGAGAGCTGCCATCCTAATCCCATTAAACTCTGCTTTCCTACACTGCATTCCCAGTCATTGGGCCCTAAGTGCAGAAAAATATTAAAAAAATAGAAATAAACACTGCAATTTGTTCTGTTCATGAATTTGACTAAACTTAAAGTAGCATTTGTTTTTACTCAAATCTGCACATATCACTTCAATGTAGTCCCATAGAAAACACACTAAAACTAGAAAAACACAATAAATGTTAATATTACTTGCTAAAAAAAATGTGGGGGTGAGTAAAGCAATGAAACTAAAAAGAAAGTTGCTGGAAAAAATTCTCAACAGAAGGTCATGGAAAAATGTAGAATCTTACTTTATAAATGGCAATACTTCTTTATTTTGGATTTCCTGGTTGCTTGTGTCATTGTTTGTTCATTATTTGAAGAAAAGTCAATAAAGTAGAAACTTATCTTCGTTCTTCATTTTATTGGGGAAAAAATTGTCATAGTCTAGGTGAAATAAAACTTTCAGTTTCCTAATGTTTTATACATAAAATAGGAATTGAATCATGCTGAGCTCAGATGGTCTTTAATGTTTTAGATAAACTCTAAGATTTAACTGATTTATTTGCCAACTGAATTCTGCTAACAACCGGCACAGCAGAGAGTCCGTTAAGGATGAATGCTCTTGGTGATAACCTTTCATTAGTAAATATCTAGAGACAATAAAATTAGGCTATTTCTTTTTACTTCCTTGAATATATTAACTGGCAAACACAAACCAAAGAAAGTGTTAATCTTCACATTTTTAAAAGAAGTATGTGATTTAAAGGGTGCCATCACTATATTAAAATATGTTTACTATAATAAAGTATCTATTATGAATATTTAACATTTATCACATGGATAAGAAACCCATATTATTGTGCATGTAATGAGTTTCTATTACTTTACTTACACATTGGGGCACATTTACTTACTCACGAACGGGTCGAATGCGTCCGATTGCGTTTTTTTCGTAATGATCGGTATTTGGCGATTTTTCGGAAAATTGTTGCGACTTTTTCGTTGCCATTCCGAATGTTGCGCAAAATCTGGCGATTTTTTCATAGCGTTACTACTTGCGCGAAAAGTCGCAACTTTTTCGTAGCCTTCGCGCCGAGGAATTTTTCCAATTTGGATTCGGATTCGTGGGTTAGTAAATGTGCCCCATTAAGTTAACAATTTTCTTTATAATAAGATTCTGACTCTCAATTTAGTGTGCATTTCCCCTTGCCTGTGTGTCATAGAGTAATTGCAGTGGAGTTCAGCAACCATTTTCAGAGGAACTTCTCAGATAAGATAAAATTATTATATATCATTTTGTTTTGTTGTCTATTTTATGGTTAATGGTGACCTATAACTAGTGATGAGCGAATCTGTCACGTTTTGCTTCGCTGCGAAATTTGTGAATCTTTGAAAAAATGAACATGTATCTGTGAAAGAAACGGCAAAAAATTCACAAAATGGCAAAACCGTTACATGTCAAAAAAATTTGTCGTGTGCATTATTTTTTTATGCTCACAACAATTTTTTGTTTGACGCAGGCAACAATTTTTTTATGCAGGTGAAAATTTATGACGCTGTGAATTTTGTTGCCCATTGCACTAAAAAATCTGTCAATGGTGAAACATGGAAATTCGCCGGGAATCTATGCCTGACGAATTATTTTGCCCATCACTACTACACCACCAATACTTTCCTGTAGAGAAAAGCCTAGCAAATATATTCAACAGAAAGCTCAAAGTTGCTACAATCAATCAATCTTTTCATCAGAAGCTGAAAGGATAAGGAGTATGACCACAGACAATGTAAAATAAAGATAATAAGTAATAAAGAAAATAACAATAATATATGACAAAAAATAAGATATACCAATTTTGATGCAAAGAGGGAGTTTTTACTAACAGTTGGAAAATATGCAACTCAAACAATCAGCAATTACCCTTCCTCAGACTACTGCAGCAGACATAGCTTTGAATCTTACATCTGATTGCTTGCAATGGGTTACTGCACAGTGTATACTAGAATGGATAGCAATATTAATCTAATAAATCATCTAAACTGATCTAATTGAATTAACAATAATAATTGTATGGGGCCCTATCTTAGACGAGATTAAGTACAAGGTACTGTTTTATTATTACAGAGAAAATGGAAATAATATCTAAAAAACTGAAATATTTGATTAATATTATCAATGCCTTCCCATAATTCAGAGCTTTCTGGATAACAGGTTTTTGGATAATGGTTTCTATTAGGGGCTGAATTGTTCACTTTCAAATTTGTGAATTTTCAATTTTTTTTTTATTCGAAAATTCAAAAACTCACCAAACTGAAACCTGCACTGGTTTATTTAAATAAGTTGAATCTCAAAAATATGATCACTTAAAAACTAGTGATGAGCGAATCTGTCCCATTTTGCCTTGCCATAAAATTCACAAAAGAGCAAGAAAATCCGCGAAATGGCGAAAAATTTGCGAAACGTATTTGTCACACAATTTTTTTTTTATGCCCGTGTCTTTTTTGTCACCCGCATCTATATTTTTTGTTGCCTGCGCTTTTTTGATGTGTGAAAAAAATCAGTGTGACACAATTTGCCAATGGCAAAATCCAGAAATTCTCTGTGAATCCCTGCCTGGTGAAAAAATTCGCTCATCACTATTTAAAACATGAAAAACACAATGCAAACACAGCACAACTGTAGGCTATTCTTCATTTTTAGAGAATCACTTGCATTTTGCTAAGACAACACCCATTGGCTTCAACATCAAGTACCCAGCTTTTATAGGCCGAAATTTCATATTCAAGTGGTTTTTGAAATCACGACTAAACTCATTTCCACTAAAACCACAAATGTCTAGTCATTTATTAACAGATCCAAATTGAAAAAAGCACAAAAAAATGGAATGGAAAAAAAGTGAATTTTTCGTATTGTTGCACAAATCAAAACATCCAAAAACCATAAAGATCTTACAGTTGTGAAACAAACACCTGCTATTGACTTCTACATAACATTGACAGCTTTTAGATATTTTTTTTTTAGCATATTTTTTTCTTTCGGATTAATCACAGTTTTGGTGCATAATATTTTTGCACAAAAAATAATTGTGAAACAAATACGACCTTTATTAAATATCCCCTTAGCGTTTCAGAGTCCTATCACAATAATCAGTCCTATCACAATAAATCAGCCCCTAAGAATAAATCATTTAACAGTCTATTAGTTGTCCAAATTGGGCTTCAGCACTTTATACAATTTGGTCATTTCTATAACAATTATACATTTTAACAGCAATGTATTAAGGTTAGATTCCCCGTCAAATTCCCGAGTAGAAGTACTAAAATTTGTTCTTCTGTAACCACAACCTCACCTTCCTAATGAACACTTAAAATAACGCATACATACAAATAAGATATGAAGCTGTTGTAGGAATGTTTGCTCAGAGAATATACTTGCAAGTGATTTATCGTGTGTCATTCAGTTTAAATTTCTGCGCACAGATTAAAAGGTCTTTCTTCCCTGCAGTTCTAAATTGTATTCCCTCTTCAAAAACAAGAGGAACTGGCTTTTCTCAGTAACCTTATCCCCTCAGTTTTCGACTTGAAATTTCGTAATCTTTCCGGCAAAGGCTCTCTACAGATATGCTGGTTATAACCCCTGCCTTAAACTCAGTGATGGTTGACAAGAGCATGTCGTGGCTACACAACTATTTATGATCTTGTCTTTTTTTTTCTTTTGTTACTGGCTATGATTGGCATTTGTCATTTTCTATAAAATCCATCAATTTGTTATATTTAGCTCAGGCTCCTGGATCTCCTTTTATTAGAAGGTTTTATTCCTCCATGAAGATAAACCATATTTGCAATACAAACATTAATACTGATTTTCACCTTTCCCATTTAAACCATGCCATGTTTAGTGTCCTATTGAGTTTTTACTGTCACCAGCTGTGCTAGATATTATAGTCTGTGAAAAACATGATTACCTTATATTTCACCACCAGAAAGAATAGTTTATTCTCCTGCAGAGTACATTTTCATTTCCTGACAATAAGTATTAAATCTGCTATATTCATTGCTGTAGCTGATGGAGATTCCCAGAGTGTATTTACTATATAGAGCAGAACACATTAATGTGACCCATGTATCTTTAAGATGGAGAATTAGTTCAGTTTTGTTTTTCTGCACAGGTACAGTTCGTGCTGTGATCCTCATACACATGATTAGAAATAAATGTGTTCAATGTGACAATTAAATCATAATGGAAATTTAGCAGGATGCTTTACACTGATATATTCAGAAAGCACAAATGGCAGAAATTGTTTCAGGCTTAAAGTTAGTTGCAGATAAACCTGTTTTTATATTTGCAAAGGGTCACTATATGCTATTTTAATATTCTTGAATTTTGATTAATACAGGGTTTGAAGCTTCATATCTAATTTCTGCACAGGCTAAAAACAACAGGTTGTTCTTGCTGCCATTATATCTATATGTTTCTACTGTGTCTCATACCACATGGCACTTATACAGTATATATATATATATATATATATATATTTATTGTATTTATTTATTATATCACTTGTCCTCCCTGTGTGTAATTTTGTATTCTGTAAGACTGTACAGCGCTGCGTACCCTTGTGGCGCTTTATAAATAAAGTTATACATACATACATACATACATATTGCTGGCTATTTTTTAAATTCCAACATCATTTTCAGAAGTAAAAATGGAAAGGGGGGAGGAACAGTTCTGTATTATTCATATTGTTTGTAACAGTCAGTATTGCCTATATCTCTGTCTCAGAAATTGTCCAAAGTTAGTCCAAAGACCAAAGACAATAAACACTAACACTAACATTGTAGTTATATTAGTATTCAAGCTGTCTAGGTCAACAAGCATTTTTTGTGTTCAGCTATGTTTAATGGCACTTATCCGTATGGCCCTCTGTGATAGCTGAGGTATCTCTGGATCTTCATTTTCTTAGGGACTGTACTATCAATTGTTAGGAATGAGCAAAATGGTATGCTCAGTACAATTATGCAACAAATTTCACATATTTGCAAATGCATTTTGACGGAAAGCATGTTTTTGCAACAGACAAAAAACTTTCAGTGAATATGAAACTGAAACAAACAAAAAAAACTGCTATCATTATGCACCACTTGCCCTCAACATCAACCAATCACATTGGAGCCATCCCCAGATTATTACCATTACCATATATTATATAGGGCCTTCTCCACTTGGCATCTCCAGATGAAGACTGTAGAAACATTGTGCTAACTTTTAGACATATATTACCATTCATAACACATTTTTTTGCCATGTATTCTACGGGATTGTAAAGTTTTCTTTTATCAAGCCTTAAGCTGGGAGTAAAGTGTAAACAAACTGAAACTGCTAAGAGAATAAAACACAAGCACAGACCCACTGGCACTTACTTGTCCTTTAACTGCTGCTTCCATCATCTGATTAATCATCTGCAATATCCATACTAAAATTAACTAAAATTAATAAATCTTGTGACAAAGGGCACCTCTGTCCATTTCCATTGGTTTTATTAATTATGGGTCAGGGAACTTGCTTTTACCATAGCCACTAGTTTCTGGTGTAGTGCCATTACCATACAACATTATTTTAAGAATGTCCCAGGACACACTGTCAAGAGCTTCTTCTGCATCAATTATTAATGCCAAGCATTTGATCTTCTTTGATTTGACATTACATACTGCTGCTATGATTTTTATGTATTTTCTCTTTCTTCATCTATAATTTTGCATTGATTTGTAGTTGTTTATCTTAGTTTTGGAGTCATGAAGATGTAAAGACAGAAATTATCTGGGCCAGAAAACTTGTTTAAGAGTAGGTCTCAAAGTATATCTTGTAATTCTAGTCAAGAAAAGGACATTTTATTATGATTATTATTATTGTTATTATTAAAGAAGTAGAATTAAAAGAACTAGATGGGGTGACCTACACTAAATACCAGTTGTAACCATGTTTTCATATATCCATAATATTAGCATTGACCTATTAAAGAATTTTACCAATTGGAATATACATATCAGTAAATGTTGTGCTTTTACATATTTTACGTCTTTTACCTTAAGCCACCTAAAGGTGGCCATACACGTTAAGATCTGCTCATTTTTCATGGTCTAAAGGACTCAAATTGGCAGCTTAAAACTATCTGTGTATTGCCACTTTAACAGGAAATAATGTTTATCAATGTTGAAGATGGGTTCAACGTGCAAAAACAGGTGCCTGTGGGTGAAGGACATCCAGAATCAAGTATAGCAAATCTTGCATTTGGTGGCACTTTATTTGTGAGGGGTAGGCTCAGGGAAGAAAGTAGGCATCCCCACTTCTGCCCCCTATCTGTTCACTCATGCTAAATTAAGGAATGACAGCAGGTACATTTTCTGAGTATTTTTCATTTGGTGCAAGATGCAGAGAGCAGCTATGCCTCAGAAAGCGTTAGCTCTGCCTCAGAAAGTGATGTCAGTTGGGGGTGAGGGATGATGTCATGGACCAGGGAATTGGGTGATAAAATGGTCATGTTAGGTGAGGAGATGGGTGGAGAAGAGGCGGGCCTGTCCTTATAAACAGTAATTAGGTAGCAGAGAGGGTCAAGGAAAGGAGGGATTTATAGAGTATTACAAATTTATCGGCATGTACTGGCTGGGCAGTCAAACAGTGGCAAGATGGCAACCCTAGCCTTGGAAGTGCTATAAGTACTCAATGAGCAAGCACTATTGGGTGCAGTTTTGCTGATTTTCCTGTTTATAAAGCTATGTATTTTCTTTTATCAGACAGTCCTTAAAAATGTAATTACTATTTTATACCACCTCAGACCTAGAATAGCCCACCAAAGAAGTGGGACAAAAAGATCTACAGCAGCTTCTCAAGCTAATATAGTTACATAGGGTTGAAAGAGGACCAGAGTTCATCACCAGAATTTTTATTTCATGGCTAAATTCATTACACTGCTTTATAACTATAAATAATTTTACATTGGGTACTGTGGCATTGAAGTGACAATGTTTTATACATCGTAACCTTATTTTTTCCAGTATACAAATAAGCCAGAAATATTTTACTGTACATTATGTTATCAACTTACCCTTTAGTCAGCCTTTTTGTGATTGAGATTGATTACTCCAGATACTCTTTTTTGCATGCTACTTGCTCAATCAACTCTAAACTAGGGTAAAAACAGTTTACATTACACAATGACCAGATTGGTCCCTTCCTTGCCATCAATTTGGAAACAACCATTTCTTATCCCCCATACTTTAGAGCCAGTAAATAATTGGCTGGTCAGGTTATGTGCAGTCTCATGAAATCTCTAGTTTATGTGCAGCATTGCACTGTACATGTAAAGTAATTACAGTCCTGCAAAATGTGGTTCTTATTGGTGCTTCATTTGACATCCAAAAAGATGCCAAATCACCGATTTCAAACTGGACACCTATTGCGCACTTAAGTTTCATGCTCAGTTAGCAATTAATTTACACTCCACATGGTTGCACTGAAGCCAATACATCTGGACTGTTTACTAATTAGCAACTCAGCTTGTACATTTCAAGTTGACCAAGTCTTCCTTTTCAACAGAGTTACTTATAGACAAATGCATTTTTTTGGGTGGCACTCATTTCTCTGCATTCATGCAGTGCTTATTTTGTTTGCAGTTACATGGATGATCTGTTCTGTGTATTTTATTGCTATTTTGTGGGTTTTGCTTTTCATGGAATAATACAGCACTCCTTAATTATATCAAACCATAAATCCTAACTCTACAGGGCACATTTATTAAAGTAAGACAGGTCCAAATACAAAAAATTTGTATTTTTTTAAAGTCTACAACTTTTGCATATTTTCTGCAATATTTTCGTTAATTTGCGTTACAATTTGTGAGACAAAATCGTATTTGGGGCAACGAGTACGAAAGTTTCAGATTCATCCAAGCTTCGGTATTGAGACTTTCCTTGGGCCAGGATGGAGCTGCAGAGTGCCATTGAGTTCTATGGGAGGCTTCCAAAATCATGCACTGAAGGTTCAAAGTCAGAAAGGTTTTCCCACCGTTTACGATACAAAAATTTCTTGACAATCGGATCGTCATTCGCAAACGATCGTTTCAAACGAACGGAATTTACGTGACTTTTGCAAACATCAGAAACTATTGGATTTTGTGATTTGAATTCGGACTTTAATGAATCTGGCCCTATATGTAACAGAGAGATAATCATAATAATCCATTTAAATGAAGATGCAGCTATGAGATCCCTTAGCTGAAAACCCACTATCCAGAAAACAGAAAGATTTACCAAAAGACCATCTCCCATAGACTCCTAACATGATCATTCTAAGCAAATAATTCTGTTTTTTGAAATGTCTCTTTTCTGTGTAATATTAACACAGTACCTTGTACTTGATGGTAACAAAGCTGCATTGATCCATATTGGTGGCAAAACAATCCTACTGGGTTCAAATTAATGGAAAAAATCCTTATCCAGAAAACCCCAGGTCCTAATTATTCTGGATAATAGATCCTATACCTGTAATAGATGCTATACCTGTACCTATATTAAATATTAGGATAATAGACCCTTTACCTGTAATAGATGCTATACCTGTACCTACTGTATACCTTATCCTATACCTGTATAAAAGGTTGCAATGTTGTACAGAAACCTTAGATTGTAAGCACTACAGGAATGTATTGGGGCTATATTAATAACTAGTGATGGGTGAAATAATTCAACAAGCATGAATGGTCAGTGAATTTCTGCATTTTGCCATGGGTGGATTTTTTCACAAAACGAGTGACAAAATTCGGTGTGGAAAAATTCACCACACGAAAATTGTCACCCACGTAAAAAATTGCATCAGGTTTTTTATGCATGTGTCAAAAAATTGTTTCGTGCGTCAAAAAAATGCTGGTTTTTTTTGATGAACAACATTTTTGCCTTTTCGCAAATTCTTTCCAAGATTCCAGGTTTTGCCATTGGTGGTTTTTTTGTGAAATGGGCACCAAATTCACAGTGGAAAAATTTGCCAAGCCACATACAATTGTAGCCCCCGTCAAAAAATTGCCACGCACATCACGCATGGGACAATTTTTTTTATGTGCAACATTTTTGCCATTTCGTGAATCTTTGAAAAGAATTTTGATGAAATGAAACGTGACAGATTTGTTCATCACTATTAATGACCCTGCGTTTTCTTTTTTTTTCGCGTTGTCTCGCAGTGTCCGTGGGGTGAAAAATGTAATGTTACTTTCTGCTTATATTTAGATGAAAAAAAAGTTAGCTTTTTAAAAATATATAAAGCATATTAAAACGTACTGAATAAATTGTGACAAGTCAGGTGAATACGTTTCTGTATGTGGTTGTGTGTAAGAGAACTTATGTGAATATCCCAAGGCTTCCATAAAAACATGATGGTTGCTAATAATAGCACTAATAACATTAAAACTCATGACAAAACTACATCAAGGTCACAACTTTTACCATGAAAAAACAATAAGCACAAATCTGTAAATCTGTAAATGATTTTCAATAAATGTTATAATGTGTTCCAGCTCCCCACTTGTTATTAATATTCTGGTGTCTATTAAATTTTAGATTTTGGTTATCAACTAACTCGAAAGGAAGTGGCTGACCTTAATATTGATTTTTTTATCCATTTCTTTGAATAATGTAATTTCTAAATGGATATTTAATTAGTTTCTTAGCCATTCAATTTCTTGTTCTATCTTAGTCAATTATGTTCCCCTATAAGCTATGAAAGTTTGCATTAATTTGAATGAACAAGAATGTAGAATAGAGTTCTATTAGGGAAAAATCTATTCAAAGCCTTTCAAAGAATTCAAAATCCAGATTCCTAAAATTACTGATTTCTCCTATTAATTAAAGTCATTTTTTTATATTGAAAAATAGCTGTGATATTTTGAATTGCAAATTTCAGGAACAGAACACTCACATGTTTGTAAATTGTGAAAAGTAATATTAAAAAAATATGTAAAATGAGGATGCTGCTGTAGTTCATTCTAGTTATCCAGAATGCTCAGGACCTAGGGTTTTCCGGATAAGGGGTCTTTCTGTAATTCAGATCACCTACCTTAAGTCTACTAAAAAAAATATTTAAAAAGTAATTAAACCAAATAGGATTGTTTTGCCTCCAATAAGATTATATCTTAGTTGGGATCAAGTACAAGCTATTGTTTTATTATAGAGAGAAAAAGGAAACTATTTTTAAATATGTGAATTATTTGATTACAATGGGTCTATGGGAGATGGCTTTCCTGTAATTGGGAACTTTCTGGATAATTGGTTTCCGGATAAGGGGTCCGATACCTGTACTTAAAGTGATACTGCCATGTTTCAGTATTTTTACAGCTTGCAATAGTGTTGGTTCTTGCCATCACCTAGCATCCCTGTACCTGTCTGTGGTATATATTATATACATATATATATCCTCTAAACTTGGAAAATATTAGTATCACTATTTGCTTTTTCTTATGTGCATAGCATGTGAATGGAGCAGCTGTACAAGTGTTGCACTTGAGCACCAATGAAGAATAGCAACAGAAAATAATGAAGATTTAAAGAGCACGGTTAAGTCAAGTGTGTATTTTATGAACAGGTACAGCAAGCAGATGTACATACGTAGAGGGGACCTAAGAATGATAGTTATCATTATGATCCAGCAAAGGGTTCTTGAAAGAGGTAAGTTGTAAGTGTAATGGGTCAAGCACAGAGTTCATATTATGTAATAAAGAATAGTAAAGATATATCACAGTGAAGGAAAATAAAAACATTCTAAATAATAATAATAATATTATAAATTTTCTTATATACTTTGCACATTTACAATTAAATTGATTTCTGATGTACCCTTAGGAGGTGCAGTAATTTTATTTTGGGGTGGGGGGAATTTATTCATATATATATATATATTTTTTTTTTTCACTAAATGTGTACATTTTCTTAGCACAGCCTGAATGATCCAAGTCTAAAAAATGCCAAAGCACAGTCAAGTTACATATTAATTACCCAGCTGGTTATGTTTTTGAATGATGTGGATATGTAATGTTCATTCCAACAATCCGTGCAATATTATTATTATTATTAGCCTTTGTGAGTTTAGGTTTATGTTTAGGTTTATGACGGTGCCACTTTCTATACTGTGATTAGAGATTAGATTGGTGAAATTACTCCCAAAAATAGTGGTATTTTTTTACGTTTCATTAGAAAACATTATCATCTGTGTAGGATAAAGAGTTGCACCCCTTTTTCTTTAGCATTGTTTCAAAACACATTTTTCTCACAATTTAGATTTAGAACCAACCTAAAAGGCCTATGTAAAATTGTGTTGATATTTTCATATATAAACCTGTTTTGGAACATCTGTAGCTTAAAAAATTACTTTGTATTTGCTTGCCCTTCACATATTGTTCTCTGTCCATTGCGTGAACACAAATACGAACTATAAATTAATGTATTTATTATACAGTCACCCCCACATCGCCTAGATATTTTTGTTATGCTATTTAAGGCAAAGGCATGCCACATGTAGCCCATGTCCACATTAATGTACTTTACTTTTTAGGGGACATTAATGATAGGTGCTGTAAGTCAAAAAAGCCTGCTGTAGCTTGTGTGCCTGTGATGCTGCTGCTGTGATTCAATTGATGCTTTTGAAGTGTGCCTTTGAAACAGTACTTTTAGAATATCTGCAACTTATGCTGTGATATTATTTTTGACAGCGGTTAGTCTCACTGGACTTACCAGCATGTGCATGTATGAAATAAGGACTTTTTTTTAGATACTTATGAAAGCAGCAGGGTTAATCATCCAGCTTTCCCATCTGTATGGCCTCCAGGGGGAAACAAAGCCCTATAATGTTGGCGTTCAGCTTTCTTCACAGAAACTAAACTTATATTCCAATCACTTTAATGTATATTTTATAATGTAAATAAGTCAGATGACTGCTAGTGAGCTTGAAAATACAAATAGAAATTATGCATATCTACCATTTCTTATATATCGTGTGTATATGTTATAGCTCGCAAAGCATTTAATAGGGAATATTAGGACTAATTGTTTATGTAACATTCTTTACCTGTTGTACTATAAGGCGGTAACTGACCATTATCCTCAGTATGTTTACTCAGTTGAATTCCATACATTTGTGTTTTTAATGCTAACCATCAATGTTAACCTTCATATAGTTGGATATTAAACTAACTGAAATAAAAAAGTTGCCATTGAGCAAATCCACAACCTTGTGTGCCTTTTCTTACTTGGCTACCTTATTATTTGAGTCTTTGGAATGGCCCACAAATTCAACCATGCCTATGTATAAAGTTTTCCATTTTATATTTTCCTGACTTGAACTTTATACCCTACATAAATAAAAATTTTCATAGCAACTTTAAGGACAAATAAATCTTGACCTGCACAGTCCCTAGTACAATCATTATTACTTTTTTTAGTGCTTGGATTTAATTCTGGTCTTATATAAAGACAATATATAAAGTTTTTAATTCTTCAACCCCTAAAAAGAGCTTGACTGTCTAAATTTAGAGTCCAATCACAGGTTTCATTCCACTAGGTCTCAGCTAAAGCAATTATATAATAAAATGTTGTATTTGCGATTTACTGTAGCTTTCTGATTTTCTACTGAAAAGCTCTGTGCAAATGCCAGCAGAGGTTGCCTTTGTTTTACAGATACATGTATTTTTAACCAATTCCTTTTTAAGGAAGGCGATGGATGTTATGCACTTTTAATTAAGGTACAACCTTACCTCTGTAGTTAGCAAGCTGTATATAGTACTCGGACATCAAGATATTTAAGACACATGCACACAGAGGGGCAGATTTACTAATCCACGAATGCGTATTTTCGCCCTCTTTTTCGTCGCTTGCCCAACTTTTTCAACGCTTGCGCAACTTTTTCGTACTTTGACGCAAAAAGTTAAGAGTCAAAGACACAAGAGGATGGAGGTCCCTGCCCCGTAGAGCTTGTAATCTATATGAGCAACATTTTTTTTATTGCAATTTCCTTTACGCAACTGAGACATTTTTTTTAGAATTTTGCAGTCCATGCCTGGCAAAAGATTTTGCTCTTTATTAGCTTCAAGGACGTTTTTAGTTTCCATGGTAAGACATAAACAAGAACACTACTTGTTATGCATTATATATCATATATGAAACATACTGTATGCCACTTACCCTCCTGTATATATAAAAAAGAAACCAGCAAGAAATGTTAGAAAGAAGAATGTTACATTTATGCAACATTACCACATTGTCTGACAAAAAACAGTATTCAGGTCGGTGATCCTAACAGAGGGATTTGACACAATGAGGATGAATCTTTTGTTTGTTTTTTTCACAAAGACCCCAGGAAGCATGAATGTAGGCATGACTATGTTTCAATAGGCAGATCCTTTCTTTAAGGTACAGCACAATGTCTAGAATTCTGTATTATAGTATTTCAATATTAATAGTTTTACAGCATTGTTTGCAGTGGATTGATATTTCATGATCTTGCTTGCCTTTTAATTCAATTGAGTACATCCCTGTCCAAAAACTGGTTAAAAATAGGTGGAATCTACTTATAAATACTGTATTGTGATTACAACAGATCTGGACACATCAAGGCTACATCTCACTTCAGAATAATAACATAAAATCAGTATGTAAGACTAACACCAACACTGAGGATTACACGCTTGGATCCAAGTTGCAAGTGTCATAAAAGTCTGAATTATGTCTTGCATTTGAACTTAGAGGTCAGCAAGATACTGTTCAGAAAATCAGCAGGGTGTCATTGAGGTTTAATTTCTTATTTAGCAACCCTAACATGGCATTTGATGTTTTAGAAATGTGTCTATTTTATTTATGAGATAATTAGTATTTACCCACGATACCACAATAATTGTTCACGTGTGATCTATGATTAATAAGAAACTTTGAACATAATCAGAGGAGAACCTATTCCTCCTCAAGCCACATGCACCTTTTGATAACATTAAACTGATTTGTTTCCTTGCTAGATGATTCCTCTTTAGTGTGAAATGATAACAAGCATGGTTCATTGAGAGAGTCTTGCTTTATGCTATTGGGCTGACCTCAGTAGCATAATTATACAGCTTTTTTTATTATACTTAAATTATACCTCTATTTACCTTCTATCTCACAATAACCAGAGCAGAAAACCATGAAGGAATGGACATATTTATGTATGCTATTGTATATCTATATCTACAACTTTTTCCATACCCTTTATGTGCCCCACACCATTTTCTGGAAAAGATTCTCTGTTATGAAGATGTCCCAATAATAATATTATAAGATTTTTAAATTGAGCTTCATTAAGATTGGGCATTAAACTCTTCAGTTTGATTTTTTTTTTACAAATCAAGGTTTTTAGGGCAAATCGAGAGTTGGCAAATCACCCCCTAAATGTCCAATCATAATTGGCAAAATAAGCAAGTTAAAAAAAAGGTCACGCAACAACCGTAGTTTCGCGAATTTTACTTATATGTATATTATGTATATGTAGCTTACATGTTTTAGTAAGCAGAAATGGATGTAAACAACATGTATTGTTGTTATTAGTAAGTAATTAGTAATTATTATGCTAGTCAATGTATAGGAGATTTTACATTCAACAAACTTCTTTAAAGAGTTCTTTTGTACATATTCTATAAATCTTTAAAGGTATTGCGCTATACACAAGACACATACAAGATGAATTTGTCGTTGCATCAAACATACATTTAGGGGCTGATTTACTAATCCACAAATCTGAATCCGAATGGGAAAAATTCGAATTGGAAAACGAACATTTTGCGACTTTTTCATATTTTTTTCGATTTTTTCCGTCGCCGTTACGACTTTTTCGTAAATTGTCGCAACTTTTTCGTAGCCGTTACAACTTGCGCGAATTGTCGCGACTTTTTTGTAGCCGTTACGATTTGCTCCTATATTGTCGCAACTTTTTCGTATTGAGCGCTCGTAAAACGGCGGGCAAAACTTTCAGACTTTGCATGATTTTGGAAGCCTCCCATAGGACTCAATGGCACTCTGCAGCTCCAACCTGGCCCAAGGAAAGTCACGATACTGAAGCTTGAATGAATCCGAAACTTTCGTACTCGGCGCAAAGGCTACGAAAAAGTCGTGACAATTCGCGCAAATCGTAATGGCTATGAAAAAGTCGCAACAATTTACGAAAAAGTTGTAACGGCTACCAAAAAGTCGCGACAATTTACGGAAAAAAAAACCGCAAAATACCGATCAAAAGAATGCATTCAGACGCCTTCGGAGCATTCGTGGATTAGTAAATGTGCCCCTTAGGGGCAGTTTCTCTTCTTTAATAAATCCCAACAATTTGAGGTTTCAGAAAATACTCACACTGGTTTTTTTTTTTTACCTTTTCTCAAATTGTGGGAAAACTCTATTGGTTTGATTTATTAAAATTCAAGTTTGTATTTTTTTCATGATTCAAGAAAAAATAGAGAAAAAACACAGACATGGATGTACTCGAGAATATTCTTAGTAACCATGAATTGTCGGTATTTATTAAAGAAAAAAAAAATACGAAAAGTCACCAGAAAAATCTTGGCAAGTAAAAGCTGGTAAAGTTCAATAGAAGTCAAGGGAACTTTATTTGTTTATTTATTTTCCAAGTTTATTAAAACATTTATGTTTTTAGTCTCAATGAGAATAAATGGAACAATGTGATTTGCCAGTGTGCAGCTTTATTTCTGAGACAAAATGCGGATGGGGGGAAGCTTGGTGTTGTTGGAAGGGGCCCATCAAATTGATACTGCGTCTGTCAAATAAGAACTGTTATTGTGAATTGAGAAAAGATACAAAGCATACTTTGTACGCATCTGTCTGTTCCAAGTAAGGCTGTATTTCTAATAAAGAAGCCTTTGTGCTGAACATGTCATCCACATGAAATGTAACTAAATGAAATGAACATGATTCACCCCAAACAATTTGTTTATAAGTATTATTAATATTATGTTGAAGATCTCTGCATACAAATGAACATTTAAACTTCTTGAAAATTATAATTAAAGCTACATGAAATAAAATAGGATCAACATGTAAAATACTTATATTTAGGTCAGTATTAGCAGAAATGCAGTAAGATAAATCAGAAAAACATGGCAGATAAAGAGATAAGTCAAAGAGGTGCCAAAGAAACTGGTACATTAAGGTGCTTGGGGTTTGTAGAGAACAAAGCTGAATATTCTCTTGTTTTTAGGATTTTCAATGCTAAACATGTAGCTGTAGGGAATTACACCTTAAAGGTTAGATCATTTATTTTTACATTTGAAGCTTTTCTTTATTTAAAATTAACTGAACTTGTCTTCTTGACTGTAGTGAATATAGTATTATAACTGTGTTTTGTTGAGTAAGTATTGTTTCTCTCAATGTAATAAGCTACAGAGCATGCTTTGTAAGTGTTGGTCTATTTCAATTAAGCCTGTATTTGAAATATTTTTATATAACCTCCAAAACATTTTGGCCAGCTTCCAAATGTTGGCATTGCTCTGTATAGAGAAGAAGACTTTGTGCTGAACATGTCAGCCACATTAAATGAAGGAAATGAAAAATATTCATCCCAAACAAGTTGTTTATAAGTATGTTCTTATTGATATTATGTTGGCAATCTCTGCACAAAACTGAACATCTGCATTAAGCTGCTTGAATATTTTAATAAAAAACCTACATTAAATGAAATAGGATCAGAATTGTAAGATGTAAATGACAATATTTAGGTCAGTCAATTTACAAGGACAATGTTTCATATACTTAAATATAATCTTTAGTAAACATTAGTTGGATATAATCCAAAATGCACATTTGTGCCTTTTAGCAAATCTATATTAGCAAGAAACATGTTTACAGTTTTAACATTGAAAACAAATGCAACATTATTACTATGGATAATATATATTATTTTATTATATACATTGTAAACATATATATGGTGAAGGTAAAGGCATCATGTAATTAATGAAGGTTTGTACAAGAGGTGGGTATAAGATTGGTAAAAAGTAAGATGTATGTTAAAGGGTCATTCGGAAGGAATGGCAGATAACAAAGAGGCAAATAAGAGAAAAGATAAGGACACACATAACATAAGTGCTAAATTGCACTCAGTAACCCATAGCAACTGATCAGCAATTAGCTTTAATCAGTTTTCCTAGGAAAAATAAAAGCTCATTTAACATAGGTGCTAACTTGTACACCATATCCATAGCAACCAGTCAACAATTAGCTTCAGTCGGTCTACTATGAGTAAGAAAATGCACAGTAACCTATATAGGTGCTAAATTGCCCAAAGTAACCTATTGTAACCAATCAATAATTACCATGAGTCTGTTAAAATAAATAAAATGTAAGCAAATATTTTATTCCTTCAGGGGGCTGCTGCCATAAGGCAAGTTGAGAAACTCACCTCAGGCAGCTGTGCCTAAAGTAATAAGGGGCAGCAAAAAGCTGCAATCACACTCTCTGCACTAGTGATGCAGCCCCCCCCAGACCCCCTTCAGTGCAGGAAATGTAAATGCTGGGGGGCAGCACTGCAGGAGCAACTCCAGGGTTAGAATCATCCCAGGATTACATGGTATGTAGAATTGAACAAGTACAGTTTAGCACCATTTAAATACCCCACAAAGACCCATGAGTAGGAATATAGGAATTGGGAGTTAAAGTGTCAAAAATGATTGAAAGCATCTGAAACAAAATCGGAGACATAAACCGCCTTTTAAAACAATGGACATGTGCAGAAATTATAAGGCTGCACACACAAAACTACATAGGTGAGAATAAAAAGTAGAAAACAAAAATAGTTTCTATTTCAGAACTATATCAGAGAAATTATCAGTTGCGGTAACAAAACTTTTTTTTTTATTATATGAAAATATAGTAATATAAAATAAAAACAATTTAATTTCAACAAATCTCTATGGTAATGATCTAAATTTACCACTGAGATGGTTAATCAGAGATAATTAACCATAAATAGTATTAATTAACCATTAATAGTGATGAGCACATTTTTTTGACAGGCATGGATTCGCAGATAAAATTCTGCATTTCGCTATTGGTGAATTTTTCTGTGAAACTGCAGCAAAAATTTGTTGCAAAAAAAAAATTGCCAGGATAAAAAAAGTAGCTGAGACAAAAAACCCACCAAGTCAAAAAAGTTGGCAAGAAAAAATTTAGCTGAGACAAAAAAGTTGCCACAAAAAATACCCATTGATCTTAATGCATTTGGAGTAAGAAAAGAGTTGTGCTTAAAAAATGTTGCACATAAAAATTTGACTTAAATGTATGTCATGAATTTTTCGCTGTTTTGGGAATTTGTTAGCAGTTTTGCAAATTTTTCAGCGAACAAAACGGGAAAGATTTGCTCATCATAAATGGTATTAAAGCCCATGCAGGGAGCAAAGCCCTCTTACAAAGCAAGTCCTGTTGGTTTGATGGCATTACATTTCCTTTAGATAAAATAACTGACTTTGTGAGGCTTATGTAGTGTATATTATTTTAACAAACACTGAGAGCATTTAGGGGCACATTTACTGACTAGTGAAGGGAGAAATGTTTCGCCAGGCATGGATTTGCCGCGAATTTCCGCGTTTCGCCATTGGCGGATTGTTTCGCGAAACGGATGAAAAAATTATCTGCAGAAAAATTCCCATCGCGTCCAAAAATTGTCACAAGAATAGTTGCGCGTCCAAAAATTGTCGCAAGAATAGTCACAGGCATCAAAAGAATAGTCGCATGTCCAAATTATTGCAAGAATAGTCGCAGGCGTAAAAAAAAAATAGTCGCACGTCCGAATTGTCACAAGAATAGTCGCAAGCGTCAAAAGAATAATCTTCCACGCAACATTTTCGCAGTTTCGCAAATTTTTCGCTGTTTCGCGAATCTTTTGAAAGATTCGCTAATTTATTGGCAAGGCAAAATGGTACTGATTCGCTCATCACTATTACTGACCATGGATTTTTTTATTTTAAACTTGATTCAGATTTATTTTATAAAATGCTGCAATTTTTCAGAGATATACTATGCGTCTAAAGGGATAAAATTTCAAATTAAACTTGCCAAGTTCATGTATAAGTCATTGGCAAAGGTCCCTCCCCTTTCCTTGCAATTCTTTTATCTCAAAACTTTAGAGATTTCTTTGGGATTTGTTTGAAAACTCGAACTTTTCAAATGATGCAGTGACTTGTTGGCTTTTCCTTGCAACTAGCAAATATTAGACATTAAGAAAACAAATTTAATAGAAATTATGGAGTTTTAGTAAATCTGCCCCTTAATGTTCTACTTATAATAAACACCTGAGATCTAACAGTTATAATATTGGAATGGAGTTTATTCATGCCAAATCACTGACTATAGGTTTTCAAAGAAAAGATATTTAGGAAAACTTTGCATGGAAAACAAATATAGCTGCTTTTTTATTAATCAAAGAACATTGAAAGCATCCTGTAAAGAATATAATGCATTTCCAAGGATGCACACAGTGTTCACCATCTGTCCAGCATCTCCGATTTACTACCCAAGATATCATCATATTTCAAACAATTCCCTAAAGATGCATCATTTTAAGCAGGGAAACAAGGAAAATTCTCCTCAATAACATCTCAAGGCCATTTTAACAGTCATAAAGAACAGAGAGAGATAGTTGTTTGTGGTGCAAACGCTATGCTTTTTGTTAATAAAAGGGAGGAGCGAATGTATATCAAACTGAAGAGAAAAAGAGATGACAGACAAAGATACTGGTCTTTCAGAAAATGACAGAAGATTCTGGCAGCTACCTCCATTTATCAGTGCTTAAGGAAACGTGTATTGAAAATTATGTCAGAAACCCTATGCATTATATTCAATACATGCTCAAGGCTTAGCACTTGTCAGCGTCGTCTTATTAAAAGACAGACAACACAGAGCCAGATAACAGGGCACAGACTAGAGTAATATAAATGACACTTTTGCATAATGGCTCTATATTTAAGCCTTCTTAAGGGACTAGGGGGCATCTGTATTAGTTTATATTTATATCAATTTCTAATAAAACAAGTACATTTTAGTAAAAATGGGTGAATTTTGTAATATTTTCTCAAGAATATCATAAAACATTATTGTATACATCATTCGGAAGTTGGATGGTCCATAGGCATATATTTCCTCTCAATTTATATATGCAGTTATAAACCTAATAACTACAGTATTTCAATAATTATAGAATTGGATAAACTTTCTACAGTAATTAGAACTGTACTTCCACTGTCTTTGAGTATAATAAACAGATTTAGATGCAAACTTGCAATGAGCTGAATTAAAGCTGCCAAAAATATTTGCTTACATCCTAGAGGCCTGTGTATCAAACTCAAACGTTTGCTTATTTATTAAAAACTGTTAATCCAAACAACTTAATTGGATAAAACCATGAAAAAAAACTCAAATGCAATGAATTTGCATTCTACACATCATTTTCTAGGGGTCTACAAGCTCTCAAAAAAATCTAAAAATCTGATCATGTGAAAATGAATGGGACACAAAGAAAATTAAGCTATAATTTTACAAATTTGGAATATACTCAGGTTCAATCAAAGCAGCCATAAACTTGTATTTATAAGTAGTGTCCCTGATTTTTTTCAAAAGTGATTTGGTAACTTATTCTGTTGCTTTTGATGACATTTAATAGAGGTCCCTTTTGACATAAAGTGCTTTGGGCAGTTGCCTTTATTTAAATCCTCTGGGACTGTACATTTACTTTTTGCAACTAAATATTGCTAGAACATCATTTCATTTAAATCATGAGGTTATCTACTGTATATACCTAGGAATTCTAGGAATTAATTTACAAAAGAGTTTAAAATATTCCATGCTTTACTATAACCATGCCAATATAGATTCAACACACATAAAAAAATAAATAAATATATATTTCCCTCCCCCCCAGCACACGGTTTTAACATTTTTTTGTATAACTAAATTATAGCACTGTTTAGTCCACTATAAATATATATATTGAACTGCTATTTTAGGTCCTTTTTATTTTTCTTCCCCGAAGAAAAAAATTATACTATGCATTCTGTCAGAATCAGTTATGTCAGATATAGTTGGTGATACAGTATATGAAAAGTGATTTGTGAGACATAGAAATAGGCAAAAGAATAGTTCTTAGAGGACACTGTTTTATGAGGACTGATTGTTTGTATCAAATGATAATATTGATCAATATTTCACCAGTTATAAATCTTTATGGATGAATCCATATTTCGTTTGGTGGTCATCATACTAACTAAACATAACTAAACATCATGTCCACTCAACATAAATATAGTGCCTACAGAAAATCTATCCCCCCCCCCATGCCAGTTCTTCTTACTAATTATTTAAGGCTTAATGATGGCAATAATAATAATAATAATAATAATAATAATAATAAGAGAAATGCAGCCTTGCAATAATGCACAAATGCAATTAGGTTAAATTACTACATGGTGGAAATACAAACAATAGCTGCAGACATTTTAGTCAGTACATTAGCTTTGACATCATGGCTTGCACCAAAATAGTCCTCCAGATAAGATTCTTGAAACTCAGTATTTATCAACAACCCTCACTAACATACTATAATTTAGAAAGAGTGTAGGGCATTGGTAACCATTTTAACTTGGAATTGCTTTAGCTAACTGTGGCAAGAAAAGAGTCAAATATGACCCACAATAGTCCTTAGGGTTGGATGCTAGCTGACAAGCAAATATAAGAAAGTGGTAAGTAGGAACTATGTTTTATTTTGGTTTTCGGTTTCTCAAGGATATTTCTGGAAGGCAGCTTGAGACAAGTAAGATGGAAGGAAGATATATCTGGGAGTAAGTCTGTAAGATCAAAATTTGAACTTGGAAATTTGAATTTGCTGTCACTATTGTTAAGAACCAACACAATTTACATACACTTCAATAGGCATTTTTATGGTATAATGAAGATTGCCTTTATTAAATGAAGAATTCATCCTATACAATCTGTTGCCCAAGTAATATTATTGGGGGACTTTAAACATTGTTCTTGCATGCACCTATCATCCATGCAAAAAGATTCCTTTTAATACAGTAGGATTTTTTTCTTTTTCTTTTAGAATGTAAGTTAACACCAACACAAGATTTCCATCATTTGGTTTCATGTTTCATGAATAACATAAACAAAAATCATCTATAGCAATTGCAATAACAATTCATACATGCCCTAAAAACATAAATATACTAAACCTCACCAATAAACTTTAAACAGTTCAAGAAACACTGCTAGGTATGATAACAAAAAGAAACAACACACTTAAAGCTTACCCTAATCTAGTTTAACATAACCTCAGTATCTCACAACTCTGGTCATGCCCATTCCCACACCTTGGGGCTGATTTACTAAGACACGATTTCGAATCCGAATTGGAAAAATTCCGATTGGAAACGAACATTTTGCGACTTTTTCGTATTTTTTGCGATTTTTTCGGCGTCTTTACGATTTTTGCGAAAAAACACGAGTTTTTCATAGCCATTACGAAAGTTGCGCAAAGTCGCGATTTTTTCGTAGCGATAAAACTTGCGCGCAAAGTCGCGCCTTTTTCGTAGCGTTAAAACTTAAAAGGCGCGACTTTGCGCGCAAGTTTTAACACTACGAAAAAAATCGCAACTTTGCGCAACTTTCGTAATGGCTACGAAAAACTTGCGTTTTTGCGCAAAAATCGTAAAGACGCCGAAAAAATCGCAAAAAATACGAAAAAATCGCAAAATACTGATCATTACGAAAAAAACGCAATCGGACGCATTTGGCCCGTTCGTGGGTTAGTAAATGTGCCCCCTTGTGTCCCAACCCTTTCTCCTTGTAGATTGTAAGCTCTTTTGGGCAGGGCTCTCTTCACCTCTTGTATCGGTTATTGATTGCTTTATATGTTACTCTGTAAGTCCAATGTATGAAACCCACTTATTGTACAGCGCTGCGGAATATGTTGGCGCTTTATAAGTAAATGTTAATAATAATAATAAATAAATACCATCTGCAAGGAGTTTTTATGTTCTATCCACCTTTTTGTTTGTTTCTTCTAGGTAATTTGGTTATTTCTTTTGTAACTAATATTTTATTGAGAGAAAATAAAATTTGGGGGGTACAGAAAGGAAGAAGGGAAAAAGGGGTTAACAATTTAGGCTATGGAGTGCCCTTTGAAGCATTGATAAAAACATGGTAAACAGGGTATACATTCTATGATTGGGTACATTATTAGTGATGGGTGAAAAGTTTCGCCAGGCATGGATTTGCGGCGAATTTCTGCGTTTCGCAATTGGCGGATTGTTTCGCGAAACAGATGAAAAATTTCACCGCGGAAAAATTCGCCGCATGTCCAAAAATTAGCCGCGCGACAAAATAATAGCTGCAGGCGACAAAATAATAGCCGCGGGCGACGAAATAATAGCTGCGTGCAACAAAACAATAGCCGTGCGAAGAAACAATAGCCGCGTGCGATGAAACAATAGCCGCGTGCAACGAAACAATAGCCGCGTGACAAAACAATAGCCGCGGGCGACGAAACAATAGCCGTGCGACAAAATAATAGTCGCGGGCGACAATTTTTTTTGTCGCACAACATTTTCGCCATTTCGTGAATTTTTCGCCGTTTCGCGGATCTTTTGAAAGATTCGCAAATTTTTCAGCGAAGCGAAACTGAACAGATTCGCTCATCACTATACATTATCCAAATTTTGGAGGAAAGTGTAGTTTCAGTAGGAGGGGTGTAAAGAAGGGAAAGGGGGGAGAAGGGAGAGAGGGGGTGAGGTTGGTTGAGACAGGTATGGAAGCCAGAGGGGCTTAGACAGGGAAGAGGGGGGGGGGGGAACAATAACTGTCAGCCTTGATAATTGTTAGGGTATATGCTGATTGGTAGAGAGGAGCTTATGGCTAGGACATATCAGTATCAGAGAGATAATTCTACACGTTACTTGGCATCTAGTTGGCGAGGCCCCTGAACACCCAAATAGACCAGATCTTTTGGAAGTTAGCAGATTTGTTTTGTAGGAATGCTATTTTGTCCTCAAAGCGTCTGTTGCTGTTTACTCTGGCTATAACTTCGGATATAGTGGGAGGGTCTATAGATTTCCATTTAGCCGCTATAGCTATACGGGTAGCTGTTAGGATGTGATTAGCTAAGATCTGGGAGTATTTGGAGAGCTCAGGAAAAGGCCTCCCCAACAGATTAGTGGGTAGGTCTTTCGGCAAGACCTGGGTGGTTAGGTTGGTTAGTAAGTCCGCTACATTGTCCCAGAGAGTCTGTATCTTGGGGCAGGTCCAGAAAATGTGGTAAAGAGTACCCTCGTCTGCACAGAGTCTCCAACAGGTGTTGGGGTGATCTGGGAATAGGGCATGCAATCTGTCCGGGGTGTAGTACCAAAGCATTAGTACTTTATAGATGCTCTCTTTTTGCTTGACACACGTGACTATTTTGGTAATTTGGTTATTTCTGACACTGCAAAAACATTCTGGAAGGTTATTGAACTAATATTGACCATGATGTGTGTGTGATCATAGGTTGTTAGCTCTACTAAGGTACTGACTGTTGTGAATTATGTACTGTACAGTATAATATAAAGCAGTTCAGAATATGTTGGTATTGGACTGTAGTTGGTGTGTAAGCAAGCTTCTCACTGGCAAGAAAAAAAAAGAAAGGGTTAAATGGCAGTTTTCATTCTGTTAACACTATTTATTAGCTATCGCCCACAAGGCATCTAAATCAACTTTTATGTCCAAAGTATAGCTATATAGGGCAAAAGATCATTACTTGGAGCAAATTCACCTATTTAACAAAAGAAAAAAAGTGGACTCCCGCACACCCCAACACATGATACCTATATATTAGTAGAGTTTTCATTAATAACATACAGTATGTAGTATGGTTTTGTATATTTTTCCCACTGCAAGAAAATGTATAACTGTGATGAATACAAAGTGATGAGCAAATCAGCCCCGTTTTGCAAAAAAACAGCAAAAAATTCACATTTGTGAAAATGATCGCATTGAAGTCAATAGGCATTTGTTCACACAAAACACATTGAAGCTAATATGTGTTTTTCTGCTGTGGTTTTCTTGCACATTTTTTCTTGCAAAATTTTGCCGTGGTTTCACTAACTCTAAATTTTGCCATAAATCCATGCTCATGTTGTGATTTTGCTCATCACTACTCATAATGGAATACGTTCATAATCATGACAACAGATTTTTTTTCTAATAAAAATGGATAGCTATTGTTTGCATAACATAACAAAGTTATTGGAATTTATTAGTTATTATCCAATTTACATAGAATGGCATTCATGAGTTGCACAGCAACTATTTTTAAAAACAATACATATATATTGAACTCTTCACATAAGCATTTAATACTGGACTAAATGACACCGTGATATATTTAAGGATATTTAACAGGTTATTGCAGCAATCCCATCCATCAGTTTTTCATAATACATGTCCGCGTGGCTCCTTCAGAGTAATATTTCCAGAGGAAATCAATGTAGAGAATCAATGACAAAGGAATGACCTTTGATTTGTATGGTAAGGAAATTACACTGATCGTGATGGTGACATCCACTTGATATGAAAAGTTCTTTATTGCCTAGACATTTTAAAGACTAAACATGCTGCCTTTAATCAAAATTTGGGCCTTTTAATATAGAAAATCTTGTTGGTAAAATGTCTAAACATATATGCTTTTAACATAATGCACCAACAACAGTGTAAAACCTCTTTTATTGCTTGTTTTTATAAAATGTGTTTCCATCAAATGCATTGTTATCTAGATTTAGCTTTAGCATTCAAGGATTTAAGTAGATATGATTACCTAAGCCTCTAAACAAATGACACCTCACCTTGAAAACTCCCTTTGTTCTATTTTTCCAGTTCATCACTCATTTTCCTTTATTCAGACCAATCTGGTATATTAACTTTCACTATTTAAAAAGTTTTATAATATGTCCCTACAGGTTTTAAATTTTTAGTGGACTAGGGCATTCAACAAGCACCAAGACCATGATTACAATGGACAGGATTATGTTAGGATTGTGTAAATGATAATAAAGTGGAATATTCTATTTTACCATAATATTAAATTCAGAAGTGATTATGACAGACAGATATAAAGAAAGATAGGCAGATAGATAGATAGATAGATAGATAGATAGATAGATGCAAGTGTTTAAATAGCTGGTAACAGCAGTTTCTCAATAGAGCAGTGCCAGAGGGTTTCTATGCTGAGATTCTCTATTATGAAGCACTCTCTGCATTTATTCATTTTAATGGAGCTTTTAGACATTTGGCATGCTAATCGTGCCTTAGAGATATGCCTGCAGCATATGATATTTTACAATACCTCACATTTGTTCTGTATATATAGGAAGGAAAAGTAAACAAAAGCTATGTGAACTGGAGAGATTTAAAGAGCATAAGAAATGGAGAACTGTCTCGTAGATGTGACTGTTGAGGTTTTGATTTTTTGATGTGCTGTATATGATTTGCCATCAATAATTTATGGTTGAATTTTAACTCCTATCATATTTTAGTTTGTCACAACATTTTGAAGCAAACTGCATTTAGTGCTGAAAATAGACAAAAAGTTGAGCTGACATGCACTTAATATTTGTGGTTGTCCACCTGCACTCATTTCAGCATAAGAGTGGCTTATATACTTGATGTTGAGTGCTACCATGTAAGGGTCATGAAGCCCTATTGACTAAAAGAGTATTAAGACTTTGTGACCTCAATGGCCCCCCTCCCAACATCCCTGCCCGCCCCCCCCAAATAACTTTTACCACCTTCGTCCCTAACTTTAGGGCTGTGATCGAAGTTGAGAGAGCAGGGGGGAACAGCCACAGGGAGTGGGGCCAAGCAAGGTTTTTTTCAAAGTGTCCTGCCAGCCTATTCTGATCCTGTCCCCCTCCTGTAATGCACTATCCTTAATCCCCAATACTGTCTAGTTTGCCTGTACCTGTTAAAAAGGTATTATAGCTTTGTTGGTGCCCGTCTTACAGGGCTGATTGCCAATCATTCCCTATCTCTTTGGTGGCTAGAAGCCTGCATAGTTGAAGTCAATCTGGTGCTGTGCATGCTCCTGGTTGATGATCACTGCCAGAGAGCTGGTGCTTAGGCATCAAGCACTACTCTTTTTTAATGAGAAAACAGGGAGTTCAGCAGTTGTATTTCAGAATGTGGAAGGGTAGCCTCTACAGGGAGACAAATGGCTTTTCCTTGAGTTTTAAAAAAATATATAGTATTGTCTTTGGAAATAAGCCTAGACCTCTACAAGACACAATAACAGAGGGCAATTCTTACTAGTGATGAGCGAATCTGTCCCGTTTCGCTTCGCCATAAAGTAAGCGAAACAGCAAGAAGATTCACAAAAAATTTGCAAAACGCATTAGTCGCATGATTTTTTTTGTTGTCCATGTCTTTTTTGTCGCCCTCGTCTTTTTTGGTCGCCCGCACTTTTTTTTGCCACCCACGCTTTTTTTGGTGCAGCCACACCCAATTTTGACAACATTTTTTACTCACAACGAATTTTTCCACAGCTAATTTTTACAGAAGTTTCGTAAAACAATTCGCCAATACTGAAATTTGTTCATTACTAATTCTTACCAATACAGGGTACAAACACAAGCTGTATTAACAATGTAGCAATGGCAATTACTATATTTTAAGTTAAAGGGAAACGAAAGGCAAAATCACTTGGGGGTGCCAAAATGTTAGGCACCCCCAAGTGACTTTAACCGCTTACCTTGTACCCCGGGCTGGTGCCCCTGTTAGGAGAAAACAGCACCAGCCCGGGGCACCTGGAGCGGATCGCTTCCTTCTTCCGGCTTCCATTGCTGGAACGCCAGCGGTGGGCTTTTCACTCTACTGCGCATGCTTGCGGAGCGAATCAGGAAGAAGCAAGCGCCGGCAGCTACCCCGGGCTGGTGCTGTTCCCTCCTCACAGGGGCACCAGCCCGGGGTAAAAGGTAGGTGGTCAAAGTCACTTGGGGGTGCCTAACATTTTGGCACCCCCAAGTGACTTTGACTTTCTTTTTCCTTTAAAAAGCAATATTTTTACTTACATCCAAGAAGTAAATTTTATATATACAATGAGGCACAGTTAAGTTGGTGCAGGTATAGCTGATGTGGTTCAGAAGGGAGGCTAAAGGATCTATGTACTGGCACTAAAACCTAAAACATTTCCAGGAGGTTTTACTTAACAGGAGAAAACACCTACCTAATGTGTGTAAAGTGTTATTTAAAATGTTGTGTGAAAGACAAAATCTAAAAAGTGTCTGTTAAAAAGACAAATTCACAGTTAAGTTAAGATAGGTGGTAAATCCGACAAATCTATCTCCTCTTCTATTTAGTCTCATTATCACTAGTTTTGTGACTCTATTCCCCCCCCCAGTGCATATATTTGAAAAAGTTTTCTTCACTTTACTTTCACCCGTTCATTCCTGAAACAATTTAGGGTGCTTGTAAACCTTATATTGTATAATGTGTTTAATTCATATTAAAATTATTTTTAGTAGACTTAGGGAATTGGAAAAATTCCGATTGGAAAACGAACATTTTGCAACTTTTTCGTATTTTTGGCGATTTTTTCGGCGCCTTTACGACTTTTCGGAAATTATCGCGACTTTTTCGTTACCAATACGATTTGCGCGAAAAAATGCAAGTTTTTCGTAGCCATTCCGAAAGTTGCGCAAAATCTGGCGATTTTTTCGTAGCGTTAAAACTTGCGCAAAAAGTCGCGCCTTTTTCGTAGCGTTAAAACTTAAAAGGTGCAACGTTTCACGCAAGTTTTAACTCTATGAAAAAATCGCGACTTTTCGCGCAAGTTTTAACGCTACGAAAAAATCGCCAGATTTTGCGCAACTTTCGGAATGGCTACGAAAAACTCGCGTTTTTTCGCGCAAATCGTATTGGTAACGAAAAAGTCACGATAATTTCCGAAAAAATCGCAAAATACCGATCATTACGAAAAAAAACGCAATAGGACACATTCGGCCCGTTCGTGGGTTAGTAAATGTGCCCTTTAGTTGAGGAATATCCAAATTACAGAAAGATCCCTTATCCAGAAATCTGCTGGCCCCAAGTATTCTGGATAACAGGTCTCATGCCTGTACCTTCATACTAATATTAGGAGTCACATCCCTCTTGTGGTTTTACATTATTCAGATGCCATGTTTCCAATTATGCTTTATGAGTAATGCTATTTTATAGTCTGCACTTTAAAGCAGGAGGAAAGCCTAAGTCACTTGGGGGTGCCAAAATGTTAGGCACCACCAAGTGACTTAAATCGCTTACCTTGTACCCCGGGGTTGGTGCCCCTGTTGGGAGAGAACCGCACCAGCCCGGGGTAGCTGCGACCGCTTCCTTCTTCCACATTGGCGCGCTGCACATGCGCATTAGAGTGAAAAGCCGAACTTTAACAACAGTCGCCTTTTCCCTCCAATGCGCATGCGCCGGCCCAGGGGTTTCGCCGCAGAAGAAATGCGGAAGAAGGAAACGCTCGCTACAGGTACCCCGAGCTGGTGCAGTTTTCTCCTAACAGGGGCACCAGCCCGGGGTACAGGGTAAGCGATTAACCCCCAAGTGACTTTGCCTTTCCTTCTCCTTTAACCCCTGCTAGTAATAGATTTATAATACTTCTTTTTTAAATATATATCTTTTATATTTTTTTAAACAAGCAAAAGTATATAGCACTTCTGGAAAAATATAATACATTGCCATTAAAAATGAAACCCATAGTGATTTTTAGTCTTCATTTTCATATATCTGAGTAACTTTTTTCTGAGGATTATGTTACCAAATATAACCTTAATAAATGTGGGTAGCTGATTTAAGTTTATGTACTTATCCACAGGGAACAGCTTGGAACATTTTATTGTAATCTTTGGAATAGCTAACAAAAAAGTACCAATAACAATAAATGTCAACCTGTCATACTGAACCGGCAACCAGATGTATTTTCTAAAACCACAAATTTATTTACTGTAATTATATACAAGACAATAAATAGTGCATTTAGATGTGACCTTCATTAGCACTGTAACTCTCATGTTAATGTTCATAGTGACATTGGAATGACACCGAGGTACAAATGAAACATAAATATACTGCATTGGGGTGAGAATTATCTGCAGTTCAAAGCAAAGAATGAAGTATTATTATTATTATTATTCTTTCTTAAATTACCAATATTTTAAGAAAGTGGAGCAGTTATTGCAGAGAAGAAAAAATAGTCTGTCTTCCTTGTTTAGTTAGTCAGCTGCCATATGTAAACAAGTGACATGTCGGGTTTAATATGCCAGGTTTTAGAGTCTGTAGAAGGCCAATAACAGCATCTGACTCCCATTTCAAATGCAGCATTAGCTTTTGTGCCTACATCCTGTTACTACTAGAGGGGCTGTCATATGGTTTTGTTATTTTGGCAAGAACACTATTGACCATCTGTGGCAATCCCATATGTTCTAAACTTTGAAGAAAAACAGAGCAGCATAATCCTAATTTGTATTCCTTTATAGCTATGTCCATATAAATAACATATTGCCATCTTTACACATGCATGTACTTGGTTTTCTATTTGTGACATGCAAAGACATTTGCGTTTTTTTGTACTTTTTAATACCCAAAAAGGAAATGGCTTTCTGTACATTTAAATATAATGTTCTGTTACCCTGTAATGGTAATACTGTGCTTTTGCTTCAGAAGCTGTAATATACAGTAAATAAAGAATAATGCACCCAAAATTGTAATTTATAATGCTACTTGAATTTACTAAGGAATCTTGTGACTATATAAGAAGCAAGAGGCCTAGGCAAGGAGCTTTTATGAGGTCACAGAGCTCCAAGGTGACTTAAAATTTTAATAGGGGCCATAAAGTTACATAGTTGAGAAGGGTTGAAAAAAGACAAAAGTCCATCAAGTTCAACCCTTCCAAATGATCCCCAGTGCACATAAAACTTATATCAACCTATATATACACTTACATATATAAACTACACTATATAAAACAACATCTATGCTAACTGTAGAGTTTAGTATCAACATACCTTTGGATATTATGCTTGTTCAATAAATCATCCAAGCCCCTCCTTAAGAAAAACTATACCCCCAGAATGTATACTTAACCAACAAATAGTTTATATTATGTTAAGTTATCTTAAAGAATGTCACTAAACTGGAATATGTATATCAGTAAATATTGCCCTTTTACATCCTTTCCCTTGAGCTACCATTTTTGATGCGCTGTGTGCTCCCTCAGAGATCACCTGACAGGAAGTGATGCAGCTCTAACTATAACAGGAAGTAGTGTCGGAGCAAAAGACAGAACTCTGTCTATATATTGGCTGATGTGGACTAGCATGTATGTGTGCCTTGGCTTGTTTGTGTGCACTGTGAATCCTATGATCCCAGGAGGTGGCCCTTAATTCTTAAAATGGCAATTTTCTATTTAGGATTACCCAATAGCACATGCTGTTAAAAAAGTATATTTTTATCAATTGTTTATTTATTTAGGCATTAACAGAATCTGCCCTCAAAACATCATTCGGAAGGGCATTTCATAACCTCACTGCCCTCAGTGTAAAAAAACAAATGAAAGTTCCACTCTCTAATCTAAAGGGGTGGCCTCTGTTGTGCTTATCATTTTCATGGGAAAAAAGAACACCCCCTATCTGTCTATAATCCCCTCTAATGTACTTGTACAGAGTAATCATGTCCCCTCATAAGTGTCTTTTTTCCAGCTAAAACAACCTCAACCCTGAAAGTCTAACCTCATAGTTTAAATCTTCCATCCTTAATATACAGTGTTTCTATTTAATAAAATGGGAGTGCTGTCAGCTCCAAAAAACTTTTTCCTGGGGCGTGGCTGCATGGCGCGGGAGTAAGACGCACTTATACTGAGCTCCGTGACACAGACAGCAAAAAAAGCAGTTTCTGGCTATCTGAAACAAGATGGGGAAACACAGCAAACACCTATCATCTGCTAACCACTCCAGGCATAAAGAAATACCTCCAACAGGCGGCATCAAGCAGTTTTTTCCGCGTTCACAGGATACTCCCGAACCGCCGGACGGAGACAACATGGCGGATAGGCCCCGCGACCTGATGGAAAGGCCCTGCGCCAGCCCAGAATCACAAGCAATCTCAGATACAACATCGGAGGTAGGAAACAATCTGGAGGGAATATACAATATACTTGCGCAAATGCCTCGCAAAGCTGATTTGCAAACTTTGGGAACAGATCTCAAACACACTATATACACAGAAACGGCAGCGCTTAAACAAGAATTAATTAATGTAAGGGATACGCTAGGAGAAATGGAGGACAGTATCACTCATCTAACAGCAGACACGCTGGCTAACACTAAAATTATACAAAAACATGACCAAGCTATCCTAGACCTAAGACGACATACGGAAGATTTAGAAAACCGCAGTCGTAGGTGCAACATACGGATTCGGGGAATACCCGAATCGGTACCGCAGGATGAGCTACGCGAGGTCGTGAACAAACTATTCTTGGAAATCCTAAATGATACTGAAACCCCAGAAATACAAATCGAGAGGATACACAGAGCGGGACCTCAAAGAGCAAATTTCCCTCGTGATGTTCTGTGCTGCTTAGCCCGATTTGAGATAAAAGAACAAATCATTCAGAAGGCCCGTAACACAAATGGGATACACTTTGAAGAGAATACAATCCATTTGTACCAAGACTTAGCACTATCCACTATAAACCAACGACGTTTGCTAAAACCATTAACCACGATGCTACGGGAACGGGGAATATCGTACAAATGGGGATTCCCCTTTGCTCTACTAGCACACAAAGGGGGCAAATCCTTTGCTCTACGATACCCCATGGAAACTGACCAATTCTGCCAACATTTGGATATACCGCTACCAGATATAATGGAATGGAGAAACTATGTATTGGGGACATCGGAAGAAAGCCCTCAAAGCCACCCACCTGAGATCCCCTCCACACCGCTCCCTAGGAGAGAGGCAACCCCATCTAGACAGTGGAGGAAACGGCTTAATACACAATCTCCTGCCCGCTCACCAAGCGTTCCCCGAGACAAACGCCACTAGAGAAAACGGCCTCTCTTTTACTCAACTATAAAGGAACAATTATACCGGCCTAAAAGACATTTTTGGATGCCAAGAACAATCCCGGTCCTGAGACTTCGGTCTATACTAAGATCATCAGGTTATATGACCGGATCTTTCTTTCTGAATAGGTGTATATATTATACTACCGCTAACTAAGATTCAAAATTTCATATGTTAGGTTTACTTTTACTTTTACTTAATCAGTGACTAAGCCTATCAGGCCACAAGATGGGTTTATCCCCCCCTTTGGATATAGATATATATTTAAGTACTACTATAATGCTACTACTAAGATTTATAAATGCTATGTGCCTAATCAATCTTTATCTGCTTACAAGGGTTTTGGCCCAATAGGCTGAATGTTTGATCTATTTCCCCCTTCTTAAAAATGACACATACTCAGCTATGGTTTATACTTACTTAATTTCAGAGGATTAGTCCTACAAGGTTACATAAAGGGCTTTACCTCTCTGGTTATTAATACATACTATGTCAATGTTATAAAGTTATAATTCAGATTTAAAAACTACTGGTTTAAGATATCCATAGGGCAGCTACAAAGGATTTAGCCTGACAGGCCAAAGGAAAGGCTTATCTCCTTCTGATATGGATACATATTTAGCTACAGTGGTACTGTAAGCATTGTTAGAGGCTTATTTTTACTTAATCAGTGAATAAGCCTATCAGGCCACAAGAAGGGCTTATCCCTCTTTAGATATAGATATATATTTAAGTACTGCTATAATGCTACCACTAAGAATTAAAAGATGTTATGTGTCTAATCAATCTTTATCTGCCTACAATGGTTTTGGCACAATGGATTGAAAGTTTGATCTATTCCCCCCCTCTTAATACCGACACATACTCAGCTATGGTTTATATTTACTTAATATCAGAGGATCAGGCCTACAAGGTTATATAAAGGGCTCTACCTCTATGGTTATTAATATATACTATGTCAATGTTATAAAGTTATAATTTAGATTTAAAAACTACAGGTTTAAGATATCCTTAGGGCAGCTACAAGAGATTTGGCCTGACAGGCCAAAGATTAGGTTTATCTCCTTCTGTTATGGATACATATCTAGCTATAGTTGTACTGTAAGCATTGTTAGTTAAATCTCTTAGATGTTTAATTTGATGGTTACCGGAAATTTAATATGGTTTAAGATTTGACAGCGGACAACAAGTAGATAACATTCCCCCCGACAAGACCCCCCCCTCTTAATCAGATTAGATAGACCCAGACCTCACCAGGATTTCCTCCATATAGTCTGTGACACGGAGCCGAGATGAAACTGAGCAACCCTTAACCTACCTCTACCCCCCCAGAGGAGTACGCTCCTATACCACGGAAACAGAAATAACTGGATAACCCAGCTTTTCTTGTGGTTTAGTTCTTCCCTATCCTCTAACTCCCTACACCCTCCCTACTTGGGATATTTACCTCACCCTCTTTCCTATTTCCCTACTTTTTACCCTTCCTTTAATCCTCTACTAGTTACTCCCCGGTTTATCCCCTACTAAAAGTGACCGCTCCCTTTGTTCCCCTATTTCCCCCCGCCTTTATTCTTTAACCCCTACTAATACCCCCCAGGCAGGAATCATATTCCACAATGCTTCAAACAAATAAACTTATACCTAAATCTACAAATTTAAAGATTTACACAATTAACGCAAATGGTTTAAACTCACCTTGGAAAAGGAGAGCTCTGCTTCAGGAGCTAAAAACTAACAAGATCCAAGTCGCCCTAATACAGGAAACACACTATAAAAAAGACCAGATTCCGAAATGGTATGATAAACATTACTCTACAATAATATATAGCACCCCACAACCTACTAAGGTTAGAGGCACAGCTATTGTTCTTTCTAATGACTTGCACTTAGAAATTTTAGCTACTAAAATAGACCCCCAAGGGAATTATACATTCCTGAAGGGGAAACTGAATTCTGTAACATATACCTTTGCTTCAATTTATTTGTCAAACAAAGAACAGGTAGATATTATGAATAAGATACATGACACACTGCTACTATTTGCGGAAGGGACTTTAATAGTAGGGGGAGACTTTAATACCCCATTGGAACCTAGACTAGATTGTTCCACAGGAACAACATCTCTCCCATTCAAGCAAATTAAACGAATCAAACGACAATTATACTCACTTCAACTTTCAGATTGCTGGAGAATTTTCTACCCCCAAGACAAGAACTATACTTTTTACTCACATAGTCATGAAACATATAGCAGGATAGACTATATATTCTTATCTCATAAAGCATTAGATGAGGTACAAAAAGCAACCATAGGCTCAATCACCTGGTCAGATCATGCACCAGTATTCCTAGACCTATCACTCAACACCATATCCAAGAAACACTTTTCCTGGAAGATCAATGATAGTCTACTCAAAAATTCGGACACCTTAGAAACCCTAACAAAAGCAACTAAGGAATATTTTGAAAATAATACCAACACTGCTAGTAACGCTATACTAGAATGGGAAGCATATAAATGTTATATAAGAGGTATAGCTATACAACAGGGTGCAAAAATAAAAAAAGAAAGAACTAAGAAGAAACAGGAGTTACTTTCACACATTAAAAATTTGGAGCTCTTACATAAAACCTCTAGAGCATCTCAATCACTTACCGAGTTGACAATAGCCCGCCAGGAATTAAAAGCTATACTACAAACAGAAACCAACAGGGCCGCATTTTTACTAAAGAAAATGTTTTATGATCATGGCAATAAATGTAGCAAAATGTTAGCTAGAATGCTTAAATCTAAAGAACAGAAAAACCATATATTTAAAATGAAATCATCAACTGGCCAGGTAACTGATTCTCCCAAGGAGATCCAAAAAATTCTGACAGAATTCTATAGTAAGCTCTATCAGATTACAAAACAAAATGCACTTACACCTCCTTCTGATACTATGCATACTCGTCATGAAAATTATATAGCAGCTTCTCAGATGAGACAGGGTGATCAAGAATGGATAGACGACATAGAAACAGAAATGTCCACTTTAGAGCTAGAACAGGTAATCAAAAACTCCCCAACGGGGAAATGCCCAGGTCCGGACGGATTTTCAATGGGATTTTACAAAATACTAAAACCACAAATAATAGCCCCTTTGACTAAAGCATTTAACGAAATAAAAAAGGGATATACTTGGTCCTCCACCTCCTTAGAAGCCCATATTAGCCTGGTCCTGAAAAAAGGGAAAGACCCAACCTCTCCAGCCAGTTATAGACCTATATCATTAATTAACAACGATGTAAAATTATTAGCAAATATCATAGCAAAACGACTGAAGCCTGGCTTCTCCAAAATAATACATACAGATCAGGCAGGTTTCCTTCCTCGAAGAGAAACACGAGACAATCTCAATAAGATATTTAACGTCATAGCTGCTGGAGAACGAAACAACATTCCCCTTTTTCTCCTTTCTACCGACGCCGAAAAGGCTTTTGATAGAGTACGATGGGATTTTATGTTTAATTGTCTAAGATATATAGGACTAGGCCAAAATTCCCTGAAATGGATCCTATCGCTATATTCCAATCCCACTGCCAGACTCAAAATAAATGGAACCCTTTCAGACCCAATACAGCTTCAAAATGGGACAAGACAAGGCTGCCCCCTTTCTCCACTCCTGTTTGTGCTAACTCTAGAACCCCTACTTTCAACTATACGAAATAACCCCAATATCCAAGGTGTCAAGGTTGGTACAACCCAACATAAAATTTGTGCATATGCAGACGATTTGTTATTTACTCTCTCCCAACCCATCACAACTTTACCAAACCTCATAATAGAAATAGAACAATACAGCCTGATAAGCAACTTCAAAATTAACTACAGTAAATCAAGTGCACTTAACATTAGCCTACCTCACTCCTCAGTAATAGCTCTTAAAGACAAGTTCTCCTTCTCCTGGACTGCACACAAACTGACGTACTTAGGCATCTTCTTAACGGCTAATTATAAAGACTGGGCCCTTATTAATTACCAAGCTATTCTTCAAGAAATTAAAACCAACATTAATGTCTGGGTCAAAATGCCCCTATCATGGTTCGGCAGGGTCAACACCCTTAAAATGAATGTGTTACCAAGATTATTATACATTTTCCAAACTATTCCATTGAAACCACCTCCTGACTTTTTCCTTAAGCTAAACGAACTAATCCGCAAATTCATCTGGAATAACAAGCCTCCCCGCATTAAACAAACTATCCTGTATCGCTCCAAAACAGAAGGAGGTCTTGGATTACCGAATTTCCAATTATACCATCAGGCCTGCGTTCTCCAACGTATCATAGACTGGACATACCATGAACACTACAAAGAATGGATATCCATTGAACAATCATTTGCGGAACAACCCCTTAGACTACTACCGTGGCTACTACCCAAACATCGCCAAAGTCTAAGGCACGAACATTTTCTGCTCGAATATGCACTAGATACTTGGGACTCACTCAAACATAAACACAAGCTAATATCAGAACACTCATTGCTGACTCCCTTAACAAATAATCCGGCTTTCCCTCCAGGTCTACAAAAAGGATATTTTGCAGCATGGCAACAGGACTCAGTATCACAAATTTTCCACCTGTGTCCCAAAGCTTCCCTACCACGTTGGGAACAAGTACAAAATACCTTTACTCTACCGAATTCGGAACGCTTCAAATATCACCAACTAACAAGTTTTATTGCTCCCATCCTCAAAGGCAATGATGGAGACCAACTGTACACCACCTTTGAAAATCTGTGCCGACAAAAATCACCCCCTGTACGCAATATCTCCAGCATATATCAAAATCTACTATCACAAATAATCGTCTCCTCTCCGAAACCATTACATTTTCTAAAATGGGAAAAAGCGCTAAATACGCAATTCACAGAACAAGACATGGAAGGCATAATACTTAAATCCTTTACGGGACAAAGGAGCTGCAGAATACTAGAAAACAACTATAAAATCCTCACTGGCTGGTACCACACCCCCGCCAAACTTAGCAAAATTTTCCCTGGTACTTCGGCCAGTTGTTGGCGATGTGGTGAATCGCCCGGCACCCTTCTACACATATTATGGGAATGCACGGAGATAAAAAAATATTGGATGGAAATATTGCAGGTTTGCAATGACAAACTACAGCTGGGAATCTGTAATGACCCAGCAACAGTCCTATTACATCACAACACCCAACCGATTTCATTATACAAGAAATCACTCACTCAATATGCACTCAATGCGGCTAAAATATTAATTCCTAGAAAATGGAAATCTCCAACACTACCCACTATTAATGAATGGACTCAGGAAATGGAGGACATCTGCAAATTTGAGGACCTGCATACTGACTCTTATAAAGCTAAACAAAACCATTGGGCCACTTGGAGACTTTGGAGAAAATATTTAGAAAAAGACAATAGGGCCAACTGACTATATCAGATACCCTGATTAATAAATGCAAGGATAAAGATCCTGCCGAACCATGTTTCTACCAAATCTAGATCATAATCCAAAACTGAAAGAAAAACAAGATGATGTTCATGACAAATGCACCTTTACCACATAATAAAATTAAGGGCCGTGGAAAGTCAACTGCCCTTAATCCTCAGATAATTTTCTGCCCGGACCCCCCTTTCTCTCTTCCCCCTTTCCCTAGTTAAAAACAAAATCAATCCAGCAACCAAATACCCTGACAACGGACAGACCTTTTACTTTATCTTTTTTTTTATTAAGAATTGTATAATGCCATGTTGATATGGGAACATTGTGATTACAATCTGAAATATGATATGACATGTTTCTCTATTTCTGTAAACTTTGCCATGATATCATATTGATACAAATGTTGGATTGTTATAAAACCCAATAAAAATCTAAAAATTAAAAAAAAAAAAAAAAAAAAAACTTTTTCCTATTTCTAGTCTGTATTTTTTTTGTTACATAGGCAGGGGTTCTCTAGGTACACAATGTAAATAGCAAAGAATACTACATATTTACCTTTAAGTAGTTGTAAAGAAGCAAGTTTCAATCATATTTTACCTGAACTTGGGACTTGTAGTAAATCCTGAGCAACTGTCACTTCCAGAATTTGTCTGCAGATTTGTCAGGATGAACATCAGGCTTCTTCCCCCTTTATGTTAGGCTTGTTTGGCTCTTTCTGTAATACTTATAAAAATTCCTTGCGATGTACAAGTAACTGGCCCTGCTATATATGATTTTCCATGTGGCTGTCATTACAGCGCTCCATCTGGTATGTCTGCTAACGCTTATACATATTGCTGCAAAACTAAATGTTGTGACCATCACTTTAACATATAAGCAGTGTGTTCTGATGTCAGAATTGACAAAAATACAATTGACAGTGTTGTACATTCAAATATGTTCTTAAACTGTCAGACACCAAAAATCTACTGTAGATTATTTGTACATAATATACAAGAGCTATGAATATTCTGTAATTGTATCCTTATAAAGGGTGCTTAGTGATGTCATCAGTTATAATTGGTTATAAGGGTTGTATTTTTTACATGAATTATTGGAACTTGTGTATTATTAAAAAATGTGCTTCCTATTGAAAAATATAAGGATATTAAAGATCACTTTGGAGTTCCATAACCCGAACATAACATTTTCGGCCTTATGCCTGTATAGGGTCAACTCCTTGGTGACTTATTATATCCTTATATTTTACAGCATAGGGTACATTATTCCATATATAATAAAATTTAAGAGGTTATGTTTTTTCATATATACCTTCTTACTTGAGGGTCTTGCATCCAGTATCAACTCTTAACTTAGCACTTGGGGGTGTAACCAGTCAAAATACTGTAAAACTCTAAAGTCACTTCAAAATAAGGAAATAAAGTGGTGATGAGCTTTGCTGAAAAATTTTTGAAACTTTGAAAAGATTTACAAAATGGCAAAAAATTCACGAAACGTGAAAAATGAGGAGTTTTAGCCAGGCCGCAAATATTCAGAATTTGGAAGATGTGTAATGCAACCAGTCCTTCATCATTCAGAATGCTTTTTCTGAAACTGTAGCTTGATGTACAGTTATGCACAAATAAAGAGTTACTTAGGGGCAGATTTATCAAAACCCGAGTTCGAATCCCGAATGGGAAAAAAAATGCTTACGAAAAAATCGTATTAGTCACGAAAAAATCGTATTAGTCACGAAAAAATCGTATTAGTCACGAAAAAATCGTATTGGCGATCTGAAAGTCACGTAATTTTCGTACCAAACCATTGCAAACAGCGGCAGTCTTTCCGAATTTTTCGCGCGGACGCACGACTTTTCGCACGACTTTTTCGTGCGCCAGCGCGAAAACGCCGCGGCCGCTCGAAAAAAATCGGGCGCGAATCCGCTCGGCGCGTTCCGACCCGTTCGGGTCTTAATAAATCTCCCCCTTAGAGTAGTAATATCTACTAGATTTGCTGACAGCTTCAGAACCTGGTCAATGACTTACTGAAATACTGCTACTGCACTTTTTAGAGATTGTTTTTGTCTACCTGTCTGTAATTTTCCATTCTCCACTGTGCCTTCAAATAACTTGATGACATCACGTAATTAGGCTTTAATTGTTAACCTTGATTGCCACATACCTATATTTATTTTAGTCCACTTTTTACACTCTTTTTATGACAAGTCATTTTACACACAAATATGTCTTGCAATGCATAAATCTGGCATGACAAATCTAGTATGTATATACTTTTTTTCTTCTTTGATTTTTGTATATTGATGGCTGATTCGGGATTAGATGCATTACACTATAATCCTCTTTGACTGTCACTAATCCGCTGCCATTCAAAAGCACTGAATTTTAGATGAAATAGCTGACTTGTAGATCATTCTGGCATAGTGAGTATTTGTTGGCAAATATATATATATATACAAAGGCTGGCACAAATAACTTCCTTACAAACCAGCTGATTCAGAAAGACTGGAACATCCAACTAGTCTGATTCATCCACAGAAAAACTCTAGTTAAAACTATGGCTAGATAAAAAAAAGTGCTTCTTAGCAAGATATCTATCTTGTCATATTTTGTTTGTTTAATAATAAATTAACAGTTAATTAACAAACATATTCTCTACCCATCTGATCTATAAACATTACTGTTTCAAAAGTAAACAGGTAGACTACCAATCAATTAATTTATTAATAAAGCATTACTGTTAGTTCATTGGCATTCCTTGTAAGTAAAACCTTTTAGCCGCTAAGGGTACATACCCAAGGGCAAGTTTGCTTGTGTGGAGTTTTTATGCATTCCAATTAATGGAAACAAAACTGTTATTTCATCTTACTCTAAACATTTTGTGCATTCAGCACTATTGTCTTTTTCCATGAGTACAGACCCATAGGGCAGTGCAAGATCAATTTGACATTTGTCTGACCATTCAGTAGAATGCATAAAAATACACCACATCAAACACAAGTAAAACAGACATGGAAAAATAGCTGTCTGATGGTTTGCTATTGTTGTGATGGCCTTGGTATGAAAACAACCACACTTTAAGATGTATACAAGATATTCTCTAAAATAAATGGCAACTGTTTCAATCTTATATATTTGTAGGTTACAGGGTCATTAAGTATTTGGCAAAACTCACTATGATTACACTGGATTTCACTGGAATTTTAAGCCTAAATAAGTGGTCAATCAATTCTGTGGAATGACATACCATAATTTGCCCTTGAGTTTGCCCATGATTTGCAAATCAAGAGACAGTATAAGAGGTAATTTATTATCTGTTGAGCAACGTGCAAAATATGGGCCCAATCAGCCCTATTTTGATACTTGTATGATTTATTCAGATGTACAAGTTAGGGAGTGCAGGTGTGGGTGGGCTGCTATGGAACCTATGACAGGCATTGTGCCCACTAATGCTGCATTCTGTAACTCATGCCAGATTCCTTATAGGGCATATAGTACAGGGTGCAGCCGGACCCTAGACAGTAGTTCACTTTTAATGAGCACTAAGAGGTGAACTTTTGCACCCTTTACTGTTCTTGTACTTCTGTTCGGGTTCTATGTAAATGACAGGTTCTTGTGGTATAATTAATTATAAATTATTTTGTTTGGTATTTCCTGTGAAATGCTTTATACCAAGATCTATTTTATAGCTAAGGCGTAGTTACATTTTTGATTAGTGGCTTCCTGTATAATTATTGTTGATTAACCTGGGAGCTTGGGTGGCAAATACAAAGTTTATATCATAAACATGTAAAATTTGGCATCAGACTGTTCAGCAGACCTTTGGATTAACATGCTTATCTTGCTACCTATGGATATGTGGGAAATTGGAAGTTTTAAGATGATATTCAGAAATGTTACTAATTACAGCAAAGCTTAGTGTTCTGGTGGTTTATAGCAGAAAAATTATTGTTAATTAACCTGGGTGCTTGTGTGGCAAATACAATTTTATATCATAAACATATAACCAATGATATATGTATGTCATTCAAAAGATTAAATAGCTGATAACACATAAGAAACTGAAATATGTATTGTCCATTGTACATCTTCTTAATTATTGATTTACAACTCATCATAGTCTTTACAATTAAAGGTGGCCATACACGCACCGATATTATCGTACGAAACCTCGTTTCGTACGATAATCGGTGCGTGTATGGCATGTCGGCGAGTCGACCGATATCGCAGGAAGCTGCTGATATCGGACGGCTCGCCGATCGGACCAGTTTGAAAATTTTAATCGGGCGCCATAGAAGGCGCCTGACCAAAATTCTCCCTTCAGAACTGAATCGGCAGAAGGAGGTAGAAATCCTATTGTTTCTACCTCCTTACCTGCCGATTCAGCCCTGAATGGTGTGTGGCGGATCTTACGATGTTTCGTGTGACCGATGGTCATACGAAACATCGTCAGATCGACACGTGTATGGCCACCTTAAGGCTGATCAGCAGGAGGACACATCTTGTTTTATATGGTGCTTTTTAACTATTGCTTAGAATAGGTTTCTCACTGTATGTTCTGATATATATTTATTAATTCCAAAGATTTCAGTGGCTCTTTCTGCTAACAAAAGGTAACATTCTAACACATTTTAGCAATGAAAGATTTTTAACTGGAGAAGATTTGGTGGGTTTACTGTCCCCAGGTGAGGTTTGAAATGTATTCAGTTGAGAGCATGACTGTATAATGAGTATTTTGATGATTGTAATATGGTAGATTCACTCATGAGGAGAGGTGACAACCTTGCCCCAGGTGGTATTCAAATCAGTGCCTGAAGTTGCAGTTACATGTGCACCCATGGAGCAAATTAAAGGTCATTTGTCAAACTTCCATCTTTAAAACTGAGGTTTTACATTTGTGTTGAGAAATAGAAAGAAGCACAGAAAAATAATGCCCAGTCTGATAAAAAGGCATGATCAGGTGTGAGGGATAGATATAAGCAAATGAAACTTTACCAAGGCTGTGAAATGTTTTTGATACTTTGCAATAAGAGAAGAAAAATCAGCAAATATTTAGTGACTGAATTTATTTATTTAGTGAATCAAAATTGATGTTATGAACTGCAAATCAATATTCTATTTATTGTACTTTGCTGGGAGCAAGAAACAGGGAAATGTACAGTGGCTTGCAAAAGTATTCGGCCCCCTTGAACTTTTCCACATTTTGTCACATTACAGCCACAAACATGAATCAATTTTATTGGAATTCCACGTGAAAGACCAATACAAAGTGGTGTACACGTGAGAAGTGGAAGGAAAATCATACATGATTCCAAACATTTTTTACAAATAAATAACTGCAAAGTGGGGTGTGCGTAATTATTCAGCCCCCTTTGGTCTGAGTGCAGTCAGTTGCCCATAGACATTGCCTGATGAGTGCTAATGACTAAATAGAGTGCACCTGTGTGTAATCTAATGTCAGTACAAATACAGCTGCTCTGTGACGGCCTCAGAGGTTGTCTAAGAGAATATTGGGAGCAACAACACCATGAAGTCCAAAGAACACACCAGACAGGTCAGGGATAAAGTTATTGAGAAATTTAAAGCAGGCTTAGGCTACATAAAGATTTCCAAAGCCTTGAACATCCCACGGAGCACTGTTCCACTGATCATTCAGAAATGGAAGGAGTATGGCACAACTGTAAACCCACCAAGACAAGGCCGTCCACCTAAACTCACAGGCCGAACAAGGAGAGCGCCGATCAGAAATGCAGCCAAGAGGCCCATGGGGGAGCTGCAGAGATCTACAGCTTAGGTGGGGGAATCTGTCCATAGGACAACTATTAGTCGTGCACTGCACAAAGTTGGCCTTTATGGAAGAGAGGCAAGAAGAAAGCCATTGTTAACAGAAAACCATAAGAAGTCCCGTTTGCAGTTTGCCACAAGCCATGTGGGGGACACAGCAAACATGTGGAAGAAGGTGCTCTGGTCAGATGAGGCCAAAATGGAACTTTTTGGCCAAAATGCAAAACGCTATGTGTGGTGGAAAACTAACACTGCACATCACTCTGAACACACCATCCCCACTGTCACATATGGGGGGGCAGCATCATGCTCTGGGGGTGCTTCTCTTCAGCAGGGACAGGGAAGCTGCTCAGAGTTGATGGGAAGATGGATGGAGCCAAATACAGGGCAATCTTGGAAGAAAACCTCTTGGAGTCTGCAAAAGACTTGAGACTGGGGCGGAGGTTCACCTTCCAGCAGGACAACGACCCTAAACATAAAGCCAGGGCAACAATGGAATGGTTTAAAACAAAACATATCCATGTGTTAGAATGGCCCAGTCACAGTCCAGATCTAAATCCAATGGAGAATCTGTGGCAAGATCTGAAAACTGCTGTTCACAAACGCTGTCCATCTAATCTGACTGAGCTGGAGCTGTTTTGCAAAGAAGAATGGGCAAGGATTTCAGTCTGTAGATGTGCAAAGCTGGTAGAGACATACCGTAAAAGACTGGCAGCTGTAATTGCAGCAAAAGGGGGTTCTACAAAGTATTGACTCAGGGGGCTGAATAATTACGCACACCCCACTTTGCAGTTATTTATTTGTAAAAAATGTTTGGAATCATGTATGATTTTCCTTCCACTTCTCACGTGTACACCACTTTGTATTGGTCTTTCACGTGGAATTCCAATAAAATTGATTCATGTTTGTGGCTGTAATGTGACAAAATGTGGAAAAGTTCAAGGGGGCCGAATACTTTTGCAAGCCACTGTGTAAGTGTTTGAAGGGTTACTCCAAACAAAAGAATAGACTAGAATGTCATATAGGAAACAGTAAGTATTGCAAAATATGGGGCCCGATCAGCCCTATTTCAATACTTTTATGATTTGTTCAGATGTAGGAGTGCAGGTGTGGGTGGGCTGCTATGGAACCTATGACAGGCATTGTGCCCACTAATGCTGCATTCTGTAACTCATGCCAGATTCCTTATAGGGCATATAGTACAGGGTACAGCCGGACCCTAGACAGTAGTTCGCTTTTAATGAGCACTAAGAGGTGAACTTTTGCACCCTTTAGTGTTCTTGTACTTCTGTTCTGTAAATGACAGGTTCTTGTGGTATAATTAATTAGACATTATTTTGTTTGGTATTTCCTTCGAAATACTGTATACCAAGATCTATTTTATAGCTAAGGCCTAGTTACATTTTAGATTAGTGGCTTCCTGTCTAATTATTGTTGAAATTAGAAAGAATGTCATATAGGAAACAGTAAGTATTGCAAAAAGTCATGGTATCCTTGGCTGCACATAATATTTACAATGTGGAAACTGGTTTCGTTTGTTACTCTGTCTCTGTTTGTACTCTATCCCCCATATGAAATAAAAGTTACAGGTGTGGGACCTGTTATCCATAATGCTCAGGACTTGGGGTTTTCATTAAATTTAACCCAAGGTACTGTTTTATTATTACAGGTTAAAAGAAAATATGTTGTAAGATTTTTAATTATTTTTTTAATAAAATGGTGTCTGTGAAAGATGCTGTAGGTAACTAGACTCCCCCATAGCAAATGTTGTACCTTGTATTACATAATCTTTCATGGATCTGTTTAATTTGATTTAAAGGTAGGTTAACTGCTTAAATGCCACAGGTCAGAAAAACGGCTTCTGGAACCCTGTCATTCCAGGAGCCAATGAAAACAGTAAGCACACTGATGATGTAGGAGAGCTGTGCTTACTGTTCCCCAGCTAGGCTCAGTAGTGTAGGTTAATCATCCCATTGCAGAGTGAGCAATAGGCAGTAAAAAAATTATAGCACGCTAAAACTAATGAAATTATGATTTTCTCCACTGATCTTATGAAGTGAAAAAAAAAGATTGGTTTCATGGATTTTGTTTTATTTATGTGATTTTATTGAATTCAGTATTGTCTTGATCGATTGCTTTTGCACACATAAATTTCATGTGAAATATTTTAATCTTGGTACTTCTATATAAAATGTATGCAAATTGGGCATCAAACTGTTCAGTAGACCTCTGGAATTTATATTTAGGGTGTTTCATATTGGTACATAAGGATATGTGGGAGATACGAAGTTTTAAGATGATTTTAGAAACTACTATTAGAAGCTTTAAGATGATTTTTAGAAACTACTAAATTTAGTAAAGCTTTGTGGTTTGGTAGTTTGAAGTAGAAACATGTCTTTGCCTTTTTTGGATTCAAAAGAATGTGAACTTTTGAAAAATAAATGGTTTTCAGGGGTCTGCTACTTTTGGGGGCTCCTAGGGCATAGGAAATGCATACAAGGTACGTATATTGCAGCAGCCAAAATGTTAACCATTAACCATGAAAATTCATATTTATTATTTTCCTGTTGGGACCTCTGAATGTCAAATACCTGGGTACATTTAAGCAAATTATAGTCAAACTGTTCAGTAGATCCCTGGCATTCGTATTTAGAGTGTTGTATCTTGATGCATAAGTATATGTCAAAAAATGTCTTTACCCTTTTTGGATTCAGAAGAATGTGGACTTGGTTTAGAGGGTCTGCATACCCCATGAAATGCATGCAAAGTGCTTATGTTGCAGCAGCCAAAATGTTAACCACGGAAATTCAAGTTGCAGGTCTACATACTTTAACATAAAATGCAGTAAATGTGTTGATTTTGCAGTTTCTACAATGAAAGCTTTGATAGTTCATATATAGTGATGAGCAAATATTTTCGGCAGGCATGGATTCCCCACAAAATCCACATTTCACCATTGGGGAATTATTTTACAGCAGAAACTGCTGTGAAAATTGACTCCAACAAAAATTTGCTGAGTGAGAAAAAAGTCACGGGCATACCAAAAAAAGTTGTGGTTGCATCAAGGAAGTCATGGTCATGTGAAAAAAAAAGGCAGTCGCATAAAAAATACACAGTTGCTCACCAATATTCATATGCTTTATTGGGGGGCCTCGACCTGTCACATAAAGTAAACCTATGTACACCAGGCATCAAACTGTTCAGTAGTCATTCATATTCAGGGTGTTTTATATTCAATGCATTTGACTTAATTGCTTTATTAGGTTTAATAATCCATAGTTTATATAACTTTTCTAAGTTTATTTTTAGGGACACCTTCTTTCCAAGAATTTCAGAGGAAATCTAAATGTGCAGCATGCTTAATGTCAAAGGCCACGCTATGACAAAGTCGCTTCTCTACACATGAAGCTTTAACGGCTAATGAAGTGTAATTAATGATGTTTAGCTTGCTGTTTGGTTTCTCTTGCTTGTAAAGGAGCTTCAGACCCTTAGCTCTTTTGTCCTTAGTGAGCTTACTCTCTTCTGGGAAAATTACAAATACAGATGGCAAACAAAAGGTGAAGAAAGCCTGAACCGTTTGTCATCAGCTGCTTTTCAGAGTGGATAAATAAAATGCTAATCAGCTTTCCCTTCTAGCCAAGCTTTTAACATATGAGGCTTAACGATAATCTTTGCATACGCATTATCATGTTGCAAGATTAGCTGAGGTGTACAGTCCCAGTCAATACATATTATTTAAATTCAGAAGCTATTTGTACCTTAAACATTCTTTACTATCGCTTTCTCCATTGCTTATTTAATATATTAAAAAATTCCACTAAAAATCAGAAAAATGTTCTTAGTTGCAGAATCGCATAGGAAGAAATTCTTGTTGGGATGGCCATTTGTCAGAGGCATATATAACTGGGTTATGGATTTAGTGAAAGCAATATTGTACATTTTTAGAGTACTTTATTGGTTCTCAGACCAGTCCACATGCTGGATAGTTTTAAGACTTTGCATGTATGTAGGTATGTCTAAAAAAAAAAATTTTGAAAAAAAAGCCTTTTTGCTAAGATTATTCTAATCATGGGGATAGTTAGGAATGGGCCTTCTGACCAGGTGTAATGCCGCTATTGATCCTATTAGTTTCATGGACTCCAAATGTGTCCTCCCTAAATCAGTAAATAGTACTTTTCTGTTCTATAGTAGTAGCACGCCTATGTCCTAAGTACTTCTCAATGACCCTAAGAAACACCCATTATAGATAGAGATATAGGGTGTGATTTGTATAGCAACAACCACCATTCTGATATACAAATGTTTTGTCTGGTAACTTCATATACTTTATAAGTAACATTTAATTCTTTAGTCTTCACAATAAAAGAATCTTACTTCCATGCTGGCTCATTACTTCACTTGCTACTAAAGCTGGATCACCTCTAGCAAAAACCTATTTTTTAGCTCTAATGAGACACTGTTCTAACCCTTTAAATACATTTCTGGAATAAAGTAAGATTAAGAACAAGATTAAGAAAAGGAATAAGATTAAGCACATCCATCCCTAACACCGGGGATATATAACACATAATAAGGAACAAATGACTGCAAATATTACACTAAACTCAGCTTCTCATCCTAACAGCAGTCAGGCACTGCAGAGTCTTACGTGTTTCTTGATGCTCTATAAAGGGTTCAGTTGTTCTCCTGCATACTCTTGTACCCCTTTTTGTGTGTTCTGCAGCATAGCATTGTTAAAGATGAACTCACCCCATATGGTTTAAGTGACTTGTAACCCCCCCCCAAAAAAATAATCAGTGAACACCATCTTTGAATCTCTGAACTCTTTAAATACCTGTCACTCTGGTTGTAAAAAAAATTAAAAATACTAAGTCTAGTATAAATAAATTTGAAGCAACTGGACTTGTTTAGTAATTACTAAACAAGTCCAGTTGCTTCAAATTTATTTATACTAGATATACCATGACCTGGATGAATGAAAATCTTCATAGACATAAAAATACTAAGGCTGCATCCCCTTAATCACTTAAGATTCCTTCTCCTCCTCTAAATTACTTGACCCTTAGGAACTTGCTTTTGGCTACTAAGCATTCTAGCAGCCAATGAAGAGATGGAATTGCTGGTTTCCAAAATGCTCTAGCTGTGCACTCTGCTGGAGAACATGTTTTTCCTCCTAACCTCCTGTCCTGAGATCAGCTTAACCATTACAGTGCTCAATCCAAGCAGGACTTTTTATCAAAGTATGTTCTGTTTGTGTAAGCCTGCATTCTTCTTTGCATGAACTTAAGTAAATGTCACTGAAGATGTGTAAGAAGGAAAATGGGCATCGGGTGAAAGCTGCTATTTGTTTTAGGAATGTTTTAGGGATGGTGCTTTGCCAATGGAGGGGAAATATGCAGTACAAAAGTGGCTATAGATGTACTGTATGTACCTTACATTATGGAATTTTTCTTTCTGAAACAATTCATAAAGGTTATTGCTAGATGCTAGGAATAAATTATTCCCAGCATAAGTAAAATAAAAATTGGAATCCATTCCACCATTATTACCATTCAGGGGTGAATCTTTCATACAACCTTGGCACTGATTTCTCTTTACTTCATCATAAAGTTTTAGAGTTTTGTTTTTTTCATTGTTTACGGTGCTGCTCATAGAAAAAAAACAAACTACTTGTAATAAAAGCAGGCTTACCGGTGCGACAGGGGCGCCCGCCATGCCGTCATCGGCGAGGACGCCCACCGCGCCGTCCTTCCCTGGTGCCGGCTACTTCCTAGTGTGCGCCGCAGTGTTTTATAGGCGCATTCGCGCTGGCATGGCGCGAAGTTTGAATATTTAAAGGGCTTCTGTTTACTTTTTCATTGCCCGTGATAGGATTTGATTCCTGGTGCCTTCCAGAGCCTTGTTCCTGTAATTCCTGTTGTATTTTCCTGTTATTGACCCGGCCTGCTCCTGACTACTCTGATATCCGTAATCTGACCCCGGCTTGTATTTTGACTCCGATATTGCCTCATCCTGCTGTTTGATCATCCGGTTTTGACCCTTGCCTGTCTGACTACCCTTGATTACTGCCTGCCTCGACCCAGCCTGCCTGACTATGAACTTGCCTAATCCTTTTGTACCGTGATCTTCGGCCTAACTGACTTTTACTACAGTCGTGCCCCTTTGCTTGCCAGAACTCCTCGCCTTGTTCCTCTTAGTCCAGGTGGCATCTGAGTAGCTGAGGGCTCCTCCCGAAGCCAAAGGTGGTCACAATACTGATGAGCCGAGACCAAGGAACTTGGCATCAGTTCTGGTTTAGGGTGCCGACCGTGACACTACTATTCTTTGAAACATTGCAGATAAAGAGACCACTCAGTTGTGTGGCATAAAAATTCTCAACCTTTTTCATAAATTTGCAACCCCCAAAAATCAAAAGACATTAATGATATAAGTAGTCATTCCAATTATGTATTGAAATCTATTTTTTATTTATTTATTTATTTAGATTGTGAAAAAGACAGTGTTATAGTAGGCCGACAGTTCCAAATACATTTAATATTCGCATGTCCGTCACATTTACAATGACATCAATAAATCAAAAGAAAAGTATAATGAGATACAGACACATTTAGTAGATGGGAAATACAGAAATTGAAAGCTCTATAATACACATGAACCCAATATTTCTAGAGCATGTATGCTAATGTATAATGCATTTCCAGTGAATATGTATTGAGTTCTCTTGCATGCCTTTCAGAAAAATCTAACTTTTAAAGTACTTTCAAAGATAATCTGCAGCTTTGATTTGAAAGAATGAGATCCACAAAAAGGTTTTCAACAGCATGAGATGTTTACAGTGTTCATACTAGACAGAACAATATTGTAGACTGTGATTTAACATAGTTGCCCTTTTATCTTGCATTCTGTTAATGAATTCCTCTTCATTGCAGAGCACTCACAAACAAGTCACATTGTTGCTCTTTGCTGTATTGTTTATCTTTGTGCTTTGTTTTGCTTCTTTGGCGAAAAATACACAATAGCACTTGTCCCGTGTGCTCTGCAAATATATTTGTATATTACAATAGTAATCACCTAGATGCTCTTGTCTATATAAATGTAAATCCTCATCCTTGTCATTTTAGATGTTACAACTCCTTGGTGGCATTGTGATGTAAGCAGAAGTAGAACAATTTTGCAGTGGGAGTGCTCCAAGCCAGGCATGTGTTCCTAAGTACATTCATCACAAGAAATGTAATGTAGGCTTTATGTGTCAAACCCTTCATCTTAGGGAACACAAATCCTGTGACAATGTTACAAAAGAGTCCTGCACTTTGATCCCCTAGAGAAAAAGTAAATCAGCATTCAGACCCTAATACAGCATGCAAATTGTAATCAAATGAGTCAAGAGAATCAAGGCTAACAAGTCTAAAGAATATAAAGATTCTCTCAAGCAGAAATACCCAATATCACTTACTCCATTTTGTGATCTACTGTACCAATTAAGCCAATGTTGTTTTAGCCTCATAAGGCTTTCATGGAACCTCATGGTTCATGTCTCACTACAATAGAAAACAGTATGATAATAGAGCAACATCATGGCAAATGGTGAACCATTTTTTAATTAAATAAGTCATAGTACTATTTACAAAAATATGTTTCCACCCATAGCTTTTTAAGGAGAACGTCATGATTTAAAATTGAATATTCCATTTTAATCATTAAGCATTATATTATCGAAATTCTCTAAATATAATCAATTACAAATTATGTACCTCTTCTGAAATCACCAAGCTACTCTTTAGAATGCCCCTCTCAGCAATCTGTCTCTCTACATTCAGGCTTTGATTTGGAAACCATTATTTTAAAAGACCATTAGCTAAATACAAAGGAAAAGGGTGCATGCACAAATAAACAAACTTTCAATCCATATCTGGTTCCTGCATAAAAAGAGACACATTGCTAAGAGGGGGATATTGAAGAATAATTTTATTATTTCAGAAATGGTAACTTTTTAGGATGTATCATTAATTTATTATACCAATAGTACCCATGCATAAAATTCAAATTCAAATATGAAAGGATACTTGAAAAAATAGATAAATATAATGTCACAATCTGTCTCCAAGCACAAGTTAAAACTCCTACTGTTAGATCACTAGCATAACTGCAAAATAGTATGCACTTGCAAATGTGATCAATATGTCCAAATCCGGTTTTCACCAGCCCCCCTTCCCCTACATTTTTTTGGGGTATTTAATGGGTATACAACCTGCCATTTATAAATAGCTGCCATACAGTTTTATTTTATAAATTCTTACACGCCTCAGTTTTGCAGAGATTTAACCTACACTAAAATATTTTAAAAATTGTATTTTGCATTGCAAATGATTTATCAAGTAGCTCTCAAATACTTGGATACTATGCTTTTTCAATAAATCATCCAAACCACTCTTAAAGGCATTACCAGTATCTGCCATCACAACATCACTAGGAAGGGCATTCCCCAACCTCACTGCCCGTGAAAAACCACCTATGTGGCTTCAAATGAAAGTTCTGTTCCTCTAATCTAAAGGGGTGGTCTCTGGTGCACTGATCATTTTTATAGGAACAAAAGAGTATCCCCTATCCCTCTAATCCCTCTACTGTACATATGCAGAGTACATGTTCCCTCACAAGGTCCATTTTGCCAGAGAAAACAACCCAAGTCTAACCTTATAGTTTAAATATTCCATCCCTTTTAGCAATTTAGTTGCATGTCTCTGTACTCTCTCCAGCTCATTAATATCCTTCTTAAGTACTGGAGTCCAAAACTTCAGTCATAATTTGTAGATGGACCTGTACCAAGCACTGCCCAAGGAATCAATTAAGTTAAGCTCAGTAGTCTTGAGAATCCCTAGTTTATGTTGTCTGCTGCCACAATGCACTATTAAGAATTTCTCCAATGCAATGAAATGGCACAATCTTATTGGTTAGATGGGCATGTATGTAATTATGGGGTATGCTGATGCCAAATTGAACATCAGCACCTTTAAGAACCCCCATAGGCTTTGTTGCATTCAGTTGTATATTACTGAAATTGAATTGATCTTTGGACGTGTAAAGAAAAAAAAAACATCTGGGTAGTATAAGACTACTTCTATAAACAAGTAGTACACTGAAAAAGCATTCCTTTTGCTATTATTAAATAGATGTCAAATATCCATAACATCCCTGTCTTTTCTGGGTATTCAGTGTGCTGTGTAATGCACTTTGATCAGTGCTATACCTACGCAGTAGCCTTCATTACATTCCATTTACTGAATGCCAAAGGAAGTCCTGTTTCAATTCTCATAATGCACATTTTCTCATCACTTTTCTCAAGTCTTTCATCTCTTTATATGCTACAGATTCTATTCATCAGTAAAATAGTAATAGAATTGATGAGTAAAATGACATACATTTTTCCTTCTCTTTGTTGTATTATTTATATATTAGCCTATATTCTTCTTTCGGGAGTGCCTGAGCTAATTGAAATTCTTGCCACCCTACGCGGTGGTTCCTTTAGTAAACAGCTCAGTGCAAATCAGAACTAATGTTGTGTTGTTAGGTAAATATACATCTACAATCCCAGCAATATATAACACAAATACATCTATAAAGTCCCAGTGCAATAGAAATGCATGGAAAATGTAATTACAAAAGACTGGTGTACATCAATCCATATTTCCCAACTAAATAAATCCTTCCATCAGGGAAGATGTTGTTCATAACTTTATGTGTTGCTTTTCCATTCCTGTCTTCCTAGAGTACCAATTCCAAGCATGCTCAGGCATGTAAAGGTAAAGGTTGGTAGTAGATTAAGCTGATGAAGGGTAACTGATTACACTTTAGATTTTAATTACATTGGCATATGAATACTACTGGCAAAGCAGCTTAAAGCAACAAACTGTTTCAAAGTTTACCTTTCACAAAAGGAAATAACACTGCAATAATCTGTTGATATATTGCACTGGTCTTGAAGATAATCAGTATTAAGTCAGACACCTGTTACATGACAAGTGATTGGCTGGCGTAAGAACAACTTTTGTTTATCAAGGCACAGTATGATTAATGGGAATTTTGATTGAAATTGTTAGTTTTTAGTAGGTCATCAGTAGGGTCTTTTATCCTGGAGGTACCCAGATTGGCAAGGATACAAGTTAAGGTTTAAGGTAATGCTGTACCCTTTAAAAATAATTATTCAAAGGGCTTATTTATTTACTATTTATTGAAATTTGATTTTCTTTTTTTGCTAATTTGAATAAATTCTGGAACTTGCCAAATTTAATGTGTGCTTATTTATTTAAATAAAACCCTCAAATATAAAAAGCTAATTTTGTATTAAACTGTGAATGCAGTAACTTTGCAGTATAGTCATGGTTTTCAAAGGGTCTACAAACTCTCAAAAAAAAAACAAACCATAAAAACAATAAAAAAAATATTGCTTACGTTTTGGTCCCATTGACTTCTACATAAACACAGAAACCGTAAGATGCCAAAGATTTACATTTGAGTTGTTCAAGTTTTTTGCACATTTTGAACATTTGAGTTTGTGAAACCCTAATTTGACTTGTGAGTTTTCACACAAAGAATTAAATTGCACCAAAATAATGAATTTAAAGATTTTAAGATATCAGCCCCTTAATGTTTTTTGTTGGATTTACCAGACATTTGCAAGCTATATAGTATATAACGGTATATATAAATCACATTCAAAAACAAATAGAATAGCACAAAATAAGACACCATTGGGCTTAACTGTAGAAATGTATTCCAAGTGTCCCATATTTGTAGAAATAGATGAGGATAAAGGAGGGGAAATAACACATTAAATGTAATTATCTATTACTTACTGTAATAATTGGAGTGTTAGTAAATGGCTGATAACCTTATAGGCAGATGGTAAGCAATATACACTAGAGAATACCATTGCATCTTCATTTAGTGAAGCTTATACAGAGCGTGAATTTAAATTTTGCCCTTTTAATTGCAGTTAGAAAAAGGAAATGTTAATGTTAGAACTGAAAAATAGGGTGGGTCCTGGGAATAATCAATAATTCCTTTGAAACAGTATACTAAAGGCATCAGTACACTAAAGACATTTCAGTTATGTCTGAACCCAAGAAATAGGATGAAATAAATTAAAAATAATATTTTTTATACTCTTTGTGAGCAACAGTATTAAAATCTGAAGCCATAAAATATTTGCAATGAACTACCACTAAAAATGTCTATCACGTGCCAAAGTATATAATTGCACTCTTTAAGCAAAGGGCTATTCATTACCAGGACAGTAGTTGATTGCCTGTTTTGAGTTAGCACCTAATAATAACTAATAGATAGAAAAAATAGGTAAATGTGACTAACAAACCTCACACAGTGTAAACAATTTGCAGTGATCAATGGAGGAATCATTAGGGGCTGATTTACTTACCCACGAACGGGTCGAATGGAGTCCGATTGCGTTTTTTTCGTAATGATCGGTACTTTGCGATTTTTTCGTATGTTTTGCGATTTTTTCGGATTCTTTACGAATTTTTCGGATCCAATACGATTTTTGCATAAAAACGCGAGTTTTCCTATCCATTGCGAAAGTTGCGTAAAAAGTTGCGCATTTTGCGTAGCGTTAAAACTTACGCGAAAAATGCGCAACTTTTCGCGTAAGTTTTAACGCTACGCAAAATGCGCAACTTTTTACGCAACTTTCGTAATGGATACGAAAAACTCGCGTTTTTACGCAAAAATCGTATTGGATCCGAAAAATTCGTACAGAATCCGAAAAAATCGCAAAACATACGAAAAAGTCGCAAAATATTCGTTTTCAAGTCGGAACTTTTCCAATTCGGGTCGGATTCGTGGGTTAGTAAATCAGCCCCTTAGTGTGCCAATCTTTGTTGGGCAGGGCAAATAATGTTTACTGGCTATAAGCTATTATTAAAGGCAAGACAAATAATAACGTACACTAAGGGGGAGATTCACTAAGACCCGAACGCTCGGAGAGTTCATACAAACGCTCCAAGCGCATTCTCGCCGTTTTATTCGCAACTTTTTCGTGCGGCTGCCTGACTTTTTTTTGCGCGGCCACACGATTTTTTTATGTGTCCGCGCAAAAAATTCGGAAAGGCTCTGCCGCTGTTTACAATGGCCAGTAGGAAAATTTTGTGACTTTCGGATCGCCAATACGATATTATCGTGAGTAATACGATTATTTCGTAAGCATTTTTCGGGATATTTGCGATCTTCAGAAATTTTTGTTTCCAATCCGAATTTTTCCCATTCGTGATTCAAATTCGTGGATTAGTAAATCTGCCCCTAAGGGTTAAGGTCAGTTTTATAAAAATGTATGTATCCCACCATTTTCTATCAGAAAATGAGAAATATTCAACTACCGCTGAATGTTTTTCGTTCATCCTTTACAGGAATATTTTTTTTTTATATTTCCTTGAATATTAAGGGGCAAGCAAGCATATTATTAGTTATACAGGTATGGGACCCATTATCCAGAATGCTCGGGACCTGGGGTTTTCCGCAATTTGGATCTACTACTGTAAGCCTGCTAATAAAATTATTTAAACAGTAATTAAACCCAATAGGATTGTTTTGGCTCAAATAAGGATTAATTATATCTTCTTTGGGATCAAGTACAAGGTACTGTTTTACTATTAGAGAGAAACAGAAAATATAATATAAAATATATATATATATATATATATATATATATATATAAAGTCCAAAGGTATAGCGGTGCAACACTGGGAATCCTTTAAAAATTAACTTTTATTTAAATATATAGAACTTAGTACAAGGAAACATAGGTCAGAAGAGGTCTGACTCTTGGTTACAAAGTAACAAACTTGGATGTTTTAAATACCCTAATTGTACTTCTTTGAACCCAGGTGCGTCTTTTTTACACCCACAAACGGGCAAGCGCCTCAATATAATACATCATATTACCTGTACCACATCTTTTGGGATTTATTTGATCACCTGTCCTTGTGGTTTGTCTTATATAGGAAAGACAGACCAAACCTTTAGGCTGCGCATGGATGGCCATCGCTCTGCTAATAGTACTGCATTTCGTGATGGGGTGACCAATAAACCGGTGGCGAAACACTTTTTGGAACAGGGCCATAGGTTACCTACCTTTCGCTATATTGCGATTGACCATGTCCCCCCACTCAGGAGGGGGGGTGACCGCTCCCGCTTGCTTCTACAAAGGGAAGCGTTTTGGATTAAAACTCTAAATACTTTGTCCCCTTTTGGCCTTAATGGATATTGTTCATTTTCTTGTTTTTTAAATCAACGCTAGTAAACTGTGTGGTTTAGATTCTATGACATATGATTCAGAACATGAGTTAGGCTTTATAGTTAATGCTTTATTTTCATTGCTATCGGTTTGATTATTGTATTGTTCTCCCTATGGTGTTTGAGTTTGTTTTCTCCTTGGTACAGGGTTCTTTCTGGGGTTTAAATGTGTCACATGACTGGAATGACTTGTGCCATTGGTTGTGGGTTTGCACTTTTAACTATTTATATCTCTAATCGTTTTTACATGTTCAAGGTCTTGACAAAGGCCCAAGATGGGGGCCGAAACGTTGACTTATGTTTCCTTGTATTAAGCTTTATATATTTAAATAAAAGTTAATTTTTAAAGGATTCCCAGTGTGCACCGCTATACCTTTGGACTTTATCTAAATTGCCTGAATCGGTAGCACCTGGGTCAGGTAGTTATTTGCTAAGGAGTGCTGAACCATTGCGGTTTGTATATATATATATATATATATATATAAAACATAGTAAAAGAAAGGGCACGCAGTACAATGGGAAAAATGCCCGGGTGCTGGGTAAAACATTAGAAATACATAGAACAGTGGACTCAGCACTTGCAGGTCTAGGTGAAAAAACAAAATATTCTTTAATGTGCAAAAATCGATGTTTCGGTCACTGTGATGTCATATGGCGCCGAATTTAAAAACATGGTATATAATGGGGGTTTGGATACCTTGAGGCATCTTGAGAAAGGGCCTTAATTTGTGACCGAAACATTGATTTCTCTGTTCTGTGTTCTCTCCATGTATATATCTATATCTATATATATCTATATATATCTATATATATATATATATATATATATATATATATATATATATATATATATAAATATATACATTTTTTTTAAATAATTGGTTATTTAGATGTAATTTAAAATTATGAACATTTGTCACACATGGTTTAGATTAGACAAACAGCACAGTAGATTAAATTAACTTTAGCATAACCTACCAGTGATAATTGGAACATGAGGGCCATGCCTTTTATACAGTGGCAAACTGCAGTTTAGGAAAAGAATACTTCTACAAATTGGTCATATTTATAAATCTTATTCTGAATGTTAAACAAGTAGAACAGACTGAACTTTTCCTAGTTATTATTCACTTATTAGGCAGAAAGTAGAAGGGCTCTTTTTCTCTCTTACTTTTCATTAAATTGCTTCTAATTCTGATTTTATAAAAGCTGTGTACTGTTAACTTCCATATCACGAAATGCCTATTGACAAAAAAGTTAGATACTAAGAATCTAATCTCCCTTTTTAATAAATCTAAAGCTAAAGTTCTAAGCTGTCAATAACTTTTTTAAACACTAGCTAGCTGTGCAAAGTTGGCATGGTATCTAATGTACATAGCTTACCAATATATCTTGTCGCATTTTGTTCTTTCTGCTGTGGGAATAATTGTGGAACAAAAATGCACCTGGGATCTTCCATGAGAAAGATCTTTTTATCATTCTTAGAGTCATAGGGATATTTTAGGCACTTAAACACATAATAATGATGAGTGACACTTTTTAAAATGTTAACAAAATTGTTCCTAAGGGATTAGCACTTTTTCAAAGGTAAGTGTTTTCGATTTGTTTGAAACTATTTCAAATTAGGTGAATGAAAGACAAAACTACAAAAGATGTTAAATTATATTTCATAAAAGGGTGGCTTAATGGGCTTCCACTTTACGGGAGAACATAGTTTTAATGCTAAATCAGAAATGGTGTGGCATAACCTTACCCTTAAATGTGATGTCTAAGTGTATAAAGTGGTGACTGTAGAGATGGGAACTCACCCCCTCCCTCCCAATTCCATTAGGGTCACTTTGACAAAGTTCCACTCAAAAAACATAGACCACAATCTTATTGGGTGAGAGTCAGCCACAGCTCTATTTCAGTAATAAAATACAAAAACTTGCTAATGGATATTAAACACTTTACATTCATGTAAATATATAAGCCCGGATGCCAGCCATTGATGAGTATGAGACAGCAACAACTGTTTACTAAACCTATTTAAGGACAAAATCCCCAAGTTGTGACATATAGATAAAACAATTAAAAGAACATATATGTTATGAATGTAAGTTATACATTTAAACATTTTTTACAATTTATTTACACATCAGAATATACAGCACAACATATATGGGTGGGTGGGCTATGGTGCTAGATGTGGAGGGGAAGGTGGTGTTATGATTTTGCCAGCATATTTCTATCCACAGTCCCCAGCATTTTCCCCCATACCTCCATATGTAATAAAAGTTTGCCCAAGAGCAGTAACCCATAGCAACCAATAATGGGTGAGCAGTAAATGCTTCCTGCTGATTTGTTGCTATGGTTTACCGCTCCTGGGCAAACTTAGGGGCACATTCATGAAAGTACGACAGGTCCGAATACAAGAAAATCGTATGTTTTGTTAAAAGGTTTGCATATTTTCTGCAACTTTTTTGTACATTTGCGTAACTTTTCTGTTTTTTGAGACAAAAAGCGCAACAAAATTGCATAGTTGCGCTGAATGCGAAGAAAATCGTACTTAGATAAATCTGCCCCAAGTGTCTTTTATTACATAACCCCAATAGAATTTAAGGAAGGTTGAGAAAGAAAAAAAATATGTACAATGTGAAGAAAAATTCCTTTTTTCAAAACATAATTAGCAACCAATCCACCAGTGGAATAGGGACTGTGTATATGATCAGTGTGCAATGTATGTAAGAAAATAACACGATTAATAAACACGATTAATACTTTTTAACATGATTAAAAACTCATTAAATGTGTTAAAAAGGTACCCTAAAGGCACCTCTCTAATGTACAGAAATTGTGATTTTTTTTTCCGTTATTTATTCAATTTTTATGACTGAAAAATGACTTGCATTTAATTAACAATATCAGAAGTGTAAAACTGTAAAATGAGCGCTTAAAGACAAATGTTTAATATAGAAGTATAATGTAGCTTAAATAACTAAAGTCAAAGAGCTTTTATCAAAATGTATTTTATCTGCAAGTTACATTTTCCCTTTTAGTTGTGATGACCAAAATATTTCACTTAGAGCGTCTTCCACTGAAAATAACGCCATCAAATCTGGCATTCTGAAAATGTAAAGTAAAACACACCTTAATAAATTTGCCATTTATTTCGCTCAGCTTTTTACACTGTGTTTTTGGCAAATTTTGTTTTACACAGCATAATATATAGGTCCCTTGCTCATAATTATTAAGAATTAAAATCTCGGACAACATTTCATGCAAACCTCTAATAGTATTTTTCAGTAACATAGACCCCCTACAAATCTGCCATTTTTAATGACAGATATGGAAGGAGAGAAGAATGTGGAGTAGAGCTGGAGAGGTGGGTTTACATGATTTGTTAGACATAGTATCTATACATTTCTGTCACATAGACATGTGCAGTTTAGTTAGGTCCAGATTTGTGGTGAGGCCACAAAGGCCTGGGTCTAGGGCGGCTTAAATTTAGGGATGGCATGCCGCCCAGCCACAAGTAAAATGTGCTCACACATGGAGCACTGGGGGCGTGTACCTTCACCAGTGCCCCGTACCTGACAGAAAAGGATACGCATGCGCGCAATCCTTGGGGGTGGGGGCGAGAAGTAAAATCAGGCGCTGAGTTTAGGGTCCCCAGTCTATATTATATCAGATATTTATAATTGACATTTCTTTGGAAAGTCTGGAGATGAATAACGTTGCTGCTCTTTCATACTGGTGGTGAAGTCCATTATCAGATATTTGAAGAGCTGATGGTTACTCTGATATGGGAAGTGGTACTATATGAGCTATCCAGTATAGTAGATGGTAAATAAACCAGGAAAATTATTTCTGGGGAGATGCAGTTTGTATTTATAAAAACCCCGTAGGATGCTGATACAGGATTCCCAGATGACAAACCAACTAAATATAGATTGCATTGTTTTTGTTTTGCAGCCTTGTTTGTGATACATTATTATAAACATGCTTGAACGTGTGGGAAATTAAGTACCTGTCATTTATTATATTATTTTCTTGGACATTTTCAAGTGGGAAATACATCTGGAGAATGTGTGAAAGCTAAAAACATCTTAGTGACAGCACCTTTGTATTTAAAATATATTTATTTTTTTATACGGCAACATAACTGCCAAGCAACATTTGTGTATCCCCACTCTTTGTCAAACCCAATTACTACCATTGATGCATGACCATTTTTGATTACAGAAAACACTGCCATCTAGTGGCACTTCTCACTCTTGTCATAGCCACATTTAGCATTTTACATTTCACTGCACATGCTTGACATAAGATTGTATAAGATTACCAAAATGTAAGTTTATAGCTTAATACATAAAAACATTCCATTCAGTCCTATGGGATATTTAGAATCATATTTAGCAAATAGTGAACTCTAACTTTCATCCACTAATAAACATGTTTCTAAAAATCCAATAGGAAGAAATAGAATGTGAGTGAGTTTTTCTGTATTAAGTTCTAAATTCACATTTTTATAAATCTGCCCCATAATGATAGTGTTTATTTGTGTTTTATTGTAGGCTTCTATGGACATTAACTACTGTATAGACAGATTTAAATGATATCTACATTTACAGATTTACACTGCAGGCACCCATTTGGGATTTTCTTCCTGTATTTGATGTTGTATTGTCTCAGTATTTGTTTTAATGCCTAAGTATGTTTTTTACATGATAATTGCCGTTTCGAATGGAAGGAGTTTGGCATTTCTATGGAGTTCTGCCCAGAATTGGTCAGCCAGTATAGAACATTGTCACTGTGTCACTGCAATATTGCGAAGCGAGGTTGAGTCTCCTGTTCTGTAGAAAATGTTTTTCAAGGTGTTCTTTTCCCCTTAACCTATTTATGTATTCCTGTAATGTAGTCTAGTGTATTTTTCACAAACTTCACACTCTGCTGGTTCAAATGCTTTAGACCATGTTCCCTTTTTGGTACTGGCTCAGTGAATCTTGGTTTATAAATGCTAAGGGTGCAGTCTTTGAATAGTTAGATGTTAGAAATGTAATTTGCATTTGTTTGTAGAATTCTTCTGCTTCTGCCTGTTCCACATTTTCTAACTGCAACCAGTCACTGGCAAGTCAAGGTACAGCTTTGTTCTGTACAAAGTGGATGAAACTAGAAAAAGTGTTTTTTTTATGACTCAAACTACAGGTATACTGCTCATTTCTTATTAAGAATAGTCTTGGACATTACATGAAATATTTTGAGTAGCAGACCTGCAGACACTTAACACTATTGGGAAAAAGTCACAACTAAAAACAAAATGTATTTGAAAATTAACAAAAATAAACATATCGCAGAGCACAGTGATAATCTTCATTTGACAGTTATTACACTGGAATTTTTAGGATCCTCTAGAAAGTGGAATATCAGAAAGACTTTTTATTACCTACACTGTTGTAAATGGTAAACAAAACAAATCTTTTGTTACTAGATTATGAGTTGGGAAATACATATATAGATTGTAAGCTCTACGGGGCAGGGACCTCCTTCCTCTTGTGTCCTCGACTCTTAACTTATTGCTGCTGTATTTATCTGTATTTATTATTATACTTTGTATTTATCTATTATCTTATTAACACCCTGTTTGTATTAATGTATTCTACTGTACAGCACTGCGTACATAAGTAGCGCTTTATAAATAAAGATATACATACATACATACATACATATATGAGTTTTGCTAAATCTGTATTATTATATAATATATAATTATATTATTGTTATTATAAAATGCACAGTGTGACCATTTTTTTTCTGAGTTGCATCTTTCTTTTTATGTTGTTTACGTTATTTATGACCTCTGTGCTATAAGGGGTCATTTACAAACTCATCTACAAGTAGGACACAATAAAGAGTGCAATATTAAGGCAATTCATCAAGGTACTTGCATCCACATGGCTGTCCATCCTGCCAATTCTGATGAATGGTCCACACCTGAGCCTAGGGAGAAGGGAAGGCATTTTGGCATTTTACTGCCAATAGATTCGCCACATTAGTGCCACCTAGAACACTATATTCATTCTGCAGAAAGCATTACCATACCTGAGTTAAGAGCCCTAGAAGCTTTCTCTGTTTGATTAAGATAACAGCTGCCATTTTAAGTAGCTTCCTGCTTGCAGCTTAACCATTATAGCTCAGATCACACATTCCTAAGGGGGGGGAGTGAGTATTATGAATAATGAATGAGGGGGGAGCACGAAGGGGAGAGAGGAGAGAACTGCTCAGACTCTGGCCCCAAGAATGAAGGATTTTTTCTGAGAGAGGAAGTCAGATACCCAAGAACATGTTTACAAAAAAGGAGACAAGAAATCCTGTGTTTCTTTTGAGGACTCTCAGGACTTTGCAGTTTTTCTGTGAGTGCTTATGGCTGTATTTACAGAGACCTTTCGGATAAAGCTTACTTAGTTTTTACCTTTCCTTCTCCTTTAATGCTGTGAAACCCAACAGCTACTTATAAACGCACCCAGTAATTTGGATGCAAGCATTCATCACAAGTGACACCCACCCCCCACACTTTAAAAATGCAAGACTCAACTAGCCATAATTACAGCATTTTGAATAAATACATAAATGACATAACATTTCAAATCTACATTTAAAGGTTATTAGTAAAATATTTTATATATATATATATATAATATTTTTTTTTATTAATTTTATAGTAATACTATTGGAGTCCAGTATCTCCAATACAAAACTTCTCAATATTTGAAAATCTGGGCACTCTGGGAACTTTTCAATACCTACTGACATACCCCTCTTTTCTTTATGTTTATGACACTTGGAAATGATAGAAGCCAGCTTAAACATATTAAAACTATGGGTCCGATTCACTAAAGGTCATTAACGCTTAATACAAAGTTTTATGTGCTAAGAAGTGTTTGCTAATTAAGTACCGTTTTATCAAAGTCATTTTGCATGCGTCACTACTCATATCACATGCGCAATAACCCAATTATCGCAAAGCATTATTTCCATCGCATTGAGCTAAATATCTAATAGAAATAATTCTAACGCATAATTCACAGACATATTTTAAGCGTTAAAAGCATAAAATGTGGCGATAATTACTGTGAAAATTAACGCCTCCCAGGAGTAGGCGTTACTAAACAACATTGCAGCTGGACATTGTCTGTGGTGACAAGATGGAGTTTGCAGTGGGATTTTTTCAAGTATGTGATTGTCCTAGAGTAATGCAGCCTCCAGTTTTCAGGGAAATGGTAATTTTCACAACAATAGTTTTCAGAAAGTAACGGTTCTGTGCGTAATAGCGTGTGCTAATATCGCATGCTACGAAAATAAATATATTGCATGCTTTAAAATATTGCTTAAAAATGTCATCGCAACATAAATAACGACAATAAAGTCGCTTCTTAATTCAGACAAGTGTCTATTTAGTGAATCGATCATTAATTCTCCAAATATAACAAGTGATAATATTTTAACGCATGCTAAAAATAACACTCGTTTTTTGCCCTTTAGTGAATCGGCCCCTATATCTCTATGCTCAATTTACTGTACATAAAAGCACTTACAGATTAAGTCTTACATTAAGACATTAAACGCAGATCTTTGGCTTCTTTTTATTTTGAAATCTTATTTTGAAATTTGCCAACATAATGTTTCAGCTACGGGCATTGCTATCTTGGAAGCGAATCGGAGCATTCCCAACTGGAGTTCTTCTGACAGATGTGGCTATTGTGATTATGCAAGAAAGCACTTATTTTTTACAACCTGTGTTCAACCATTGTTCTAGATTACAAATCCATAAACATTTTTCAGACTGCCCCTGACTCTTATCTTCATACTATGGGAAGATGCCCAGTATAAGTATATAGCCTTATTTATCTTATTCAGCTCAAGGTACTGAGCAGATGAATAAGCCCATAGCCTCAATATAACTCATACTAGTCTTGAGAGTTAATCCTCAACTAACTGTGAAGACTTTGAAAATCCTTGTCCAGTTACAGACTTCAGTGTAAAATCAAACACCACCAGTTAAATCTTTAAATGCCCTATAGGTTTACAAAAAATACATGTCAGGTTTAATAAAGCTGTCACTGTAGTATAAAATAAATTTATATTTATAAGACTAGGTTAAAATGTATTTTTCATACATTCATTCAAATGTGAAATATTGAGTACATTTTCTAGTACTCCTCTATTATTTTATTTGTGACATGAATGCATCACATTTCTTAGTAATGTAACAAAACAAAAGAAATGTATGTATAGTATCCAAATGTCTCCATCGATTTAGTAGGTGGCGGCAAAATAGTGTCTTGTCAGCACCACAGTGCACAGAGTTTGCAGTGACAGGAACAATATTTGCAGTCCTTTGTAAAATTGTCAGGGAATCATTTTATTAAACTTACATGGACTCCCACAGCCCTGACAGTAATAACAACAAAATGTAATATTTACATATGGAAGAAGAAACATTTTGGAACTGTTTTGTAATCCTTGCAAGTGAAGCCTATTAGGAAACTGTTTATTGAATTTTTTGGGCCCTGAAGACAAAGTTGATAGAAAAGGAGATTCTGAAATTCCTGCCTCGTATATGTATGCCCAATTGTGTATATATTTAATCTATAGGAAAGCATTTCACGTGTATGTATGCCCAACTGTGTATATATTTACTCACTGTGCTCCACTAAAAATTTATGATTTCTATTAATTTTCTTTAAAATGGTGGCCATACATGGGCCAACCCATGCAATACTTTGATTAATTAGCCCACTTGGTGAATGGACAACGACAGGTGCTATATGAGGAACTCTACTGTGTATCACCATCTTTTTATTACCCTATTCCACCCGAACTGAAGGAAACAAGGAGAAGCTGTAGAGCCATTTAGTCAGTTGCAACCATGTTCTGACTGTGCCAGCAGGACACCCAGAAAACTGCCCCTGTGGGCCTGGCCCTCATGGGCTCTGCTGACCCATTCCAGCTTCCTGCTTAAAACCCTGGGTGCTCCCTTATGACCTTTCCCCCACCCTATTGCAGCTACAAAAGGAGAATACAAGGTACACGTGGAGGTGAGGGGGGTTATGGCATCAGGAAGATCTCATGACTGGGGCAAGGCACCCCGGGGGCCTCTTAAGTGGCAGACCCAGCAGGTCCTGGACCCCCATCAGTCTGACACTGCTTGCAACTTTAAAGCACATCTACTGGTTGAACCCTAACAGAACACCAAGGGCCAGATTCATTAAAGTACGAATTACGAGTACGATTTGCGAAATTTGCATGAAAAACGAAAATTTCTGATGTGCTTTAATTTAGCGAAAAGACGCGTTATGCTTTGACGAAAATATCGTGGTACGATCAGAAAGTTATGCAATTTTCGTATCGGAGCGATTTTTGGAAGCCTCCCATAGGACTCAATGGCACTCTGCAGCTCCGACCTGGCCCAAGGAAAGTCACAATACCGAAGCTTGAATGAATCCAAAACTTTCATACTCGTTGCGGCAAATACGATTTTGTCGCACAAATTGTTGCAAAGTACAAAAAGGTGGCACAAATTAATGAAAATATCTCAGAAAATATGCAAAAGTTGTAAACTTTAGAAAAAATAATTTTTTTGGTAATTGGACCTGTTGTACTTTAATGAATGTGCCCCCAAGAGTACATTTAGGGGTGTATTTATTAATGCTGGAGACAAACTTCTCTGGTGATGTTGCCCATAGCAGCTAATTAGCAATTAGATTTGAACGGTCACCTACATGCTAGAAAACAAAAGCAAAGATCTGATTGGTTGCTATGGGCAACATCTCTTGGATGTTTTTCTCCAATGTTAATAAATACACCCCTTGGTTTTTGTAAAGCTTTTACTGCATGCCTGAAGGGCAATACTCTCAAGCATACACATTACAGGGCTTTAGAATAAAGGACATAATGAAACATTTAGATAGTAAACAGTGAGACCATACAGATCAGTATGAATATGGTCAATTCTCAAAACGACAGTGGAATAAACAGCTTAAATGATGCATTAATATATGTTTAATCTGGCAAATTTACTTATAGAAGCCACATAGAAAATCAAAATCAAAGAATTTTGTTATTGAGCATGTGGTGTACTAGTGTTTGGCAAAGAAAAAGATAATCACACTAAAGGGGGAGACACAATATTATATAGGGATTACAGATAGAGAATGTCTGTTTGGAAAGATGTAAGGTTTTTGTTGTACATCAACATACTACTAGGAATGTAGCCAGGAGGAACCTGGCCCCATTTTTCATACAAATGCTATATGAAGGTTTTCCCTTTTTTGATGGAAAGTAGTTAAGGGCTATGATGATTGATTAAACAGACTGCTCCTGCAATCAACAATGAAATCATCATAAGACGTACTTGACCCCAGGGTTATGTCACTAGTCAAGCCATTATTGTCATTGACACAATTTCTTTTAAAGGAGGAACTCTTGTCAGCCTTGTTTCAGAAATATAATAAAACGTATGTTTTTTTTTTACCATTCAATAAATGTAAAAAAAAAATGCAGGGAAAAAAGAAGCTAACAATAATGATGAGTGAATTTTTTCGCCAGCAATGGATTTGTGGAGAAATTTAACATTTCGGCATGAGCAAATTTTTCATGAAACATTTTTCATTAAAAATTTGCCAAAAAAGTCCCACACATAAAAAAGTCACGTGGGTATGAAAAAAGTTTCACGTAGGAGTGAGGAAAAATGCCAATAGACTTAAATGCAATTGGAGTAAGAAAAAACGCCCCTTGACTTTAATGTACTTGGAGTGAGAAAAAGAGTCACATAAAAAAAAGTTTCGAGAAAGCATTTCGAGAATTTTTTGCCATTTCACAAATTTTTCAGCAGTTTCGCACATTTTTTTGGTGAACCAAAATAGGACAGATTCACCACTAAATATTTGGGGTAATTTACCCTTGTACATAAAAAATTGTGAGAGAGGCAAATTGCAACATTTTTAGCCTAACTTTAGGAAAGCTTTGCAGATTGGTACTTGTAGGTGTAGAAAGGCACCTTTACCCATGTTGGATTCACCAGAATGTATAGAGCTTTTCAGATTTTCCTGATGCTTCATTCACTGAAAAGTGTGAAACATTTGTGGTCTTCATGGGTTTTTTTGCATTTTTTCAGTCATGCTTTTTTTTTTTTTTTTTTTTAAAGGGCTGGTTTAATAAATCACTTGACATTCATGGTTTTAGACAAATTAGTTTTTTTGTGGTTTCAAAAACCACTAAAATCATGAAAATGAGAATGTTGATAAATGGGCCCCTTTGGGGCAGATTTAAGCCTTTTGGCTCAAGCAATCAAAGAAAACTCCACGGGAGTAAAGGAACTTGTGAGGTTTCAGGAAAAAAACCTTGTTAGTTAAGGGCTCTGGCACACGGGGGAGATTAGTCGCCCGCGACAAAACTCCCTGTTCGCGGGCGACTAATCTCCCCGAGTTGCCATGACCCGCCATCCCGCCGGCGAACATGTAAGTCGCCGGCGGGATGGCACACGCGGCGGGGCGATTTCAGGAAATCGGCGAAAAAGACTCGCGAGTCTTTTTTGGCGATTTGCGCGAAATCGCGCCGCCGCGTCTGCCATCCCGCCGGCGACTTACATGTTCGCTGGTGGGATGGCAGAGGTAGGCAACTCGGGGAGATTAGTCGCCCGCGAACAGGGAGTTTTATCGCGGGCGACTAATCTCCCCCGTGTGCCAGAGCCCTTAAGCATTTTTTCTCAAGTGGGCTTTCTTAACTCACACAGTGTTTCCTTTATGATTTGCTTGAGCTGAAATCCAGCCCCTAATTATTATTATTATTATTAATAATAATTATTAAGTCTCTCTTTTAATCTTTCAGGGAACATTTCTTTCTGGACAAAGAAGGACAGCAAAGATCTGGGACTGAGAAAACAGGTATTTTGCAATTATTTGTATTGTGAACTTGTAGATATAGCCTTTCGTTTGCAAAAAATAAAACCACCTCTAGACTGAGATAGAACACAGGACAGAATGACGCTGCAACATCAAAGCAGTCACAGAGTGTTCCTGTGTAAATTTGTAGATAGGAAGAAAATAAGAGTCCCTTACTTTGTCTTTCAGGGAACAACTCTTGTTAGCAGAGAGCCAACAGGTGAAGGTCAATAGCAAACGGAATGTTTGCAGGCACAGAGACAGCATAAAGACTAGCTTACTAAGTGAGTAGTAAGTCAGAATTAACAATAAGTATTATCAGAAAAATCCGGTGGGCTCAAGTTTGTTGCTCTATGCTTACTTCATATGTAAATGCTTAATGCCTTTCTGATACATATAAAAGATAACATATATAATAGCCCAAAAAAACACATTTGACAAAACAAGTACATTTACTTTTCAACACCCTGAAGATGCACCCATTGATGCATTTCTTTATCAACATGTATCCTGTAAAGAAATATGACATTTAAGTCTCATTATACCATAGAAATTCTTTAGAAAAACATCTAATTAATAAACAGTTCCTTATTATCCACTTTTCTACTTCTGTGCTGCCACTGCCCTGTTACATCCTTATTAATGATTTAAACCTACATATAGCTTAAACTCACAGAAAATGGCAGTAGCAGTTTTCACACATATTCTAAAATACATAACAATGAATATTAGAGGTATAAATCATTGCAGAAAGAGAGACATTATATGCTAATCAGCATTGCAGTTCAGGTTGTATATAATCAGAAGTGTCTACTACACAGTGCTGAATGAGAGAGAGACATTTTTGAAAGCTGTGCATTTCCTTTTTAATCAGCGGCTCCTTAATCTAAGTGTTTATAAGGACTAAAGGTTAGATTGAGTACAAGATATGAATTTCTTTTGTATCATTATTAAGTAGGAAATTTGACAACACTTCTCTGACCATAATTACAATCAGTTGTACTGAAATGATTTCATCCCTCAGTGAGCAGGAAGATACAATTTATTTATAATCACCAGTATGCATTTATTTATTCTTACTGGTCATTTTTTAATTCAAATACGGTATATCAAATGACTTTCTTTATGTAAGGATCGTAGCAGCAGTGGTGGTCCTGCTGCATCCATGTATGTATGTATGTATCCTTGTGCAGGTCGGTGTGCATCACAGTAATAGGCAACGTGCATCATGGCACATGGCAGCGCCCATCTCTCTGCAAGATGTGACATAAGCAGAAGAATGCAATTTAACCCAATTATGCACTTGGCATTGTTTCCTGGCTATTTCTTTAAATTTTACTGCCGATTTGACCCTTTAAATTTCTCTGCTGACTATTTCTATGGACTTCCTATGTACCTTGCCTCTGCTCCTGACTGATGCAGTTGACCACTGGCCTGAACCTGGATTTGATCGACTTGATTTTGATTCACTCTCCATTGCTAACCTTGAGCTGTCTGATTACTTCTCACCTGCTGCCTGTCCTGACGTAGGCCTGATTGCTGCTGACTACACTACTTCTTCAAGGAGTAACCAAGTGAAACTGCTTCATCTTTACTACTACCTATCGTTCCCACCCAAGGGCATACTAGGGGGGATCTGTAAGAGTGGTCCTTCTGGGCATCCCATTTTTAGTACTAGGTAAGAAAGTTAGAACTAGCCAAGAAAGTTAGAACTATCTAAGGGGGCAAGAGACTTTGACCAAGGTATTCAGTCATGGCTGGCTGATCTGCCACCTGCCCAGCTGATGCAGTGTCTGCTCACTTCTGTGATTGATGCATCTGCAGTGTCTTATCTCTGCTCCCAGAGCCTAAGGACCATAGTTAATGTGCCTTGTAGAGGACTATGTTGTTACATTCAGGAGATGGGCTGTGGACACTAGCTGATGAACCTGCATTATAATATCACTACTGCGTTAGTATGAATGTTCAGCTTAAGAATGAGTTAGCTAAAGTTGGGATGAGGAGCTCATTCAGCTTAGCATCCAAACTGACAGACTGTTAAGAGTGGATCCGCCACTCCTGTCTCATGGGTCATTCCTAAAACTCCACCTCCTATCCCTTTTTCAGTATCCCTGTGGATCAGAGTTTAAGTCCAGAGGAGCGTTTAAGGAGGAGACAACTAACTTTTGCTTATATTGTGCTGTGGCCGAGCACCTTTTCTTCTCAGCTCCACTCCACCATACTTTTACAGTACTCTAACATCCTCACCCAGATTGGTGTGGAGGATGCTGGGCTACCAGAAGTTTGTAGTTGGATTTTGCAGGAGGAGTACTGGCCCAGGGTCCATACAAAGTCATTAGAATTACTTGAGAAATCCTAAAAACTTGGCACCACCAATAATTTAACAGACTAATAATGAGATCTTTTCTTGGTGCAGCTGATACTAGGTTTGTAGAAACAATGGAGCATGAATTACATCTTATAAGGTGTACAGTTTTCATGACTAGTAGGGCCCTTTAGAGAAGTTTGTCCACTTTTATCTGTATGACCTTGCACTTTGCAAAAATACACCTGCATGTTCATATTGAGCAATTAACTCGGTAAATTAACATGGTAAATAACACATTTACAGAAATAATTTGACTGTTTACAAAGTCTACCTTAAGCATAGTAATAGATATGCAACATCAGTGCTAAAAATGTACATTTTAAAATGCAATATAATCTAAAACAGCTGCTGTTATGATGATGTTATGTCTCTATAACTATGTCATATAAAGATTGTACTATAATACATATTTGCTAAATATGTTACTACATAAAAAAAAAGTTAATGCTTCAATATTCTAAGGCAAGATACAAAACAAAAGGAATGTATTGTAGAATGCAACATGAAAAAAATGTTTGGTAAAATACAGTTTAAATATTGCACTAAAGCACAATTGCATGCATGATATTCACCTTTAAACACCACACAATGTTTTGGACACCTTGCTCTTAATTCTAATATACAGAGTGAAACAAATAGAAGGAATGTCATGTTTACCCAACCTAGAGGAAAAAAAGACAAAAGAAGATATACTGTAGTTTGTAGCTGTCATTGTAAGAGCCACAAAGTTGTGTTTGCACTAAACACTTGCAAAATATGTCTAACAGAACAGGGTACATATTCAGCTGAGGAGAACAGAGATGCATACACTGTATGTGATTCAATTAGCAGATGATTAGCATCAATTCAAATTAGTGAGCATTCAGTGAGAGTCGTGTGAGATTTACGCAAGCTGGTGGAAAATAACCTGCAAAACAATTCACAATGTGCATATCTGTGCAATTCTAGTCCAGACTCATACAAACGGATTCACTCATCTTTAGCTGAGAGTATAATTAACTTGATAAATATAGAAGCATGAACTTTTTTCTAACTGAGTGTCTAAAATTATAAAACTTTGACGCAGGTATGGTTAAAAAAAAGCTAAAAGATATGAAAGGGGGCATATTTATAATTCTCCAAAAAATGGTTTTCTATAGTAAATTGTCTCTTTACCCCTTGATGCAGTAAATATGCTGCTAGTGCTACAAGATGAAGTAGGCTATTCTGTAGAAGTACAAAGCCAGTACAACATTTTGAATTTAAATAATTACAGTAATACATTTTATTTTAATTAAGTTAATGCAATAAATATTATAATATAAATATAATAAAAAAAATAAATGATAAAAATATGTTTTAATGCAATGGATGCAATTGTGCCCAGTGCAGATCCACACATGCCCAAATGTATTGGCGATAAAATACATGGCAAATTGACCATGCAAATGGCAACATGTAGAATTACATTTGACACAGAAAAAGTGGTCTTTATTATCTAGACAAATTGTGATCCTTATTGTTTAGGCAAAGGGAGGACAATGCAGTATTTTTGACCTAACTGTCAATTAATAACTGACTCCACTTCCTGCAGGTTGAGTGACAGATTGAGAGAGGGATAGTGATTACTGAAAGGGGGATAGTGATTACTGAGAGGAGGATAGTGAAGAGTAACTTGATTATTTCAGAAATGGCAGAAATAGTTAACAATTTTAACTCATTACATTTAGAAAGTTCTTTATTTGTATGAGATGAAGCTCAAGAAATATATGCAGCATTCTAAAAATAAATGTATAAATGTCACATTTTGTAGTGGTTACAAATATTTCTATAACATAAAGCTAGGTTTTTCTTTTATAGATATATCACTATGCTCTAAGGTCTATGCCACCATGGAGCTATGTAAACCTTAAAAAATATATAGACCCCCTAAATTTCTATGAAGAAGAATCTTAGCATGGTAAATTCTGCAGCAGGTCTTCTTGCAGTGTCGGACTGGCCCACAGGGATACCAGGAAAATTCCCGGTTTGTTGGCTCACAGTAGCTGCCATAACTCTTAAGGGTTATGGCAACTGGCAGATTTCACATAGAAACTCTGAACTACCTGCAGGCGACAAATCTCCTGAAAATACCTTTTTTTGGTGTCAGTGTAGATTGGGGTCAGTAAAACACAACCATAAAAAAGCGTTACATGATGTGCTGTAGATTTCCACTGGAACCAAAGATTTTTTGCCTGTGGAAAGCACATATTTTCTGAGAGCAACAAAATTCCTCATTTGCCATTAGCCTAAAATAATGGGAGGCAATATGTTAACTTTGCCCATTCACTAAAATACAGGAGGGTTTTTCAACCAGCAGTGTTATTATCCCAAAGTAGAGCAGGGGCAGTAGCATGGAAACATGGACGTGCTATCAGTTCAGCCAGCTGGATCTATTAGGAGAGGTGCCAAGGAACTGCTATCTTGTACCCATTGTTCTGTTGATTGGCTGTAGAACTGCAGTGCAGCAGTAAAGAGAGACTGAAGTTTATCAGAGCACAAATCAAATGGCTGGGGGGGGCACCTGGGAAGCTAAGAAAATGTCTATTGTATACTGAATGTATATTTTTTCATTATGCAAATTACAGTGTTTGCATATAGATATGATACGGTTTAATTTACTAAGCAGTCACCACAACTTAGCTGTGACCACAGGAAATATACCATGCAACCACTAAAGAAAGCTTCTTGACACACAAGGAACATTTCATTACAAACCACTAATAATAAGTACCGTATATATACTCGAGTATAAGCCGATCCGAATATAAGCCGAGGTACCTAATTTTACCTAAGAAAACTGGAAAAACTTATTGACTCGAGTATAAGCCTAGGGTGGGAAATACAGCAGCTACTGGTAAGTTTTTTTTTAACTGTCTCTACTGTCTAATAACTTCTATTTGTGAGAGTGCATCAGGGTAGACTTATAGTTTGTGTAGGTTCACAGGGGCCTTATGCAGCCATGGAGAAGCCATCAATCGCATTTGTGCAGTGTGCACTCACATCTTATTAACCCATGTTGTGTGTGCTCCCAGCACATGAATCTAGCCATCCCTGAATGAAGCCAATTGCAGTTACAGTGCCGTGTAGTTTCTAAATACCAGTATTTTGATTTATTTGGTTATTAAGCTGCATCATATATTAGGCTAAAGTACAGATTTATATGAGGCTGTGCATATGGTCCTTTAGAGAGCCTCAACATTCCCCAACTATTGTGAATATAAAAATGAAAGAATCAGATGATAAAACAGCAGAACACAATATTCATTATAAATTGCCTAATAAAATGAGCCTTGTACTGCCTTACAGTACATAGAATACACAGCAGAACACAATATTTATTATACATTTCCTTATAAAATTAGCCTTTGTAATGTCTTACAGTACACAAAATACACAATACCTTCAGGACTTAGAACTATCACAGCAAGAGTGTGCGCTCCTGCACGTGTGCGCGACCCCCCCCCACCCCCGTCGCTCCCATACGTATACTCGAGTATAAGCCAAGGGAGACTTTTTCAGCACATTTTTGGTGCTGAAAAACTCGGCTTATACTCGAATATTTACGGTAACACAAAAGTGAAAACTTTATTGCAAGTATAACATCTGTTTAGAATAACACTAATGCTGGCCACCTTAAGATCTAAGATTTATATTAAAGCTTATGTTACATATTTATTTTGATTGCTTTTTTTATATGAAGTAATATCAATCTAATCGGCAATGCCTGGTGTATGAGATTTAAAGTGTGGCGTAGCCATAAATATACTTGACCATATCTAAAAATGTAATTGACAGTAACAGCAATGAGTTAATTTAGTTGTTCATTTAATTGCTTTGACCCTTTAAAACAATCTTTCCCTTGCTGAATTCACAAATGACTACCTATGTATAAAACTCTCTGCCCAAGATTAAGACAGGATTAAGTTATAATTCTTGTTTAGATGCGGATAATGAAAAATTGTCCACAGCACTTGTTCCCAACCAATCAAAATGTCCATGATTCTAATAGGCTTTCTGGAGATTTGTAAAATTACATGAAATGCCACTGTAAAGGTCAGCAATATACCTGAAAAGGTCATTCAGTGGAACTTCTTATTTAACAAACAATAAATCAAAGTCAGATTGATTTATAACTCAAGACGCTGTTGGTGTTAGTACTTTTAATTACCAGCACCCATTACCAACTGCGGTTATAGAAGCAAATGTCTGAACAAATAAGAAATTATTCCTTATTCTTCATTTTCATCCTGCTCACGTCACTATCATAAATACAGTCCTCTCTGCTCTCTCAATTTCTGGAACTAGGCACGCAGTCACTGAATGCTAATTCTAAATGAGGCAAACAGCTTCCACATCAATTATTTGAAATCCCATACTACAGAGGTATTCCATCTGGTTCTTTGTAGCTATCACCACAAATGAAATTCAGCTTGATCAAACCTTTTCACTAGAGAAACACAAGAAAACCAATTCCAAACTTCTTGGAGAAATGCATCGTACATGTTTGTGACTAAACCTAAAATTATGCAATGTAGTTAAATTGTGTTAACAAGGTAGAGGAATTATTAAGCACATCACAAAACACCTTATGGGTTTCTTCTTCATGCATTTACAATATCTGAGTCAATTTACTTTTTATTGACATTCACCAATTTATGTTGCTTTTATTTCAGAGGATTTTTACATTGTAGCCACAACACAGAACAAGAGTATATAAGGCAATAATCTCATGTGGGACTAAATGTAAATGGTAATTGAATAAGACGTATGTAGCTAGCTTTTCAGTACCAGCTTCCTTCATTCAAAAGTGATAGATAAATAAGAACTAAATTCAGCCCAGAGTCAATACAGAGTCAGTATACAACCTCCAAAACCACATTCAACAAGCAACATAAAAACGGTGTGACATAAAATAGAAATATTATTTGCTTTATTTGTATATACAGGTATAGCATCTATTATCCAGAATGCATGGGACCTGGGGTTTTACAGTTAACGGATATTTTAAAAATTTGGATCACTATGCCTTAAATCTGCTAAAAATCATGCAAACATTAAATAAACCCAATAGGATTGTTTTGCCACCAATATGGATGCATGCAATTTAGTCACAGTTGTATGTATCCACCTTACTATAACCAGGATTTTCAGTGTAAAGGCATGATTAATTATAGGGATAACATGTGCGGCAAAAACACAATTCCCTAAGCCTGTAAACCTGACACTGACCTTGGTACTGGAGATTTAACTACTCATATTAACTGTAGTAACGTGCCTGTGAAAGCAAACAAATCTATGCACACACTATATGGGCTACTGGGCAGGTTTATATATGTAGATATTTATTCAATACCTGTTGTTAAAAAGAGAGGGTATTCACCTTTAGTATGATTTTAACCCATAATGTGAAGCTTGTTTTGCAATTTATGGGCTGATTTAGTAGCAATTAATCTATCTTGAAATACTTGGTGGTGTTTTGATTATTCAAATCAGATATTCTTGGACATATTACGTACACAATAAAACAACATTGACTTGCAGATAGCTTTATGAGTATATATTTCCTGATCATTTCCTATATTAGTTTGTCCTGGACTAAGATACATTTTTGACATGTACAATATATGAGCTTTCAACCCTTTTTAAAATATCCTCAGCATTAAAGATGAAGAAATAACAAAGAAGGTTTGGAAATGTGCATGCCATTGGAGGAGTTAGTCAACAATGGATGGACATTTGACAGCTGTGGTCCGCACCACCGTTGCTGGGTTTACTCGGATGGGTTGAACTTGATGGACAATGGTCTTTTTTCAACCCTATGTAACTATGTAACAAAGAGACTCAGAAACCTTACCTGCAAGATAAATAAAGAATCAAGGGAGTTCCAGAAACATCAAGCT